>NW_021620991.1:4750278-4865495 GCF_004785775.1 Grammomys surdaster | reverse complement strand
ACACACACACACACACACACACACACACACACACACACACACACACATTTTATGTCAACTCTGGTGGCCCATGCCTTTAATTCCAGGACTCCAGGGGCAAAAGCAGGCAGATCTCTGTCAATTTGAGGGCAGTCTGGTCTACAGAGGAAGTTCCAGGCTAGCCAGAACTATATAGCAAAATCCTGTCTCAAAAAATGTATCTTTTGGGGGGTGGGTGCAGAGGGGCATGACATACCCTCTGGAGTCAGAAGACACCTTGCTCTGGGATTAAACTTCAGTTGTCAGCCATGATGGCAGGTGTCTTTACCCACTGAGCCATCTTGCTGACCCTGAAACTGTTTTATTTAAACTAAGGAAAAAATATATAAAGACGCTAAAGCTGGATTAGATTGAGAAATTGAGATTGAGACTTTGAGGCCAGCCTGGCCTCTATAGCAAGACTCTCTGTCCACAAATAAATAGTAAGAGCTCTTTCCAGCCTTCACGATGTGACCTGTTCATCCTACTGTGACCAGCTTCATTCCCTCTCAGAGCTTTTAGAGCCTGCCTTGAATCCCCAAACTGAAGGGGCTGTCTGTGACAGTCTGCGGCTGCTTCCTCCCCCGTCCATAGCTGTGGTCAGCTGTTCCAGACCAGAGAGCCTCCGTCATGTGGCTCCTGGGCCACAGTGAACTAAGCCAGAGCTCCCCAGGGAGCCGTTGAAGGGACAGCTGTGGAAACACACAGGTCTGGGGTTCAGAACACAAATGGCCCCGTTTCTCCATCCTGTGCTCTCTGGTATCTGCCCTCCCTGGGACAACAGCTCTGCTCTCGGAATATGCTAAGTGGAGAAGAAGAACTCCAGGACAAACGTCCCAACTTCTTGCTGGCTTTTCCTGAGAGGTTATTAAACTGGGTTTTAAAGGGAATTCTTTGTGTCCAAAGCTGTAGATATTTAGATATTAGGGGGTGCACATGCATATGTACATGCGTGTGTATGAGTGTTTTGCCTGTGTGCGTATATGTGCACCACCTACATGCCTAGACCTATAAAGGGCTTTGGATCCCTTGTAACTGGAGTTACCGACGGTTGTGCGTCACCAAGTGGGTGCTGGGAACTGAACCTGGGTCCTCTGTAAGAACCACAGCACTCTTGAACACAGAATTATCTCTCCAGACCCAGAGTTTTATTTTTTGTTTTGTTTTGCATTACTTAAAAAAAAAAACCTAGACACCATAAACGCCTTCATAATAAGGGACAGCTGTTACCCTGACTTTAGAGGATAAGCAACTGGCCTGAGCTACCAGCTCTGTTCGGATGTATCACATCTTGGCTATCTTGTATCCATCCCCACGGCCAATAGTGGCTCAGTTTCCTTCTATGCAGCAGTCTCCATCCCAAACTCAAACTCATATACCTGCTTCCCTTGGAGCATGAAGAAGACAGAACCAATGGCTTCTGACGAGTTCCAAACTCAAGGCCCCCAACTCACACCCATCCAATGCATCCAGGAGACCTTCCAGGGCACCCTGCTTCACTTCCATGGGACTGATGACCCTAGCATGCTCTAGGGTCCCTCATCCCACCGCCGGGATCTGCTTCCCTGAAAGAACTTTGTTTTATCTCAGACACGATCTTTTTGTGGAAACACTAGCAGAGCTCTGGACCAGAGCTCAGAGTCTTGCATGTGCCTTCTTTTCAAAAAAACATTTTAATTCCTTTTTTTTTTTTTTTTTTTTTTGCCTTGAAAGGATTCAAGCATCTTGTGGTTCTCATGCCACACTCTGTACTAGAAAATGAACACGGGCTGGGTGGTGGCCTTTCCAAACCGTTGGAGATCTGGAGATTTTGAGATCAAGAAACCTGGTCACCCATTCTGGTTTCCTCTCTCTGGAGGGAACACATGGTCTTGCTGAAGTCAAGTTTCATTCAAGAAACAGCAGAGTTAAATATTATCTCACCCTAAGCCACGAGTTGGGAATGAGCACAGGCTGTGAATGTTGACGAGTGTAGTAAAACTTACCAGCAGAGTCACTTGGCCCCTTAGGAAGCCCATGAGATTGTGTTCCTGGTGCTCTGAAAGGATTCTGACTGGTTTTATAATTTCTGTCCTGGGGGAGAAGTGACCTTGTTTTCTTCCATAGCTTCCTTGGCTCCGTAGAGTGCTCAACCTTCTGATAGGGAGGGGACACAGGTGACCTCATCTTAGATGTTAATCCAGCCGAGATGCTCCTGGTGCTACAGGGAGCTGGTACCCCTGGGCATGGGGAGCTCAGCAAGCTGAAGGCAGAAACAGCTCATGGAGCCACCAAGGAGGTGGAGACAGACTCTCTGGCACAAGGCCTGACGGTCGCAGGAGCTCTTCCAATGGAAATAATCCCTGAAGTATTATTCCATACATGGGATTGCTCACGCTCAGGGACTAAGAAAGTGAGGTTGCAGACCAGGTATACCCTGTATGGACTTCTTCCTGACTTCTAGCAACCACAGACACCTACCAAGCAGGGACGACACAGAGGCCCCAAAAGAGTGAGAAAGACAAAGGAACCCAAGGTCTGCCTGCCACACCAAAACAGATGGTGGCCCCCTGGGCCTCCTCAGGAGAACAGAGCTGATCAAGCTGAGGAGCCTGGGGAGTTTCCTCAGGATTAGCACTCCAGTTCCAGCAGATGTGTCCGTGGGAAAAGAGGAGGAGGAGGAGTCGTGAGACCGTAGGAGACCTGACAGTCCAAGGCAACGTGCAGATCCTGTTCTGACTCCACTGTGAACAAATCAGCTGTAAAAACTCATGAGAAGACAGTTGGGGAGAGCTTGCCAAGCCAGCTCCCACATGAAAACCCAGCAACCGGCTCCACAGTTAGGAGTGATTGTTACTCTCCCAGAGAGTGCAGACTCAGGTCCCAGCACCCAGGTCCTGTGGCTCAAACCACCTGTGACTCCAGATCTGTGGGATCTGGCACCCTCTCCTGGTCTCCTCAGGTACCTGCATGTATGTAGTTCACATACCTAATAATAGCTAAGTAAAATTAAAAAAAAAAAAGCCGCCTTGTGACTAGTCCTGAGCACTGTATTAAAGGACAAAATGGACAGTTCCTATAGCTGACCTCTGGCTGCCATCCATATGCTTCACACATGTGTATGTGTGCCTGAACACACAAGTGCACGCACACGCATGTGTACACACTCGTCACAGAGCAGCAGGAAAGGGTGATGTAAGAATAAGATGGTAGGAGATCATACTTCACTCCCCCAAAACCTTCCTCTGTAAACTTTCAGGTTAGAAGTGGTCCAGGGGATGCTGGCTCAGGTGTTAAGAGCACTGACTGCTCTTCCAGAAGTCCTGAGTTCAATTCCCAGCAACCACATGGTGGCTCACAACCATCTGTAATGGGATCCGATGCCCTCTTCTGGTGTGTCTGAAGACAGCTACAGTGTACTCATATAAATAAAAAAAAACAAATAAATCTAGAAGATGAAAAAGATAAAGAAGAAGAAGAGGAAGAGGAGGAAAAAGAGGAGGAGAAGGAGGAGAAGGAGGAGGAATAAGAGGAGGAGGAGGAAGAGGAGGAAGAAGAGGAGGAAGTCCAGGGGAAAGATCAGATTCCAGAGGCTGCATAAAGCCGGCTCAGGGCAGATGGACACACAGGTATCTACAGGTTCCAGCCTGTCCTCCTTCTGTCTCCCCACTGCCCGTTTCTGCTAACCCTAAGCTGGTCCCCAGACACTGGGCTGCGGTAAACCTGACTGACGAAGCAGCTATCCGAAGAGTTTTCTAATCTTGTTGGGTTCGTCATGGTAGTCATGGTATTCAGTTGATGCTGGGATGGCATCTGCTGTAGGTACATACCCAAGTCTTTATGGGTAAAGTAATAACCCTCTTGGAATTTGCCTTAAATGCTTTTTTAAAAAATTGTGTTGGGTTGTGGAGGGAAAATACAGCCCTGAAAACAGAAATGGTTATGAGGTAATACGCTTGCCTCACC
Organism: Grammomys surdaster; assembly: GCF_004785775.1. Classification (NCBI taxonomy): domain Eukaryota; kingdom Metazoa; phylum Chordata; class Mammalia; order Rodentia; family Muridae; genus Grammomys; species Grammomys surdaster. The sequence goes on along the minus strand of NW_021620991.1, from coordinate 4,861,532 downwards.
TGCCTGCTTCTTCCGAGGAGGGATGCCAGGGATCGAATCTCCAAGCCTCCCATGTGCTAGGCAAGCTACTCTGAGCTATGGTTTCAGCTCTTTTATTTGAAAATATTTTATGATTTAAAAAAAACAGCAACCTGGGGGAGGCCTAAAAATATGAAGCGGATCCTGAAGAGAGAGCTCCCTATCCCCCCTCCCACCTCTGCCCCCTTTTCCCTGCCATCTGTCACTCCCCCCCCATCACCTCTCCCACCTCTGCCACCTCCCACCCCCAAGTTGCATAACTGGAAAAGTCTTCAGCTTTTTCTTAAGGATGTGGGTTAGGAGAAAAACCCATGGCTGATTAATACCACGTACATCACAGAAGAAAAGGAAACCAATTAAACCTTACTATTACTTTTGACTGTGAGTAATAGATGCTCTGACATGTGTGAGCCGCTCTTGTTGTTCTTATAAACAAGATTTAAAAAAAAAAAATACCCTGCGTCCTTGAAACTCCGAGAGGCACGTGAGCTGTTGGGTGTTTCCAAAACTTGCAGAGAGAAGGCGGGTTTCCTGCTCAGGGTGCAAATGTTAAAGGGCACCCCGTAAATTAAAATGCTAGTGATTAATTGAGATAGAAGACTTTAAAGGGAAAAATGTAGAAAGTTTTCATTGTCTGGGCCATGTTTTTGGTTACAGGGAAGAGTAGGTGCTGGCCTTGGGCCAACCAAAACAAGGGGGTGGAGGACACAGGGGGAGCTGTGGTTTTGTTCACAAATGTTCTCCAGGCGGAACTTCTTGGAAAGGGGTTTGTTTTATTTCATTCTGCCCTGCTCATATTTGGGTTACTTTAGGCCCTCAGTAGGGGCTGATGGTTCTTAGGACTTTTCAGCAAATCCCATTCCCCTCTCCCCTCCCTCCCTCCTTCCCTCTTTCTTTTTCCTGTCATCCTGGATTCTTTAAAAGGCTTTAAAAAATATAAAGCAAATTAGATGGACAATATTAAACAGAAGAAAATATCTGGTGTTGGAAAAAATAATGTTCATTAAAATGCATAGAATCAGTAAGTTCAGAAATGAATATAAGCTGATATTTGTCTGTTTGTTTACTGGTTTTTCAAGCTAGGGTTTCTCTGTGTGGCCCTGGCTGTCCTGGAACTTACTCTGTAGACCAGGCTGACCAGAAAATCGCCTGCATTTACCTCCTGAGTTCTGGGATTAAAGGTGTGTACCACCATTGCCCAGTAAGCTAAATTTTTGTAATCAAGAAGAAATGGGCCATGGAATATTTTGAAATTATATTTACATTTTAAAAATGACATTTACTTGTTTGCGTGTGTTCTGGAGTGGGCGTGTGCACTCTGTGTACAGATGGAGGTCCGAGGACTACTTGCAAGAGGTCATTAAAACCTACCTCTTCCAATCCGAGCGCGCCGGAGGTGGAGGCAGGCGGATCTCAGAGTTCGAGGCCAGTCTTGTCTACAGAGTGAGTTCCAGGATAGTCAGGGCTACACAGAGAAACTTTGTCTCAAGAAAAAAAAGAAAACAAACAAACAAAAAAAACCCTACCTCTTCCCAAGAGAGAACTTGAGTGCTGGCCGGGGGTCATGGGAGCCAAGATGCCAGCTAGTTGCACCCTGGCCCTCACTGGTGTGTGTGTGTGTGTGTGTGTGCGCGTGCGTGCGTGTTGGGAGGTGGTATTTTGGGTGTCTATGGGTCTAGGCGACACCCAGGCAAGTTCCCTTTTAGAATGTCATCGTTAGCTTTGCAGGTAGGCATTTACACTTTCTAAAATCTCTTCAGGATTCCCCACACTAATTTAGTTGAATCTTTATCTGATATGCTAATTAGCTGTAGATATGCTAATTAGCTGAAGTTCCATGAGGTAGTGAGTGCGTCTCCATCTACGTGGGTTAGAAGGATGAAAATACCGGATGGGAGATAAATGATAAGGCACTGTTGGTTTTCAGAGGAGACAATCTTAAAAAAAATGTAGCCCTGTCAGTCCTTCGGAGACGGAATCTCATGAGTGTCCGGAACTACCCCAAGAGAAGGCCCACGTCCTGTGCCTGCGGTCTTTGTGGCCCTCCGGAGAGGTTAAAATTCCTCACTCTTTCCCCATAAGCGTTTCTCAATGAGGCTGACGAACTGGTCGGTCTGGACCTGTACACCTGGAGCTGATTCTGAGGTGGAAAGCAGGACGCATGGCTGTTGGGTCTGGATGGCAGGAGGTGGAGGAGTGGAGCAGGATAGGAGGGAGCCTGGGGGTGTGGGGGAAGCTGGCGTGGGGCACCTGCACTGGCTGCATAGACAAGAGTCCTGATGTAAGCATAGATAGCACAGTACTCCACAGGATAAACATAAAAGAAGCTTAGGGAGGTATAAGTGGCTCTTCCTACCCCACCCCACCCCCATCCTTCATCCCCCCCCAATCTTCTAGCCCCTTGTCTCTTTTTTCCTCCCTTGCTCCTTCACTTCCTTTTCTGTCTGTGGAGGCACCACAGCCTGGGTTAGGGGGACAGGAAGTCCATCACAGGGGGTCCTGGCATGCAGTAAGAAAGAGCTCTTAAAAGGGGAGAGCCACTGTAGGTGTCAGGATCTCACCATGGTGAGAGGTAGCCCAGGTCAGGGACTAAACCCAAGAACTGTGACAAGTGGCTCTGTGCAATGGGCCCCTGGTGTGGGTGGGGTCAGAGTCCTGGTCTTCAGACTGAGACCTGAAAGACAGGATGTCAGTCAAGCAGGGTAAAAAGAGCCTCCTGGGTCAGGGTAGGAGTGATCACTTAGGCCCAGCTCTGGCATAAGTGGAGATGGGTCTTACTGTGGGGAAAGAAGGTGCAGGTTCGGAAAGAGAAGGTGCCTCCGCTGCTAGACTAAACTAAACTCAAGAGTCCAATCAAAACAGACACGCAACCACCCACATCTGCTCACTAGCCCGGCCCCCAAAGGACTGTTGGAGCAACAGTCGCCCTGTGACAACAAGCACCCTGACTCTTCAGACCTGGACTTCAAATGCCATTCCCTGCTTTCAGCTCTTGGGAGAGGAACAGTCTGTCCCGGGGCCAGACAGGGAGGGGACGGAAGAGCTAGAAATGTCACTATTGCCACAGAACAGAAACATCCACAGACCCTGGAACTCAGCGGGAACGAGTCACCATCAAAATAAAATGGAGCCAGATAACAACCTAGCAGACAGAGAGAGAGAGTATGAGGCACGCCTCAGTCTGAAGAGGACTCCTGCTGGGCGTGTATCACTGACACAGGGATGAAGCCAGTGTCCCAGATGAGGAGGGCTGGCAGATGCCTCTCATCTGGCGAGCCACACTGTGGCAAATCGAAGCTCTGCATGATGACAAGTCAGGTGGTGACCACACGTCCCAGACGTACAGACTGTGACAGATGGCTCGGTTCTGGCCACTGGAAGTCCTGGATGTCAAACGCTGAGGTGCATCGTGAGGAAGCAACTGTCCGTTATCTTCAAAAGTGGGTGGGCCATAAAGGTCAGGGGAAGACAAACAAGCGACTCAATGTTTTGTGGGACAAGTGACAAAACTTGAGTGGACTCTCAGGATTCAAAGGCGGCCTAAAGTTGCTGACAATTGTTGTTGTTGATAATGGTTGCCAGCTGTGTGTAAAAGGACTTGTGTGTTCATGCCTCAAGGATTATTGGGTTGGGTTACTTAACTGTGTGTGTGTGTGTACACGTGCTTAGTGTGTGTGAGGGTGCAGAAATCTGTGTAAATAGCAAACAGGGATAGGGGACACCGGATGCCCTACAGGACCACTTTCCACCTTATTCCATTGAGACAGTGTCTCTCACTGACCCTAGAGCTAGGCCTGAGGCCAGCAAACCCTAGTAATCCTCCTGCCTCTTCTCACTGTAATCTCACTGTAAACCCCCAGTGCTTTCTCATGGGTCTTGGGGGTTTGAACTTATGTCCCCAGCTTGTGTAGCAAGGGCTCCTTACCCTGGAGCTTCCTCTTATCCCAAGAACTGTCAATGCAATTTCAGGCCGCGATTCCCACCCCTACCCCCCGATCTTCTGACAGTAGTAGAGCTGTAACCTGGGGCCTCGCACACGCTCGGCAGATGCTATACCCTGAACTACAGTTCTAGCACAGGCTCCCCGACTCTCAAGTGGCTCGGAAGGCTTTTGGCCTTGTCCTTGCAACTTTCTTGCTAGTTTATGGCTACAAGTAAAAGCAAAACAAAAATGCAAATAAGTAAGGTGCCATATTGTTTTATTTTAAGTATATGGTCTGAGGGGGTTCTTCAGGACCGCAGTGGGTGCTCCTCAAGAAAGAAACCAGCAGTGAGGGGAAGATGCTCAAGCTTGGATGACTCATTCCTAGCCATTGACCCAAACCCAGGCCAGGAGTCCTGCAGGGTTCACACAACCCCTAGTGAAAGCCACCAACTCCCTGAGGACTGTTTCCTGATAGGAGAACTGGCTTGACTTGGTCCCTAGAGCTGAACACAGTTCCAGGTATACACAACTCCCAAACAAGTGCTGGCCATGTGAATGAAGGGGCTGCCTACATTGGCTTCAAAGAAGTCTCTCCCATGGTGTTGGACATCACATGTGGTCATGCACAGACCGAGAGTGCACGTGGCCCCTGGCTCCCCTGCCCTGGGTTCTGGAGAGGCTCTTAGGGCCTTACATGCATGGCTTTGCTGCCTCTCTCTTCCTGGACTTTACAGAGCAGTGATGAAAAGGTCGGAAGGGAGCCGGTCACTGCTGTGGATTGGCCTGGCTCTGTTCTCCCAGTATGTAAAGAGGCCTAAACAGGCAGACGACTGAGCAGGAGCCATGGCTGTTGGTAGGATGCTTGCCTAGCATGCATGAAGCCCTGGGTTCCATCCCCAGCACCACCAGGCTTGAGGAAGCATGCCGATAATCCCAGCACCTGGCAGGTGGAAGACCTGCCAAGGTCATCCTTGATTATGTAATAAGCTGGAGGCTACCTGAGACCCTATCAATAATAATAATAATAATAATAATAATAATAATAATAATAAATAACAATAATAAAATACTTTAAAAAGTAGAGGAAACCGGTGTGTTCACTGCCAAGGCTTCTGATCACAGGGTTGGGGACCATGGCCAGTCATCAAGTACTGGACGTGAAAGCTGACCTGATCCTGACTGGGTAAGGAAGTGCCCCAGTCTTTGCTCAGGCTGTTGGTGTGTCTGGGCTTCTAAAGCTCTGATGGTGGTTTTCCTTTAAAGAAAACTATTCACTGTAACCCAAGGACACTCAGCATTGACCCTGAGACAGTCTGAGCTGTCCCCAAAGCAAGTCCCTGATGATGTATCTTCCTCTAGTCTAGCAACTCCAGCCTGGACCACCACTGACAGTCCTGTCCCTTTCTCTTGTTCAGCTTCTCCAGCTGGAAAGAGTTTTATTTTTTTTAAAAAAAAAAAAAAAAAAAAGGTCTCCACCAGGCACCTCACAATGGGGCCGATTGTTCTGAGCAGGCCACGCTGACTTAAATATTTACCTTTTTGTTTCACAATCCAACAGGAAACAGGGGTCAAGAAGTTTTTTGTTCCCTTTCCCCCCTCTGGTCAGCACTAAAGAACAGTTGTTTTTCTAGTTACTCAAGAGAGAAATGATAATAGGTAGGAACCTGGCACTGAGCAGAAGTCTCCGGACCACAGCCCTCGGGTTTCAGCAGAATTCTCCGGCAACTGGATGAGACAGCTTCCGAGTCCAAGCCGCGGTCAACTTTCTCCTGCTTTCTGTGTGCCTCCAGGGTGGGGCTGGTGAGCAGGATTGGAACTGAGCCTTGTTAAACAACAACAACAACAACCAACAACAACAACCAAATAGACGGTTCTGCTCTAAGCCTCAGCAAACCAAACCAAAATGGAGTCACTTGCGTCAACTGTCATCCCCTAGAACCAGTCAGTTTTTCCATTTTCAGGGGAGTCTTGTCTGCTCCCGTCAGTGTGATAATGACATTTCTGCTGCTTTAAACCTTGTGAAAGATCTCCCCGCGTGATGAACCGGGGGTGTTGAGTTGGTAGTGTTCACCTCGCATGCACAAAGTCCTAAGCTAGGTCCCCAGTGTGGCATAAACGCTTCCAGGGGTTAACCTCTCAGAGTTCAGGGATTTCCTCATTCCCTCCTCACAAAGCTGTTCTTGCTCTATCCTTAGCCCAGCGAGAGCTCTCTCTTCTGCTTTGTGGTTGAAAACCGTCTTGATGCAGGAATCACAAATAAAATGCTAGTTGGGTCTGCAACTAAATCTACTTGAGGTACTGAATGTTATCCGTGAACAAGGTAGACAGCTGGTATTGTCAATCGTTGGGTTCTGCTCTGTGGCATGCTATGTCCCTGGGATACACAGGCCCTGGGCTCCGTCCCAGGCCATGCAATACAAAGACGTGAAGGGCCTTGGAGGCTTCTCTGGCCCCTTTCACCCGGTTCCAATTTGTTCCCCAAGACCTAATATTGTCCCTCTTCTGCATCCAGGGGTTCGTGTTGGGTGAGAGACCACCCCTGGAATGTTCCCTGTGGATCCTAGAAGGAGGGGCTGCTACTGACCCTGTGAGCTCAGGCCATAGTGTAAAGTGACTGGGTAGAGAGGTTCTAGTTGCCACTACCCTGGAATGCAGTGTTGGGGGAGGGGAACCTTCCTCTTAGGTTTGGTGTTGAATCTGAGCTGGAAACACATCAGGCAGGAGGGTGGGGAGGCAGGCGTACAAATGTAGTCCTGTTTGAAGATTGCATGTGTGCATACAGGAAAGGCATGATGGGAAGCAAAATCGTCCCTCCAGTCAGGGTTAGGGAATTTTGTTATCGGTTTAATCAAGAGAAGGGCAGGAAACACAGGCCCTTTAAGTGACAGCAAATGCCTTTCAGGGAAGACGAATGGGCCCTTAGGAAAGTCAGTGGGACAGGTGATAGATTGTGGCAAGAGGCTTCGCTGGGTGTGGTCTGACCTCTCATCTCCAGGAGATAAGGAAAAGCTTCCTAGTTGCCCACTCCAGGGAGTGTCTAACCCGTCCTCCAGCTGGAGCCCTGTCTTGTAGGAAATACCCCTCTGCATCCGCTGTTTTCCAATGCCTTCCTCTCAACACACCAAACCGGTCAGCCACTCTTTAGAGGTACATGTCCTGAAAAACCCACCTGGAGCAAAACTGACTTTTAAAAAAATTAAAAATAAAAAAAAATTAAGTATGTAAAATATAGTTACGAACAAGAGTTAAATGACATGCGTTAAAATAGTTTTCTGTACTTAAAAAAAAAAAGTTTTTATATTTAAAGCTCAATCCCTGGCTTAGATGTGGTAGCACGCACCTAGAGTCCCAGTGCTCAGGAAGCTGAGACGGGAGGATCACAAGTTCAGGGCCAGCCTGAGCTATATAGCAGGACTTTGTCTCAAAATAGAAAGTTCAGATCTTGAACCTGGTGTGCATGGGTTCAAGGCCTATCTATGCCACTTACTAATCATTAACCTGGAAGCAACTGTTTATAATCTTCCTAGGCCTCCCCTTCCACATGTGCCTCATAGAGACAGGGCATAGCTCAGGGGTAGAGCACTTGTCTAGCAAGCACGAAAGTCTGGATTCAGTCCCTAGGGTCATAAAGACATGGGGTGGGAGAATAACAAAATGAGAAGAAAGAGTAGCTACTATAAAGGTTTCACTACGAAAGGTGTTTATATAAATCGGGTAGTACCATGCTCATAGTGAATACTTCGCAGTACCAACACTTAGCATTTTGATATCGCCACAACAGTTTTTTAATTACATTTCCTGTGTGTGGGTGTGCGAGAGTCTGTATCGTTGTATGCATGTGTGTGTGAGTGTGCATGTGCACATGTGTGCATGTGCAAATGTGTGTATCGTATGCGTGTGTGTGTGTGCGTGCACATGTATGCATGTGTGAGTGTGTATATCATCGTATGTGTGTGTATGTGCCTATGCTATACACACAGGTAGGGGTGGGTGCATGGGGGAAGGCCAAGGAGGACATCAGATATCCTGTTGTGAGCCTCCTGTCTCCACCCTCTGCAGTGTTGGGGCTACAGAGATGCCAAGGACCACCCCTGGCTTTTTATATATGTGCTGGGATCTGAACACAAACCCATTACACAGTGAGCATGCTCAGCCATTGAGAAAGCTCATTATCCCACACTGAACAAATCTTGAAGAAGGGCTTTGGTGGTTGTATTCTGGTCACATAAACCCTTACACATGAGACCTAGAGCAGGGTAAGGAGATAACAGAGAGGAGGCAAACAGAAGCCTTCCACTCATGACTGCAACACATATGAGCGTTTCAAATGGCTAGGGCTGATTGTGAACATCATTAATCCATCCACCCATCTACCCACCCATCTATCCACCCACCCATCCACCCATCTACCCACCCACCCATCCATCCACCTACTCACCCACCCACCCATCCATCCATCCACCCACCCACCCATCCATCCATATATCCACCCATCTACCCACCCATCTATCCACCCACCCATCCACCCATCTACCCACCCACCCATCCATCCATATATCCACCCACCCATCCATCCATATATCCACCCACCTATCCACCCATCTATCCATCTACCCATACACCCATCTATCCATCCACTTACCCACCCACCCATCTGTCCATCCATGTATCCACCCATCTATCCACCAACTTATCCATCCATCCATCCATCCATCCATCCATCCATCCATCCATCCATCCACCCATTCATCCATCCGTCTGTCTGGCAATCACAGACAGGCTTTGGGAATGTAATAAACCAACTACCAGGAGTTGTTTGTGTCTGCCAGGCCTCAGAGAGTGAGTACAAATTACAACGACCAGGCCCCAGCCTCCTGGGTGTGAGTTGAAAGAGCAGAGACACCCTGGAAAGAGCGAGAGCAGCTCGCCCAGTCCTCAGGGAGTGACTTCACAACCGGACTGGGACTTGAGGGTTTGAAAACAAATTGTCTCATAGCCACTTCAACGTGCTGGGTTGTCACGGACTTCATGTTTGTAAATTTTCCACTGTTTCAATCAAGTTGGGTTGACTTTTTTTAAATTATTATTTCTATGACTATCATTACTGTTATTTGGCCTTGCCCTGAGTTTTGACTCCCCTCACACTTTGATTTCCTTTCTAGTCCCTCAGGTCCATCTGCAGCTCTCAGAGGGACCGTTCTTAGTAAATTGTGCTAAACACAGCAAGTCGGTTTGTTTTCATTCCTCGGGTACTGTGAGGCCCACCTCCAGGCTCCGGGGAAACCACAGGGGGCATATTCCAGCCTTCTTTCCAATACAAACACAGCTTGAGAGGCCTGCCTGGCTTCACTGCTGCCCACGTCTCTGGGTCTCTGCTCCCGGGAGTGGGGGGTGGAGGAGGGGAAGGAGAGACCCCTGACCTTCTGTAAATATTTCGACACAGCTGGTTCTCCGAGGAATTACAATTTGTGCTTTTGCGTCAACTCTGTAACAATCATGAGGCCCTATTTTTATGGCCTGGGGTACTTTCTCCATAACAGGACATTTTAATACTACATTTTTATGGCTATTATTAACAAAAGAATTTCATGGCCTAAAACTCTAGGAGTGGGAGGGGCACAAAGGAGAAGTGGAAGTAATTAAATTAGATCCTGGTGTCTGGTTTGATCCGGCCGTAGACACCAGCAGATCTCGGAGAACTCTGGGATTGAGAAATCTTTCCGATACAAGCCCGGCCTGCTAAATTGAGAACATCCATGCCCTTAAATGGAGCCTAGAAAGCAAAACTTTGATGAGAGTGTCAGGACAGAGTGCTTCACAGCTTCTCTTTCCCTCATGTGTATGAAATATATCCACATGCATGTGGGGGCATGAACAAACGCGTGTCCTAGAAGGCCTGAGGCTGATACTAGGTCTTCCCTGAATGTTCTTCATCTTATCCAGTGAGGCGGGCTCTCTCAGCTGAACCCAGAGCTCGCCAGTATGACAAGTCTGGCTAGCTAGCTTGCCCTGTTGAATCCCTGTATCACCCTTCCTAATGCTCAAATTATAGGCAGGTCCTGTGGCCATGCAGCATTTACAGGGGCTCTGGGGATCCAAACTCTGGTCCTTATGCTTGCACAGCAAGCACTTTAACAACAGACACATCTCTCCATCCTGGGACAGATTGTTATGAGGATACAAGCCAAGACTCCTGATAGGTGCCAGCAACTGTGAGCAATTGTCAATATATACATATTCATATACATACACATATACATACAATGGTTTTTCCTTTACATGTTTACCTTTGATTAAGTTTAACTTTAAAATTTGGCACAGTAAATATTAACCACAATAATTAATCATAACAGCACAATTATAGCAATATGCTGTAACAAAAGAGGTATAGTCTCTCAAAATGTGTTACTGTTCCTCTACTCTTTCTTTTTTTTTTTTTTTTGGTTTTTTGAGACAGGGTTTCTCTGTGTAGTCCTGGCGTAGTCCTGGCTGTCCTGGAACTCACTCTGTAGACCAGGCTAGCCTAGAACTCTCTAACTCAGAAATCCACCTGCCTCTGCCTCCCAAGTGCTGGGATTAAAGGCGTGCGCCACCACCGCCCAGCTACTCTTTCTTTTTTTTAAAGAATTATTTATTTTATTTATATGAGTACACTGTCACTGTCTTCAGACACACCAGAAGAGGGCATAAGATCCCATTACAGATGGTTGTGAGCCACCATGTGGTTGCTGGGAATTGAACTCAGGACCTCTGGAAAAGCAGTCAGTGCTCTTAACTACTGAGCTATCTATCCAGCTCCCCTGTTTCTCTGCTCTTAAAGGAAGTCATTCATGAGGCTTCTCTTTGTCACATCCCAACTGCCAGCATCATTATTCTCGGATGGGGTGGGGTGGGAGCCCATGGTTAAATAGAATAACTTGAACAGAAGTGTCATGATACCATGGCAGTCATCTGAAGTCCAAGATGGCTACTCCATGACCAGTGCGAGGGTAACACTTTAAACTGACAAGGAATGACTCCTGTCCTAGTTATAATGTAGCAAGCTTTTGCCACAATATTTAGAAAGCATACAATTTAAACGCTGAGAAACAAACTCGGATGGTAGAGGGCCTCTGCCAGGCCTGTCTCATCAGAGAATGAATTGTTCAGTTGACTATGGGAAAGGAAATTCAAAAGAATCTGAGACTCACAGTTTTGTGTTAGAAGAGGTAGAAATGGAGTTTCCGATCTCTTCTCCTGCCCCATGCACAGAGATACGTGGGCGTAATAGACATGCTGGTGTGACTGACATGCAATCTTTGCACATAGAAGCCAGTGGCCAGCCTTGTGTATTGTTCCTCAGGTACTGTTCACTTGGGTTTTGACACAATGCCTCTAACTGGTCTGGGCCTCACTGATCACACCAACCTGACTGGCTAGCGAGCACCCTGCACCCCCCCCCCCCCGGGGATTTGCTTGTATCTACCTCCCTAATGCTGTGTGTGGTTTCAGCTTGTGTCACTGGTCCTGGATTTTGGGGGTGGGGGATCTGGGCATTAAACCCGGGTCTGCAGGCTTGCAAAGCAAAACCTTTACCAGCAGAGCCATCTCCTCAAACCCTTGGTGTTCTTTGCTTTGAGGAAAAGAAATCCCATGACACAAACAGAAGGCTTGTTTAATTTCTAAATTGTTCACAGTAAGAGATTAGCCATGGTGGCAGCTTACAACAGCCAAGACAAGGCTGTCATGGGAATCGACGCATCCTCTCCCTCATGTCCTTTCCATTCTCCAGTGGGAAGAGCGGGGTGAAGTCTGGCTCTGTAATAGGGGCTTTCCACATCCTGGGGTTTCGATTCAGACATGTTCAACATTTGGCAGCACATGACACAAGGTGCCTGGTGTCAGAACAGCTGGAAGGAACACAGCTGCCGGGAAGGGTAGCCTTGCTCACCTCCAGTCACTGAGGGCTAGGAAGCCTGCATTGTAGCACCTTCTGATATTTTGAGAGAAATCAGAATTCCCCAGGAAGCTGCTGCTGCTGCTTTTAACATAGAAACCAAATTTTAGGGGATGTGCACCAACACTGAAGGAACACAAGGAAAAGGGCAAAGCTCTGGACTCCCTGCAACTGAAAATGCAAGTGTCCTTCTGAGTTCCACGGCTGGCTCGAGCTTGCTGTGTGACAAGGGCTGTGGCAGCTTCTAGTGCCAACCAGCAAGAAACTGGGGGGCCTCCATCCTACAACACAGTGAACTGAATTTTGCCAGCAAGAATGAACCTATGAGATGTCTCAGCAGGTGGAGGGGCTTGCTGCCCAAGCTGACAACCTGAGTTCAATCCCCAAGACCCACTTGGTGGAAGAAAAAAAAGACATGTCCTGCTAACCTCTGATCTCCCCCCACACACACCTTGGTACCCCCCAAAATAAATAATGTAATTTTAAAATAAAAAAAAAAGCTTAGAAGTAGATTTTATTTTTTGTTTTTGTTTTTTTGAGACAGGGTTTCTCTGTGTAGTCCTGGCTGTCCTGGAACTCACTCTGTAGACCAGGCTGGCCTCGAACTCAGAAATCCGCCTGCCTCTGCCTCCCAAGTGCTGGGATTAAAGGTGTGCACCACCACTGCCCAGCATACAGGAACTCAATCTCAGGGGCACCTTGATTTCTGCTGTGGGAGGTCCTGGTCAGGCCCCTAAGTCTGCAGAACTAGTCTCCCTGAGTAAGGACTGATAGAAACTGAAATGAATACTCCCCCTGGGGCCTTGTTTTGTTTTGTTTCAGAGACAGTGTCTCACTGTGTAGCCCTGATAGGCCTGGAACTTGCTATATAAACGAGGCTGCTCGTGAGTTTACAGAGATCCACTGCCTCTGCCTCCCATGTGCTGAGATAAAAGGACCACCTAAGGGATTTTTAAAAGAGCATTTCTACATAGCACAAATATGGGAATTTTTGTTTTACAAAATTCAACCTCGAGGTGTGTAACTACATTACAACTTGCAAATTAAGGATCAAGTTTTCCAATTTTAAGAGCAAGCAGCAGCCTAGGGGGCCAGACTCAGATCCATTTTCAGAGAGCTGATACATCTTCGGTCTTTGCAGAGAGTTGATATATCTTCTGTCTTTGCAGAGAGCTGATACATCTTCGGTCTTTGCAGAGAGCTGATACATCTTAATGTCTTCAAAACACAGTAACAGCTCTCCATTGTCTACGTTTTTAAACGTCTGGCAGGCAGATGGCGTTATGTTCTCCACCTAGGTCATGTTTATTCCTAATGACCATTGCATTCGGTGATGTTTTTGTTATCTATGCTTCTCTGACTGTTGTCTACGTGGCATGATCAAAATGTAATCAGTTGGTTTTTGAGACAGGGCCTCATATAGCTCAGGGGGGTCCTCAAACTTGCTATGTACTTGAGGCTGGCCTTGAACTCTTGACCCTCCTGCCCAGCGCCAGGGTTACAAGTGTGTCGCCCTGCTCAGCTCATCTCTGCATTTGGATTTTGTACAAAGCAGTTTAAGAAAAATACTTTACTAATTTAATGCTCCATTTCTTTGAGTTTTTTTACTATGGCCTCCCCGGAGGTTTTCTCCTTCACCCTATGAGTCTTGGGGATTGAACTGGGGTTGTCAGGCTTGGCAGCAAGGCAAAGTTTGTTTTGTAAGCTTGAATTAGACTCAGAGCCTTGCGCATGCTCAGTGTAAGCTCTGCCACTGAGTTACACTACACCCCTAGCCCTGAACTCCCTGCCCTCCTTAGAATTTTTTTTTTTTTTACAAGACGCTAGTCAGATACACTTTTGCATGACTTTATGTCTTCCAGTTCCAACCCTACCATTTTCATTTCTTCCATTTTACCAACGGGTGCAACCAGTCAAGAAGTCTCATTCATCGCAACGTTCTCGCTAGGCTTGGTGATCACGGTTACTCATCTGTGTTCCGATGAGTTATGAAGGAGCGTTCTCGTTACGGCTCCTGCCTGGAAGAGTTTATTCAAGATTGGGGTCATTTCTTCCTTGAATACTTGGAGAAACTGGTCTGGTTTGATGCCTTCTGAGGCAGAGATTTTATCATGTTCTTCAGTGGGCTCAGGGAGGAACCCACCTAGCTGTGGTCCTAAAGATGACCATAATATCCCTTGTTGCTTTGGGCTTGGCCACCTCTGCCCTTTGTGTCTGGGTTTATTTTTGCTCCCTCCTTGCTCTTCCTGTCATTTGAAACACTTTCTCTGCAGCCCAGGGCATTTGTAACTCTTCTTATTAGTGTGACCAAAACAGCCAGGCAGAAACCAATTACAGGAAGAAAGGCTGATTTCTGACTCATAGTCTGGGAGGTGTGTTACTCCATCGTAAAGGGTGTGGTAGAGATTCCTCACGAGGTGGCAGGTCCAGGAAGCAGAAAGAGCTGGAACTAGGGACTATAACTTTCAGAGCACACAACCCTCAACCCCCCAGGGGAGGAGGATGTAATTCTGAAGGTAGAACACTTGCCTAACATACACAGATCCTTAAGTTCCATCCCTAGCACCCCACAAACTAGACACGGGGCGGGGAGCACACCTGCCATCTTAGCATTCTCCGGAGGTGGAGGCAGAGGGATCAAGTTCAAGATCATCCACAGCCACACAAAGAATTTAAGGCCAGCCTGGGCTACATGAGACCCTGCCTTCAAACAAAACAAAGGTCCATCCATAAGTGACCTACTTCTTAAGCCAGGCCTTGCCGCCTATGAGTTCCACAGCCTTCAAAATGGCAGCATGATCTTGAGACCAAGTATTCAAAACACTAGCCTCAGAAGAACATTCTAGATCTAAACCATAACACCCATATGGGCCACAAATTCCTGGACTCTAGTGATTCTCCTGCCTCAGCCGCCTGAATTCTGATGCTATAAGGCATGCCGTTTGGCCTCTCCGCTTGTTTCAGCCAGTTCTGCTGGGAGATGTATTCACCTTTTCTGGTATTTTCAAAGGATTAATAATATTTGTAATTATCCATTCTTTCTACTATATCTTTATTTTATATTTTATTGGAGTATTTTTGGTTCTTATTTTGAGCCATCTCTTATTTGTGTTTATGCTGAAGCCCCTCATCTTGTTACCCAGAATGCTCAGCTAGCTACCTAAATGGATTTATTTTCTGATATAAATACTTAAGACTAAAATTTTATTGAACTAGGTTAGTAACAGCCTTCAGTTCTGATATGTTATGGTCTTTTAATTTTATGCATGTGTGTAAAAGTATGAAGCATCGAGCTAAGAAGTCACATATTTAAGGGCATGCTCTGGTGTTTTGACATAGCATACATTTATATGATGAGCAAATGAGAGAGGCTAGCATGGTGTCCACCGTCTCACACATGTCTTTCTTTCTCAAGTGTGTGTGTGTGCATGTGTGTGTATGTGCATGATGTGAATGTGAGCTCTCTCTCTCTAGGGTGTCTCTGTGGGGTGTGTGTGTGTGTGAGAGAGTGTATGTGTATGTATGTGTGTGTGTGTATGTGTGTGTATGTGTGTGTCTGTATGTCTGAGTGCATCGTTGGTGTGTGTGGTCTCTCTCTTCATGTGTATGTGATTGTGTGTGTGTACATGGTGTGAACGTGATCTCTTGGCCCTCCCCGTGTGTGTGTGTGTGTCTGTATGTGTGTGTATGTGTGTGTATGTGTGTGTGTCTCTGTATGTGTGAGTGCATCGTTGGTGTGTGTGGTCTCTCTCTTCATGTGTATGTGATTGTGTGTGTGTACATGGTGTGAACGTGATCTCTTGCCCCCCCCCCGTGTGTGTGTGTGTATGTATGTGTGTGTATGTGTATGTGTGTATGTGTGTGTATGTATGTGTGTGTGTGTATGTATGTGTGTGTATGTATGTGTGTGTGTGTATGTATGTGTGTGTATGTGTGTATGTGTGTGTGTGCGTGTGTGTGTGTGTGTGTGTGCACTTCTTCATAAACATCATTTCCTTTTAGCATATCAAAGTCACTGTTTCATGTTCTCTGCCTTTACTGCTGCTAGTTCTCAAATCTCTCTTAGGGCAGGAATTTCGTTTATTTACATTTTTTCCCAATAGAGTCTCATGTAGCCCAGATTGATCTCAGATTTGTTATGTAGCCAAAGACTGTCTTGAATTTCTGACCTTCCTGGGTTCTGGGATTGGGGGTTTATGCCCTGTACCCTACATATATGGCACAGGAAATGGGGTACATTAAGTGAAGACTCTCTGGACTGAGCTACATCCAGACTCATTATTTAGTCATTTTTAAAACGTATTTCTAAATTTATTTTCTTTTCGGCCATACCAGGGATCAAACCCAGGGCCGTGCATATGATTCATGACACCACAGTCCGTCCACTGAATCACACTGAGGTGTAATTCATATGTCAACGGTGGGCGTGAGCAATGTGAGGGCTTCCGGTGTTTGTGGAGTTTTCAGACAGTTGTATAACCTTAAGAAAATCCATATCTACTTGCAGTCACCACTGCATACCCTACTCTCTACCCACGCCCACGCCCAGTGTACGGAAACCTTGGATCGACCTCCTGTGTGCACTTCCTTGTTCTGGAGCCACACAAACGGAGTGACATGGGAGACGGCCGTTTGTGTGATCAAGGGATCAGCTTCTGCCCCTTGATGTGTCTTGTGATTGACTTCTTCCTTTGCTTGATGTTTGCCAGGTCCTCCCACACGGGGATGAGCTTTCATCTACTCGGCCGCTATAACAAATGGCTTCCGATGGTTTGTAAACAAGTAAAATGTGTTTGTTAGTATGTTTTATTAAGACAGTGTGTCTTGTAATGCAGGCTGGCCTCAAATTCCTGACTCCCCTTTGTCTACTTCCCAAGAGCTGGGTTTCCAGGCAGGGTATGCAGCACCATGCCCAGCTCCTGGGGTCTTTTCCTTTCAACTGTGTTTCTCATAGCTACGGTTGCTAAGAACCCAAAATTAAGATGCCAGGAGCTTTGGTGTTTGCTGGGGGCTTACCCACTGGTTCACGGATGCTATGTGCTCATGTTCCTGCGGTGACCTTGGGCAGCAGAAGAGGAGAGGGATGTTTGAGAGATTGTTTTGTGTGCTTTGACACAGAGCATCAGTCAGTAGCCCTGGCTGGCCTGGAACTTGCCAAAAATTCTCCTGTCTGGGTCTCTCAAGTGCGGAGATTACAGATGTTCACCATCACACCCGGCTGTGAGGGGATGTCTCTCTCCTAAGGTCACCACCAAGCCTCTCACGCTGTACTTGAAAGACTTCCCAAGAGAAGTTGTTCCCCAGAAACAATGCGACCCCAAAGACACTCCAGAGATTGTCTTGCTGTAATTACATGAGTCAGGTCCTTTATTATTGAAGCTTCGGGCCGATACGTGTCTCACACAGGAGGTATGGATATCGACCTCGAGGCCCAAAAGCTTAGAGTTAATAAAGGCAAAGGCCAGGGTGGGGTGGGGGGGATAAGAAGGGAGTTGTGGGGCAGTCACACACAATGGGTTGTTTCAAACATCTGCAATGTGTGTAAGCAGATCCCAGGCAGAGGTTTGTCAAATCTCTCAGGAACAGTCTCTGGTCCCTATGGCCTTGGGACCCAGTGTGAATGCTTATCTGAGCCAACAGACCATCTGGCTGAATTTAATTTGCAAGTCCTTGGGACCTCTGGTGGGAGTTTCTCCAGAGGAGGCTAAGTCAGACACCACGGGAACAGATTCCCAGAACACTCAATTGATCTTTGTTTTTCCAGCTCTGCATCCCCTGTGACGGCCTTGGGTTAGCAGGCTAGCTGACCTGCAATTTTAACTCCTTGTATTAGTGAATTAAGGCTTCCTGTTATACTATTGATTTTAAACTAACTTAAAATTCCTGTTTCATACTCACCTGGCGAGTCCCTGGAGCTGGCCTTTGCTACTTTGTGGGTTCCTCCTTTTCCCATCCTTTCCCCACCCCCCACCCCCATTTTACTCTCTATCGCTAGATAGGAGAGAAAGAAGGAGAGAGACGAAAGGAGAGAGAGGAGAGAGAGACAGAGAGAAAGACAGAGAGAGACACAGAGAGAGATCCCTGAATCTAATTTCTTCTTGTTTTTTCTTTGAGCACGACTACTAACAAACTGCAATCATCCTCCCAGAACAAAACAACAACCATCCACCCCATCTCTCTGGGCCCCAGCACTTATATATCCTCTGAAAAGTTCTCAGAATTCCAAATGTCACATAATAAAAAAAAAAAAAAAAAACAATTTGCAGCTGGCAAAACCACGCCTCTGCTAGAGCACGAGTCAAATCATAGTCAGCTGCTGTGGACATCGGAAGCAGCCCCATACCCCATACCTGGGATTAGAATGAAAACATATTCACATAATATTTCTGTGTTTGTTCAAGAAACCAAAATTCCAGGATTGTCCCTACAGCCCCCTGTCACATCACACTGTGCATTGGGAACTAGGGTTTGATGTGTGAATTTTGGGAGGACACAGATATCCCAGCTCTAATGTAACGTGCATCAGCACTGAACTGGCAAGCTGCCCGCGCAGTGTGGACAGACCACAGCCGAGCACATTGTGGGTGGGGGGCTGTGAGAAAAGCTGCAGTGGGTGACCTTTTGTGACAAGTCTTTTATGGGCCTATGCTTTCATTTTTCTTGAGTAACTCCTAGTTGTAGACTCACTGGGTCATATGGGCTAGCTCACGCTCACCTGCAGTGGCACCATCTGACGAAGCCACCGGCAGTGTTGGAAGGTACTCATTTCTCCATGTCTGCTGCATCGGGTGTTATTATGTTGTGTTTATGAGAGGGCTTGCTCCTCGGTGCCAGCGTCCTGCATGGTGCTTGGCACATGCTGTGACCTCAGTGTTTAATTATCAATATGTTATGATCCTCATGACAGCAGGTTTTTAACTCTCGTGTGTATGTTATGGGTGTGTTACGTTATGATTGCATTTATTATATGTAATATGGCTAAAGTACTGTTGTATTTTGTAGCAGTCATTAAATGTCTGATTTTAAGCTATACATGATACTTGGGCAACTAGCATAAGGGAGGCAGAGGGCATGTCTCACCTGCCGATTCCCCGAGCTGCAGAAGGCTGTGTCAGCAATGAGGAGCAGTAAGCTCTTCCATTTTATAACATGTTAACAATATAATTCATTTTTCTCAACAAACACTGAATGAGTAAATCAAAAAGACAATCTATAATTTTGAAGACTATTTTTTTTCCCCTTGAGTCCCAGGCCCATTTAATTCTAAATGAGGGGGTAAGTCTTAGAAACATTTTCCTGGGCTGAGAAGATGGCTTAATAGGCAAAGGTACAACAAAGACCTCAGTCCAGATCCCTGGACCAGATGTAAACCCAGATGTGGTATCTATAATCCCAGCACTCCTGCAGGGAAATGAGAAACGGAGACAGGGGGATTCCTAGAGCTTGTGGGCCAGCAACCCTGGCATATGCAATAGCAGACAGACACTCTCTCAGGCAAGGTGGGAGATGAGGAGAAGCTGGTGAGGCTGACCTCTGACCTCCGCATGCGTGCCTAGCATACACACATCTCACACACATGGTTAAAAACAATGAAATAAAATAAACCCCTTTTCTTTTCTCTTGACCTCATTTCTTGACCTGGTCCCTGGTCTAGATTAGTAATGGATGTCCTCTTCTCTAGGGCCTCACACTGGAAGCCAAAGTTAACACAGCAGTGCTTACTTGAGCAGGCCAGAGAGTCTTGGTTGAAAACACTTTCATTTTAAATAGGTCACATTGTCCTGAGGGCCAGGAGGACAAAGGATTGGGTAAGTTTCTTCATTCACTCACCACAGATTCCTTGCAGGAGACTCACTCCTGAAGTAATCAGCTCAGCTTGGTTGCCACGGTTACGGCTCTCCTTCCAATCGCCTAATCAGCATCTCAGACAGTATCTTTCTCCCATCTACAGTTTACAGAGCTGGCCCTCAAGTACCTGCTCCCTGTACTCGGCCACATGGTCATGCTCAGGCAGCATTTGTCTTGTCTGTCATTCCTGTTCCCCTGCCACAAGCCAGCACGATCTCCAAACTTTAGGCAACTGGGACCATATCACTGTTCCCTAATGCTCCCCTACGTGGTGATCTGGACATGTGTTTGGCACGTGGTGAATCTGAGGTAGACTCTGAGATAACAACAGACTCCATCCTTGGCATCGCTGTCTTCAAACAATTAAAGAAGCAGCTGTCTCTGCGTCTCTGTGTGGTCAGTGCAGAGTGGAATTACTCACTGCTATGACACCTGTCTGCCAGTGACAATTCAGAGCCAGGTGATCTGGGACATGTTTCTACTGCAGGTCAGGGTGTCATTTTAGGCACTGTGAGGTGTGTCTGAAAAGGGACATGAACTGAGCCATCGAGCAGGGCTCACTGCTTACCCAGGAGCCCCAGGCAAGGTCTTAATCCTAGTATAGTCTGCTCTGACTTCCTCTTGTCTCCTAGTGAAAGGACTTCTGTTTCTCTTCTGTCTGACAGGAATTCTCCTTACCTAACGTGCTTTCTTCCTGGCCCCCAGACTTCCTTATTCGGTAGCCAATTTTAAACTCAGAGTGAATGAGAAAAATGTTCCCTCTGTGGCATGGTTCAAGTGAAAGGCTTAGTGTGTGTGTGTGTGTGTGTGTGTGTGTGTGTGTAGGCTTATTGTGTGTGTGTGTGTGTGCTTGTGTGTGTTCATGTGTGTGTATGTCCGCTGTGTATATGTGTGTGTGTCTGCTGTGTATGTGTGTATATTTGTGTGCGTGTGTGCTGTGTGAGTGTATATGTGTAATTGTGTGTTTGCTGTGTGAGTGTATTTGTATGTGTGTCTGCTGTGTGAGTGTGTATGTGTGTATATTTGTGTGTGTATCTGTGTTTGTGTCTGTGTGTGTATGTTTGTGTGTGCATGTATTTGTGTGTGCATGTGTGAATGTGTGTGTTTGTGTGTATATGTGAGTATATTTGTGTTTGCGTGTGTCTGCGTATGTGAGCAGCTGTGTATATTCATGTGTGTGAGTGTGTGTATGTCTCTGTTTGTATAGATATATGTAGAAGCCAGAGTTTAACTTTGCATGTCCTCCTCAGCCTTCTGGGGTCAGAGAGATTGCTCGGTTAGTAAAGAGATGGCATGAGGACCTCAATTTGATGTCCGGAATCCATGTAAAAATCCACATGTGGCAGTTCATACCTGTAGATCCCAGTGCTGGAGAACTGGAGGCAGGAGGATTCCTGGGGCTCACTAGCCAGCCAGCGAAGACTAGTCGGTGAACCTTGGGGCACAGGAAGAGTCCCTGCCCCACCCCAAAACAAAGTGGGCTAGTCCTGAGGAACAGTGCCCAGGGCTGCCTTGTTTTCCACACATGTGTACATGCACATACAAGTTATACATGCACACACATGTGTACATGCACATACAAGGTGTGCATCCACACATATGTGCACAGGAACTTTTCTTCTGTTCCAAGTTTCCTGAAAGCTTCTGAATGAGTACTAAGAATTTTCATGTTGGTTTGGCCGAGGCAGGGTGAAGACTGGCACATCTGCTGAGCTCTTGTGTAGAAGAATTAACACGGCTACGCCAAAAGTCCATTTGCAAGGCCTCTGGGGGGCTCTTAGATTCGGGGAGGGTTTGTACCTTTTCCAGGTGGCTCACTGCATCTAGACTCCGTATACAAATAACATGGCCTCTGATGAGCACTCACTCTCATGCCTGGAGTACATTCCTGCAGAGATTGTCTGTGTCCTGGCCCCCGGTGTGGCCAGCCCCAGGTCAGACTCTGCCTCTGAGATTTTAGTTGGCAACATGTCAGAACTCCTAGCCGTGGCTCTGACTATATGCTGAATCCCACAAGCTCCTGGAGGGCTCTGATGGAGGCTTAGAGGCTGCTAACATGGAGATCACGTTATTTCTCCTCTTTGGGAGTTTCCGTTCTTTCTTTAGACTGGATCTCACTGCATAGACCTGATTGACCTTGAAATCATGATCCTCCTGCCTCCGAATGCTGGGCACCACCTCATCTATCGATAGTAATAGATTTTGAAACTTAAACCAACCTTGAATTCTCTAACAAACCCCACTTTTAAAGGTGTTAGCCTCTGTATGTGAAGTGAGGTTTGGTTTGCTAATATGTTGTTAAAGGTTCTACACCTATGATTTTAGCTCAATATTCTGTTTATTACAGTGACTTTTGTTTTTGTTGTTGTTGTTAAGCATCTTGAAAATCTATTTTCTGAAACTTAGAAACTTGTCTGGACATGGTAAAATTTCTTTCCTAAATGATACAATGCTGTCTTAAGCTGGAACAATGGCTCAGTTAAGAACATGTATTGCTCTTCCAGAGGACCCAAGTTTGAGTCCCAGTAACCCCCCCACCAGGCAGCTCACAACTGCCTGTAACTCCAGCTCCAGGGGATCTGATATCCTCTGATCTTGGGTGTACACACACAGACACACACACACACACTTAAAAACATACTTCTCTGTCTTTGGACAATTTGTATTGCTATAATAGAGTTGCAGACTAAGTATTATAAAAAGCAGAAATATCCTGGCTCATAGCTCTGGAGGTTGAAAGTCCAAGATCCAGAGGCCAGCAGGAGACAAGGGCCTCCTCAGTGCATCAAGACACGACAAACATGTCACATGAAGACAGGGCAAGTCCAGGATGAGCCAGAGGGAGAAAGGGAGCCATCAACTGAGGTGATGTGTTACTCCATGTGGGAGAGAGGGTAAAACCCACTGGATCTAATTGTCTCCTCAAAGCTCTGCCTTCCCGTGAAGTCACAGAGACAATTAACCCCAGTACTAGTTTTAGAAGAAACATGCATTCTTCAAGGAAGACACCTGAGGCTGTATGCTTGGCAGACCTTTTCTCTCAGAGGCATGGGGAGTGCTGAGCTCAAACTATGGGTCCTGAAGGTGCCAGGCAAGAGTTCTACACCCCAGTCCCCTTATTAGAGAATTTCTTAAGGATTTCTTTTCTTTTAAACCAAGTACATTTGTGTTTCTTTGTTAGTGCTTGCCACGTGTGTGTAGCTGCCCTTGAAGGCCAGAAGAAGCTGTCAGATCCCCTGGAGCTGGGGTAATAGATGGTTGCTCAGCCCCTATGTGGGTACTGGGACCTGAACCAGGGTCCCTGGAAGACCAGTAAGTACTAGTAACTGCTGAGCCATCTCTCCAGCTCTGCCCTCTAAGACTGTCTTTAACCTTGTATCTATCATAGATCTTGATACAATGTTTTCATGTTTGTCCTTTCAAAATATATACTTGTTTACGCTGTGACTTCTCCTCGACTCGATTAGTTAGGATAATTTATTATGCTGCCTCTTAAGAGATTGTTGGGTCCCTTTATTGTTGCTTTGTTTAATTTTAGCTAAGTTCCAGATAGCAGGGCCTTGGGAGAGATTTCGCCTGTCCCTTGGCTAAAAACTTCAAGTATTTCATTTATTTAAGCAATAAATGTTCCATGGCAATGGCAAAGGTAAATGTTAAGCATGTTTTCTGAGGTCGTTAAATTTTAACATCAATATTTTTACTTTTTAAGTAAACTGTTACTGGTTTCTAACAGCCCGTTGGTTTAAACTCAATACTTGGGTTTTGTTTAAGCTTCTGGCTTTAGCTCCCATTTAGATAATTAAATTGAAACAAACAAACAAACAAACACAAACCCCAGGTCTCTGGGTAGGTTAGCCCAGAGGACAGCGGATTGGAGGTGCTGACCCTGCTTTGTGTGATGTCTGAATGGTGGTCTGAGTGTCGTCATGTTGCTCAATACTCACAGAGCATACGGCAACAAGAGTGAACCTCCAGGTAAACTATGGACTTTGGGTGATGGTGGTATGTGTGTAAGTCTATCGATTGTGACAAAGGTATTGCTATGGTACCAGATATTGATAGTGGGGAATCTGTGCCTGGGGAGGCAATTGGGGTGCCGAGAACCCTGCACTTCACATTCAATGTTGTTATGAATCTAAAACCATCCCCAAAACAAAGCATACCTAAAAGAGACATTAATGAGATCCCCTGGCTTCCAGAACGTTACACTCAGGTTCAAGTCCTGAGGTTACGTGGTCATGGTTGTTACTAATTAGCTTCTTTGATCACCTGTGGTTTCTGGGCTGCCTTTGTGAGATTCTCCCCGAACTTGAGCAAGCTTTTCCTAGTGAGGGTAAAATTACTTTGATTTTTGTCTACACTGTTTGAGTAATGAAGTATTTGGGCCAAGTAGGACATGAACAGAGCCGCTTGCTCTGGCTGTCACCGCACACCATGCAGACTGTATTACGAGTCTCTTACAGCTGCTGCCTCCCCAGTGAGTTCAGCCTGAGCTTGGTAAATAATCTCAGAACTGAGTCATTTGTGGTCGAATGACACAGAATGAAAAAGAAATGCCTTTCAGGCAGTTCCTGTTACCTAATATGGATGAAGTCGTTGACACTTCAACAGAGCCCCACCTGTGGCCCAAATGAACTTTTCCCTATACCGCTGCTGATCTAATTTCCTGATCAAATAAGGAATCCAGAAACCCTGTAAATAGTCTGTCTAGACCTGAAGAGGGGGCTTTTCTCTCTTCAAGGCCTTGGCAACATAAGTCTACTGAGTTTATTCCTTTAATAGCTAAAGGTGTATTGTTTTGCCCTGTTTTAAAGCATCCAGAAAGAAAGTGAGGTCTTCTGTCCAGACACTCAGGAGGGCTGGAACTCACAGCACAGGACCCAGAAACAGGTTATATTTAGAACTTAAAAAGGAGGACTGATATTCTTAGATTTTTTTTTTCTTTCAGTACAACTAACCCCAGCACTGTGAGTTCTAAGCCTAGGATAGTGAAGGCCTCACAGAATCCATCTCTAGTCCCAACTCTTCCAGAACCTAGTCAGAAAGATAAGGTCCACGGATCGCATCCTCCTCCTTCAAGCATCAGGAGAGGAGAGTTTGAATGGCAACTTTCAGACAGCCGAATTAAAGCCATAAGGAAGTGAGCCCTATTCTGAGGAAACAGCCCATCCATAAACGTGTGACTCACACGCTTTCAAGTTGCAAAACTGATTCTGAATCACTGAAGGAAAAAAAAATGCTAATCTCCAAAAAAATCTGAGTTGTCTTTTAGGAATGGACAGCTGAAGTCTTAGCTGTCCGTGAACGCGTCCTTATTCACTGGCCTGGGGTAACCTTAAAGTACCACTTAAAATAGGTCAGTTTGTTAGAAATGTTTGCTAAAAGGCCAGACTGGTCTCTAATGTCTTTTGAATGAATCATAAGAATCTAGATGATAAAAAAAATAAAAAAAGATTTATGCAGAGAAGAACGTGCTCCAAATAAGCAGCAGGCAGAAACACAGTCGTCTTAAACAGGAATCTGTTCCTAGAGCCTTGGAAACAGGCTCAGTGGCTGAATGGCTGATAGAGGACAGAGTGGCCTTGGGCTCTGGACTTGCTCTCAGAAGCTAAGCTTAATGGTACATGCCTGTCATCCCAGCCACTCGGGAGGTTCAGGTGCTGAGACTGTGAGTTTGAGGCCAGCCGAGGCAATTCCATAAACAGTAAAAAGGAGGCTGGGCTAAAGTAGGGTGGGCCGAGGGTCTCCATGCTGAGGAGAAATGAATACGCCAGATTGATGGCTCAACAGTCAGGAGTGCAGCCTGCTCTTGCCAAGGAGCTGGGTTCAGCTCGCAGCACCCGTGTGGAGGCCGCAGCCACCTGTGACTAGAGGTCTGGAGCAGTGGTTCTCAACCTTCCTCATGCCCCGACCCTTTAACACAGTTCTTCATGTTATGGTGACACCCAACCATAAAATTATTTTTTGTTACTTCCTAACTGTAATTTTGCTACTATTATGAATTGTAACTTAAATATGATTTCCAATGATCTTAAGCGACCCCAGGGAAAGGATCATTTGGTCCCTGAAGGGGTCATGACCCACAGGTTGAGAACCACTCTTGTAGTTGATTCCATGCCTCTGTCCTCTGAGAGTTCCTGTATGTAACTACACACACCCATATATTTACACACGTTATTTTAAAGATAAGCACGATTGCCAATAACAAGGGGCTAGATTCTCCCACAGAGAGCTCGCAAGTCAGTTCATTGTACGAAACCATCCAGGATAGCTGGAGTTTCCTAGCGATCAGTCTGTAATGAGATCTTTCAGAATCTGTGTTACGTAGATGAGGAAAAGGATGGCCCAGGATGCTTCCGAGCAACAGGGAATAATGTCCACCACGAGATTTCAATCATTAACTTCAGATCGACCTCAGGCCTCTCTCTGGGGTCAGGAGCCAGGGCAACAGGATCAGAGGCAAATTACAACACTTAGCTGAAAAGCCTAAAGACAAGCGGACATTGGTAAAACGAATGTTGAAGTGCTGCGAATTATTTTTATGAATTAGAAAGATAGTTTGGGAGAATAGTAGAGATAATAATTATTATTATTATTAGTTTGTTTTTGAGACAAGGGTTCTCTGTGTAGCCCTGGCTTTCCTGAAATTCATTCTATAGATCAGGCTGGCCTTGAACTCACAGACATTTGCCTGTCTCTACCTCTTAAGTGCTGGGATTAAAGATGTGTGCCACCACCACCCAGCGAGGCTGGCCAGCTTTCATTAGTACTTGGGAAAGTGAAATTTAAGTAAATGCTAACTGGATCGTGTAAATGTTATGAATTAGAATTTTCTGTGAAAGCCGAGAGGTGGTGGCGCACGCCTGTAATCCCAGCACTTGGGAAGCAGAGGCAGGCAGATTTCTGAGTTCGAGGCCAGCCTGGTCTACAGAGTGAGTTCCAGGACAGCCAGGACTACACAGAGAAACCCTGTCTTGAAAAAAAAAAAAAAAACGAATTTTCTGTGAAATTTTCCTTAGATTTTTCCCACTGCACGTTGCCCACGGTAATGCCATTGAACATTAAACCCCAAACTGAGGAGTAGGAATGTGTGCCGTGCCCAAGAAGTCAGAAGAAGACATCAGATGCCCTGAAACTAGGGTCACAGGGGGCTGGGAGCTGCCACATGGGTGTTGGGAACCAAACCCCAGTCCTCTGCAAGAGCAGCAAGTACTCTAAACTGCTGAGCTGTCTCTCCAGGCTCAGATTCAGAGAATTTTAACCTTCCTTAACATCAGGGTTTTCCCATAGACTCAGAGATATCCTGCTGGAGAGGATCCCCCAGCCAGAAATCCTAGGTCTCAGTTCCTATTTTGCTACCCTGTTAAGATGAGGACAGTGTCATCCAACCTCTCCAGCCTCAGTCTCTTCATCCGTAAGATGGGCATGCTTTTCCTGAGTGGGGTCACTGTGACTTGTCATGTTTACTTCCTAGTGCACTGACAATCAAAGACATTAAAAAGAAACCCTAATTTTTATAATCACAGCCACAAAGGAATACCACACCAGACTCTGAAATGCAAAGTAGATCTTTCCACTATCAAAAAAGAAAAACTGTGACACAGTTGAAGCAAGAGGAAAAGAGAGAAAAATACAGCTTCATTGGCCTCCTTTGTACATTTTAGATTGTATGAACATCCATGCCTGGTTACACACACACATACACACACACAAGCACACACACACATGCACACTTGCACACACATACATGCATGTATACACACATACACAGAGCACACAATACACACACAGACACTATACACACATGCACACACATGCCCAGTATACATGCACATACACACACACACACACCATATACACATGCACAATATATATACATACACACAGACACCATACACACATGCACACACATGCCCAGTATACATGCACATATACACGCCATACACACATGCACAATATATACACATACACACAGACACCTTACACACATGCACACACATGCACAGTATACACGAACATACACACCATACACACATGCACAGTATATACACATACACACAGACACCATACACATGAACACACACACCACACACACATACGCTCATTCACACATGCATGCATGCATCCATGCATGTGCACACACAGCATGTGCACATGAATCTATACATGCACACACACACATGCCCACACAACATGCACACGCGTGCACACACACACTCTATAGGCTAGGACCCACATGCATGGAGCAGAACACGCAACTGTTTTTTCTTTCTGCATCTGTGTCACCTTGCTTGATATCATGCTTCTAAAGTTCTGTTTCTAGTCCTGGGAATGTCATATTCCTTTTTTTCTGAATAATAGTCCATTTTGTATGTTATCACATTTATCCACCCATGTGCTGGTGGACATCCTGGCTGCTTCCAGTTCCTTGCTATCATAACTAAAGCAGCAGAAGACACATTGTGCCAATCCCTCCGTGGGCAGTGCTGGACACTGTAAGTGTACCCGGAGAAGCGGAGCTGGGTCATACAGCAGGTCCGCTTTCCATCTTTCTGAGGAACTCCCAAACTGATCCCCACCTGGCTGTATCCCAAACTGATCCTGGCTGTATCCATCTCTCCTTCCACCAGCGGTTTTCACAATCTGAAACTGTTCCCTCTTTTCCTCTGTTTAAGCCTGTATCAAATCATTCCATGTGGTGTTACTT
The DNA here is from genome assembly GCF_004785775.1 of Grammomys surdaster. Classification (NCBI taxonomy): domain Eukaryota; kingdom Metazoa; phylum Chordata; class Mammalia; order Rodentia; family Muridae; genus Grammomys; species Grammomys surdaster. The sequence goes on along the minus strand of NW_021620991.1, from coordinate 4,833,098 downwards.
AGTAAACTACAAAGCTTTATATAAAGAGTTATTTTTTAAAAAATTTAAAAAAAGAATGTCCTAAATATTTTTTTTTAAATGGGAATGCTAGGTCACAGGACTGCCGGTCAGGGATACGAGTCACTTGAAAGCATGATGTAAGAGCCATACAGTGTTTTTTTTTTTCCAGGTTTATCAATTTTATTTTGTGTGTATGATTGTTTTGCTTGCATGTATGTCAGTGGGACCACATGTGTGCCTGGAGCTTGTGAAAGTCAGAAGAGGCCATCAGATCCTGTGGAACTGGAGTTACAGGTGGTTGTGAGCCACCATGTGGGTGCCGGGAACTGTCCCCAGGACCTCTTGCAAGAGCAGCCATGGCTCTTAACCACTGACCCATCTCTCTAGCCTTGGAAACAGGAGACTCTTAAAGCTAATGAGAACCGTTATTCTGTATCTCTAGTATTTGATGATCAAGAGAAATCACAACTATTCCCAGGGGGAGGCCACCCTCCATGTTGTAAACAAGGGTTCTGGTTTGAAAGATGGCCTTTGTGAAGTAGCATCCCTCATCCCCAGATGACTGCCAGTGCTCCTGGTGACCTTAGAAGCCAGTCCATGCAAAACCTCGAAGAACAGACACCATCTTGCTAACAGTCTCCTGACCACAGCAAAGGCTCGGCAAGCGCTTGCTGAGTTGAATGTTTACAGCAAGGAATCTGAAGGGATTCTCGTTTTCCAGCTTTCTGAACTGTGGCTCATTCCCTCGTGGAAAAGGTTACGTGTCAACCGCAGGACAACTGCTGGTCGCTTCAGATTTACAGCCCTTTCCCATGAGCTGCAGCTCAGAGAAGGTGGCAGGAGGCTTCACTCATGTTTATTTTAACTTCTCCTTCTAGCCAGAAGTTTGACTCAACATAGATTAAGAAACAAACTCCTGTATTCAGAAGGCCCCAGCTTCAATAAAATAAAATAAGACAAAGAAGCCAAATAAAAAATAAAATAAGCCAAAATCTCTGCTCTGCCTCTTGCCAGGCCCTGCTCAAAGTTCAAGGTGCTGAATTACCTCACCGGTGACCTGTGGACCCCTCTGGGCCTCTTCTCACCCCTCATGCTGACCTGAAGGGATTCATCTCTGTGGCCTAGTGACAAATATAAAGTAACATTTGGGAAGGGCGTGTCACCCTATGCTTTTTGAAGGATCTTCTGCAAGTTTGGTCTCTAAACTCTTGGACCCTTTTCAAGAGAGAAATCATCTTTGAAGCCAGGCAAAGACTTAAAAAGTGAAGCGGGTGGAATGACTTCACATTTGAACGCAAGAGGCAGATAGCTCACTGGGTGGAGTAAAGAAAGGCTGAGGTGAGTCAGAGTCCTAGGGATAGAAGGTAATTAGAACTCATTTGGAAGCCAGCACGTACATACATGACCTTTATTCTCCAGTGGAGCAGTGCTAATGTCCCCTGCCACGCTGACATGGACACCAGGGGACATAAATCCAAACAGCAACAGCCAGAGAGCAGATCACGCACGCTGCAGGGGTGAGGCTCTGGGCAGCTCCAGGCTTCCACTGAGCAAGCACACACCTAGAGGTCAAGGTCCCAGCTGACAGCTGGTCTCTATCATCCTGGTGAAGGGTGATAACAACTCCCCGTGCAGTGCCGAGACCGCACCTCTGACACAGTGATTACAAGCTCACATAAACTCAACAACCCAAGTAGCCTGTGCCTCCTCCTCCCCATCAGCAACCCTGGTACCCACACTGTTTCTCGGAGATGAATGATCTCAGGTTGTGTTCATTTTTTTTTTCTCCTTAAAAGTGTCAACCTGGGGTTGGGGTGAGGGGCTGGGGAGATGGCTCATTGGCAAAGCCCTTGCCATCCCAGTGTGAGGTCTGGAGTTCAGATGCCAGAACCCAGGTAAAAGCGACCACGTGGGGTAGGCCCGTGTTATTCCAATACTCTGGAGGCAGAGGCAGGGGATCCCTGCGACAAGCTGCCTATCTAGACTAGCCAGAATTGGCCACCAGCTCCAGGTTCAGTCAAAGACTGCTCAATAAAGTGGACATCAATCAAGGTCAACTTTGGGCCTCCAAACACATGTATACACACATGCAGACACATGCGTGCGCGCGTGCGCACACACACTCACTCATGTACACACACACACACATGCACACACAGACACTAAAATGTCACCCTTGCCTGGCTCACTTTCATTTATTTGAGAAAAATAGTTGATATAGGTGAGGCTGCCTCCTTTGTCCTTCTGCCTCGACTTTGTAAGTGCTGGGATCATAGACAAACTGAACCCCCTCTCCCTCTCCCTCTTCTCTCCCCTCCCCTTCGTGTGTGTGTGTGTGTGTGTGTAGCCCAGGATGACCTCAAATTTTAATTCCTCCTGCCTCACCTCCCAACGTACCTGGCTGTTAGCCTCCCTGGACCCTGCCTAGTAAGCACGTGTGCTTTGCCGCATCCCTTGCTTTTAGTTTCCATGGTCCCTCAGCTTACCCTGTCACCCTGTTAGATCTACAATCCTACACTGCCATCTGCAAATCCCAGCTCGGCTCAGGAATCTCCAGGATTCTTCTACCACCTGCAAACCCCATAGCTTGACAGTCAAATAGCAAATCTGCAGAAATTACCTTCAGCAGTTTTTTTTTTCTTGCCTTGGTCTGCCAGGTGAGCCTTCTATGACACCCTTCCATTGATTCTGTAATTGGCTCCTAGCCTGGACTGCCCTCCTGTGTGTCTCCCAATAAAGTCCTACTTATCTCCAAGGTGCAGTGCAAGTATAGTGTCTCCAGGAGGCCTTGCCTGCCTCCCTCGACTCTTAGACCCTCAGGCTGTACCCTCCCTTCCAGGATGTCCCCACCCATGGCCCAGCCACACTTCTATCTGTTACTATGCATGACACACTGCCTGATTTTATAGCTATTTCCCTGTTAGAAGCTCTCTGCTGATAGGGACTGGGTCTTACTCATCTATTTCTTCCTTGAAGTACTCAACAAAGAGCCTCATCAGAAATACCTGGGGAATGAATACAGCAGTTAATAGATGCTGCCAAAGCCACAAATGTCTTGAACCCAGTTGACAGATGACCTCTAGTGCCCTCCCTGCAGTCAAGGACACGTAGCCATTCCACAACTACCATCCATGTCTTCCAGAAACCCTCTGCCACTCGTCCAAAGTGACAGTTCACAGTATTACTTAATAATTAGTGCACGAGGAAAAAAATATCACATGTCCCGAGGTACCTACAACTGGACATGAAATATATGTCAGAGGTCATTCTTAGTAACGTGTGTAAGTGAGTGTGTGTATGTGTGTGTGTGAGTATGTGTGTGTGTGTTTGCTGAGAATTGAACCTAGGACCTTATATATGCTAGGTACTGTACAACTCAACTGCATTCCTGCCCCTTTTTAGTTAAAAAAAAAAAAAGCTGTGCTTTTTAGTAATTAAATTCGGTTTTTGATAATTTCACGCATGTATACTGACCATTCTCACCGCTCGTTCCCCCCACTTCCTGCTGCCCCTGTTTTCCCTTGCAAATCTTTTTCTCACGCTTCTGTCTATTCACCCTGTATTGTGACCCAGAGAGTTGAATCAGGGCTGTCTGTGTAACCACGGGCTTTGGAGTAACCCGTTCCACCCTGGTGGTCAGAGGATGACCTACTGATAGATAAGCAATAGTTCATCGATGAGGGATAGGGTCTAATGCTTGCCTCCCTGTTCCCTGACTGACTGCTGGCCAGTCTTGTGCAGGCCCAGTGTGGGTGACCACGGTGTGGATTCATGCTTGCAGTGGCTAGAGGATGGTGTTTCACACCTGCTCTTCCGATCTCCTGACTCTCGTGCTTCCCACCTCTCTTCTACCTCGTCCCCTGAGCGTTAGAGGGACTAATATGTTGCTTGTTCTTTGCATCTTGGGCAGCCATGAATCTGCATGCACCACTACTCAGAGGTCTATGTCCCATATCTAAAAAAGTATTTTAAAGTAAATGATTATCCATTTTTTCTGTCACTGGGGATTGAACTCGGAGCCTCTTTGATGTCAGGTGCACACTCTATACCTCCTTAAATTTACCTGATACATTGTCCAACCTGGACTTGAGCTCACTATCCAGGCCAGTTCAGGCAGGCCTTGAACTTGTGACTCACCTGCCTCTGCACCCTAAGTAGCTCACAGCTGTGCCACTTTTGAATGTAATGCTTAAAAACACAAATTATGGCCCAAATATATATCTCAGTGTTAGACTCCTCACCCAATGGGATCCACACACGGGGCTCAATCCCGAGCACTGGGGAAAACCAGTCACAACGTACAGAATACATGAAGCTCATACTTGAGTGGGCTGCGGAGGTTGAGTGTTAACGAGGTGGGATAGTGGCTCAGTCACCACTCTGTTCTGATGCTGGCTCTGCCTCACCCTGCTAGCAGGTCACCCCCCTTCCTGATCTTCACTCATAACCTCAAAACATCCTGACTGTAAATGTCATTCTCCTTGACACTCAACCGGTCTCCTCCAGGTCGCCCACATTTTTCCTGTCCCCGGACTGTCTCTGGTACCAACACTCCATGTGTTTCTTATAAGAGTGGCACTGATGTTACAGCTTTGGTTAGTGTCACGCCTCGTTCAGAGACACTCAGAGCCCTTGACGGCATGGGGCTGTCACCGAGTTCTTAACTGACCTCACGATTCCATAGTGTAATGAATGATTATCCTCTCCGTGAGGAAACTAAGCAACCGGAAAGGTCAAGTAGCCAGCTCCGGGGTGCTGCAAGGTCAAGCAGCAGGAGGAAGCTGGAAGTGGGGTGTAATCGTGTCAACCACGGAAGGCCAGACTCTTATCTCTCCCAGGAGGTGCTCGGCAGGACACAGGAAGCCAGCCCTGGAGCAGGACACACGCACGGCCTGCTAAAAACAGCATCACCCATTGACTTCTAAGCTGCTCTGCATCTTTCTCTCCGCTGGCTTGGATAGAGCCGAGCTGTCTGTGAGTTTCAGGATGGCCATTCCACGAAGTACCTCTGTTCTAGTGCTGGTCCAGCGAGCCTCTCCCTGACTGTCTGCCTTCCGAGTGACAGCACAGGACATCCCCCCATAGCTTCCCGTCAGAGTGGAGCTATGACTCTGTAGTAGCACTTGTGCGTGGCCCGTGCAGGGCTCTAGGTCCCAACCCCAACACAGGGAGGTTTCCCGCAGTGTAGAAGGCCTCCATCACCTCTCTGTTCCACTCCTCGCCTGTTCTCCTTCTCCACCCTCCTTGGGAGCCCAGGCCCTATGCCTCCCGCCCTATGAACCTCGCGTTTGCTCTTCCCCACAGGTTCTAACGACTCCTGAAGTCCCAACTCCAAAATCACCTCTACCACCTCCTTTGGCATTTCACCTCCTGCCTCTTCCGCCCCAACACCTTGGAGTTCCTGCCCTTATCTAGTCTCCGCCTTCGCCCTTGACACTGCCCCGGTGTATTTCACTTGCTTATCTTGCTCGTCACTACCAACACAAGGCTCGCTAACCCGGGGAAATAGCAGCACACACATCTTTGGGGTGGGGTAGGGGGCGAGAGCTGTATGCAGCGATGACTAATGCTCTCGTAACCTGCTGGAGGCTTTTTATACTACTGTCAGGAGCTGTTGCAAAGTCGCCTGTGGTTTGAATGACTTTAAGATCCAGAGTGCTATTAATTTCCGGTGAATAATTCCAAGAAACATGGTGCTTGGGGAAGAATCAAGATGTTTTCAAGAGAGTACAAAGGGCTGCCTGGTGAGACTCCAGAGGAAAGACCGCAGCGCTGACGTCATTTTCCTGTTTGGTGGGCCGCAGCGGGCAGTGCCGGGGATATTTTCAGATTTACTGTACTCTCATTCATTCGAAATCAGATTCCACACGAAATGTTTCTCTAAAGCATCTTGGAACAAACTCTTCTCCATTCCAGATCTTGTTTTTCTTTTCTTTCCACCGCCCCTCCCTTGAAGGCATTCACTGAACTACCAAAACCTTTATTACAGGTTCTCCGGTGAGATTGAAAGGAAGCCTGGGACCTGGTACAGTGGAACACACCTTTGCTGCCAGGGCTTAGAGGGCAGAAGCTGGCAGACCGTTATGAGTTCAAGGCCAGCCTGGCACACATAGTACGCTCTGGGCCAGCTAGGGTTACATAGTGAGACAGAGAGAGAAGAAAGGGAGAGAGGGCCACAGGGAGATGGGTTAGCTCAGTGGGAAATGCTTGCCTAGCATACATGAAGCCCTGGGTCCTGTGCTGGCACAAAGCCCCCATCCGGTATTTTCCATGGCATGCCAGGAACACACACCTTAGTCTCTGGGCACATGGAGGAGGTGAAGGCAGCTGTGGGTTGACAAGGATGTCGGGAGCATGTGCCACCCTCTACCCGTGAAATCAGAAAGGAAATGAGAAGGCAGCTGCAGGCTGTCCGCCTACCTCTACTCCCGCCCGCGCCTCAGCAGCTGCCTCCAGAGGTGAGAGTTGTCAGCCAGCTGATGGGAAACAGCTGGCTCCTTCCTGCCCTTGATGATCTCCCAAACCCTTAAGCCTGCTGCACACAGCTGCAAAAAGCCACCCCGCAGCCCTTCCTACGGAGCTGCGGAGCTGCGTGTGGGTCTCAACCACTACTGTGTCCACAAGGTGGGACAGACAATGGAGGTCTGTTAAACAAAGGATCCCAGCTCCCAGGGCCTCTGTTTGGTTTTAGTTTATCATTCTTTTTTGAGATAGTGTCTCCATAGCCCGCCTTGGTAGCCTGCCTTGGCTTAAGACTTGCTATATAGCTGGCCTTGAATTCCTAACCTTCCTTCCACAAGCTTCTGAGTGTCCGGATTGCAGACGTGTGCCACCAAGCGCCACTGTGTGGGTTTATGCTGGGAAGTGAACTTAGGGCTTCATGTATGCTAGGTGAGCTCTCTAGCAATTAAGTTCCGTACATCCTCAGGCCTTATTTTTAGATAGGGTTTCACATAGCCAAGGCTGGTATTGTACTCTTGATCCACCTGCTTCTGCCTCCCATTGTTAGGGTAACAGGTGTGTGTCATCGGTCCTCTTGATGGTCCTTGAATGCCTAAGCGGGTCTCTGTCCCTTTCCAAGCCTGTTTTCACAAAAACTCACCATAGTGATGGACACTTCACATGTGCTCAAGAAGTGACCAGATTGGTTAGGTGACCGCTGGAGAGTACAGTTAACTGTCTGCCCAGCCTAATGACACTCAAGTACCTCCTGTAAGTAAACGGAATATGTGGGAAGGATTATTTTAAATGACTTAAAGCACCTATAGTCTAGTCACAGTCACCAGAGGGATCTGAAGCATGAAGTGAAAAACCAGGGCCACTGCACACAAGCAAACTTCTTCATTATTCATGGCTGTGTTTTGAAGACTGAGTAATAGAATGTAAACATACAATATATTTGATATATATTTACACTATACATGTATATATACAATGTATCTGATATAGACACTATATATGTATTCATACAACTTATCTGATATATATACACACTATATAAATGTATATGTATACATGCAGTGTGTTTTATATATACACTATATATGTATATATACACTGTATTTAATATATATACTATATATGTATACATACAATGTATATGTACATGTGTATGTATATATGTAGGCGTATACAGTTGAATCTACCCACCATCAAGAGGAATGAGCTACTCTAACCTGTGGTGTAAATATACGACAAAAACATAACGATGAATAAGTAAGTCTTTACACAAAAGGCCATATTTATATGTAGTGGTGAATTTGGGCTACACCCCTTTGTGCTCCCTGTGGATTGCATGCTCGCATCTGCCCAAGAGCTGTCTGTGGACCTATGAAAGAAAGACGCACACACATTAGTTTATTTTTTAAATGCCTCGGCTACCTCAAAGGGTGGGCACGGCTAAACCTTCCCCTGCTACCCCAGGCCCAATCCAGGAAATGGCCAGTGGCCACTTACCCTAAATTTTATATGGCTGATTGGCCTTATGTCCCACCACTTCCGCATCCCATCCTTCTGCCCCAAGTCACTGGCAATTCTGTGTCTCCTCCCTCCTGGGTCCTAGCCCTCACAACTATAAGGATCCCATCCCATCTCTCTTTGCCCAGCCATTGGCCGCTGACATCTTTATTGATTGATCAAAAACCAATTGGGAAACAGTACCTTTAGCATTTGGACACAGAGATTCCCGATTGAATCAAAGCATTAGAACCAATCTCCAACACTTACATGATATTCTTGGAAAGGCAAGACTTGTCCTCGGTAGGGGGGAATTAGAATGCTTGTCTGAAGACCTGAGCTGGAGGGAGCTTTAGGAAGTCATGAAGGTCATGGACCCTGTTAGGGATTGAGCTCCAACAGAATACATCTGATGGTGCACTGGAGAGTCACGTCTTTGGAGCTGAGGTAGACCTCAGTGACAGAGTGCCTGCCGCATGTGCAGAGCCTGGGCTTGGTCCCAGCAAAATTATATATATATTTACATCTGAATTCTTCTTCAAAATAGAAAGAATCAGTTACACACAGATGCTGAGTCCTGGGTTTTGACAGGTGTTGGTGTAACTTTTCCTAACTAAGAAATGTCTCCATAGTTAGGATAGACCTGTGAAAGCATAGCATCGTGACGGTATCCACAGATCTGCTCATTTATAGGAATGAAATGTAAGAAAGACAAGCCAGGGCTGGGGACGTGGCTCACTGGGAAAGCACTTGACTGGGGCCCCGAGCTGAACACTGGCAGTGTGGGGCAGAAACACATGAGACTGAGTACCACAAGGAATACAGGTTGGATGGAAAGAAGACAGAAGAGCGAGAGAAGCCCCACCTCTTAAAGGGTCTGCACCTCCCTGACCCCTCAGGCTAGGACCAAGCTTCCAATCCTCAGGTCTTTGGGGACGTTTCAGACTCAGACTCCAGCGAGGGCACAGCCATTCTATACACACACCTTTGGCACAGTCCTGCCTGGCTTCAGAATCACAATGCTATCCACACAAAGCTATCCTCACCAAAAGGAGATAGTTAAAGTCAACCTAGGCGGAGAAGAACCCGGTATGCAGCGCTGACTAAAACTAGTGAAGCTAGTAATACAGTAAACAGGCAGCCCAACTCCCGCAAAGAGGTTGCAGAGGAAAAGAACCTGGGTGATTCTTCTTATTTTACGTGCTTATTGTGTGTATATACGTGCCCACACCATGTATGTCTGTGGTGTATGAGCATGTGTGTTCAGGCACATTTGGATACCACAGGATGACTTCAGGTGTCTGCTCTATGGCTCTACACATTGTTCCCTTGAGACACAATCTCCCACTGAAACGAGCTAGCCTGGCCTCCCCAGTGATCTTCTCCCACAGTTCTGGAGTCGATAGAGTTCCTGTGATGTTGCTTCTTGCCTGGCTTTTTATCTGGTTTCCTGGGATTTGAACTTGGCTCCTCATGCTTTCAAAGCCAGTGCTCTTACCCACTGGGTTATCTCTTCAGCCCAAACATAGTCAAACTGAGAAGCAGGGCCTGAGATCCAGTATGTAATCCTGAAGACAAAAGCTTTGGCTCACAGGGGTGAGGGGATGGATACTCATACTTTGCAAGTCTTAGAACCTGAATCCTTAGCACACTCATAGGAACTGGGTATACATTTGTACATATAGCAGTGCAGAAAGACATATATGGAAAGTGGCTGCTCTCCTGAGGTATATATATGATGATATAATACAGGATGAATACATATATATTACATATATACATATACACATATGCATATACACATATACATATCTCCCCTGAGCCCTGATAAATATGTGCGTGTGTATGTGTGTATACATACATACATATATACAGGATGGATATATACAGAAAAAAATATATATATATACATACACACACGCACACATATAGAGGATGGATATATACAGGATACACACACACACATATCCTCAGGCCCTAGAGTCTGAGTCTAAAAGTTTCCTCAAAGGCCCATGTATTGAGGGCTTGTATTTAGCCTATGGTGCTAACTGGCAGGTAGTGAACCCTTTAAGAGGTGGGGCCATGGAGGGAAGTTGTCTCATCAGGAGAGTGATAGTTCATCAACCCGGCTGTGTTTGGAACCACCTAGGAGACACACCCCTGGGTGTGTCTGTGAGGGTGTGTCCTGAGAGGTTTAACTGAGGATGGTAAGGCTCTGAAAACCGGAGACAAGGTCCCCCGGGGCTGGCTGGCCAGCGAGTTTAACCGGTGAGCTCCTGGGTTTGGTGAGAGACCCTGTCTCCACAAACAAGATGGAGAGCAGTGGAGAAACCCAAGGAGACATCTGAAGTACATATAATGTGGGACCCTGGAACAAGATACACGGGGAAAAATAGAGGCATCAGTGGGAAAGTTGGATAAGGGGTATTTAGAGATTCGTACTCTTCTGCATGTTTTCTGTAATTCTAAAAATTATTACATAATAAAAAATAAAAGTCAAAATGGATTGCTGGGTGGGCAGATGGATGATGTCATAAATTACTGGAACATCAACTGGAAAAAAAAAAATCAACCGAGCTGAGTGTGCCATGGACATCTGCAGTGTGCAGCCTGGCCCTTAGGAAGCTGAAGCAGGAGATTTAGGAATTTAAGGTCAGCTTAAGTCGCATAAGGTCAAGTTCAAGGTCAGCCTGGGCTACAGTCAATCCTGTCTTAAAAACAAAAACATGTAAGCAAACAAAGCCAAATGTAGAACTCAAGTAAGGGAGTGCTCATTGCAGGCTCCAACAGCTCACTGTTTGGCTCCAATAAGCTCCTGCACAGTCAAGAGTTTCAAAAAAAACCGAAAAACTGAAAAGAGCCAATCAACACACCAAACTTCACCTTGAACCCGGTGTACGGATTCCTACCTGCACTCAGGAAGCCTGTGCGATCAGCAGATAGGAGGGTAATAAAACTGGTTAGTGACTCATGTGACACCACAAGGAGAAGCAAGTCTTCTACGGTGAAAGAGAACCTCAGAATATCAACAATGAATTAGCCAAGTGAAGTCTGTGGTGACCAGGGGAGGGGATCTGTCTGCATTTTAGTCTGGGAACACTCAGGGGAGACTCTGAGATGCCTTGTAGTATAGACAGTGTCCCTAAAGAAAGCTCCATCCCACACAGCAGCCCAGGCTGTACCTGTGAGTGTGGATCCCTCTTATCAGATACTGATTGCGAGAGGGACAGGGCAGTGGAGTCAGCTAAGTTGGGGCTGGTGTGAGTTGGTACAGTCACCTGATTTAATATTAGTTAATTACTAAATAAACTGATCTCATGAATCAGCCCCCCCCCCCCAGTAAAATGATGTCACAAGCAATAAATCTGCAGCGGTGACCTTTGGTGTTCTGGATGAATGTACACACTGTAACCCACATATTTATCATTGAGGGAGGGAAACTGCAGTAGTAATGGAATACACACATGTCCCTTGGAGACTGGGGACTGGGGGGGGGGGTGTGAAGGGAAAAACATGCTCTAAAGATTCACAGATGAGAAATGTCCTATGAGATAATTCAGAAAGCTTATGGTTCCCCGTGTGGGACAGGAAACGCCTAAGGTCCAACTCAACCCTCGGAAGATATACATTCAGGGAAAGTTCCAAACCTAGTCCTCCAGGGAGCACGGAGAGAAACCAGCCTAGAAGGCTGAGGCTACATCCACTGCAAGACTTATCTGGTTCTCCAAGGGGGTTGTGAGTGATCAAAAAAAAAAAAAAAAAAAAAACCAACGTTGGATGCAGAAATCTGTTTCGGAGATGGAGGAGGTAAAAATATCCACACAAGGGTGGAACCTTTCCAGGCGACTTGTAGAGTGTCAGATTTGTCGATCTCCGGTCGACCACGGGAGTTGAGATTGAATTCTGGTCTGAAACCATGAAGCTAGGGAACACGGGGTAAGAATTTGTCCTAGCCCTTTCAGCGACACGGCAGAATTTTGAGTACTTCAGAGGGGATAGTTTCTTAGTGTTTCTAATGGATTCTAAGAGTGTAATCATTCTAAAAATTAACCTCCCCCCAGTTCTATGTCTGTGTGTATTTGTGCGCAAGCACATATGTGCATATGAATGTGTGTGTGTGCATACATGTGTATGTATTACGTGCATGTGTGTATGTGTGTGTGCAATGTGTGTGTACATGTGTGTGCATGCATGTGTGTGCATATGTGTATGCATGTTTATATGCATGCATGTGTGTACATGTGTGTGCATGCATGTGTGTGCATATGTGTATGCATGTTTATATGTGTGTGTGTGTGTGCTCACGCGCATGGAGAACACAGGTGGACATCAGGTGTCTTCCTCCGCTACTCTTCACCTTAGTCTTTGATACAGTAGCTATCAGTGAGGCTAGAGCTCACTAACTCAGTCTATCTGGCTAGCAAGCTCTAGGAATCCTTCAGTCTTTGCCTCCTCGGGGTTGGGATTAAAGGGTTACACATCGCCATGCCTGGATTTTTTATGTGGATTCTAGCAGCTCGGACTCAGGTGTTTATGCTCATACATAAACATCTTACCAACAGACATCTCCTCAAGCCATAACAACTCTTGCAAGTTATGCTAGCCATTGAACACCTTTTGTGCACTAGGCCTGTGCTCTTCAAGTAGACACCCTCTTCTGAGACCATGCACTACTCCCAACAGGATCTAGCTCACAACAGCTGCTGCCTGGCCATCCTAAGAGATGTAGTGAGCACTACTCAGTACAATCTGTGAGCCTCCTCCACTACTTTTTCCTCTGTATATGCTGAAGGCTTGCCAAGGGTCGAACTGAAAATTATTCCAGCTGCGTGTATCTCAAGATAGCCAGGCAGAGCCTCCGCTCCAGCCAGTAAGACACTCCCCATCCCATAAGCAACGCACACCACACCCCTGCCTGTAAAGTTCAAAGACCGTATACCAAGTGGGACTGTGGCAAAACTGTATTTAGGCATCTTGAGAAGGAATAGGACACACGGCAAATTCACAGGTCCAACCGAAGGTTCCGTAGCGAGACTCCGATGTGTTAAACACCAGAAAGTCTGAGCGTAAACAAATATTTATAGTTATGCTTCAACGGGGGAGAAAGAGATGAGCCTTCGTTGCTGTGAGTTTTTTTTTTTAACTGTTTTTCTGAGTTAGGTCAGTAAAGAAGCACACTTTTGGGTAGATCTGATAGCTTTCTTACGGATGTTTAAGGTCGAGCTGCATTGTTTTTTGTTTTTTTTTTTTTAGTTTGGTTTTTCTAGACAGGGTTTCTCTGACAAGCTGCATTGTTAAAGGCGGTTGGTATCCTGATAACTGGGCTTCTCTCATTCTAGTGTGAAATGGGAATTACCTGAGCATCTGAGATGCAGACTTATATGAGGGCATTTTAAGGAAATTCTGAGGCTTCATGTCTCTGAGCAAATATATATATATATATATATATATATATATATATCCTTCCACCCACGGTCACTGCTGTTCCCTAGAGCAAAGCAAACTGCCTCATGAATTGAGGAGAAGAGTTACTCATGAATGTTTGCCATGTCTTCTTTGACATTTGGAACTTAAACTCCCTGATTCCATTTGTTTTTTGTTTGTTTGTTTGTTTGTTTTGTTTTTGTTTTTTGTTTTGTTTTTGGTTTTGGTTTTTTGGTCTTTTGAAACAGGGTTTCTCTGTGTAGCCCTGGCTGTCCTGGAACTCACTCTATAGACCAGGCTGGCCTCGAACTCAGAAACCAGCCTGCCTCTGCCTCCCAAGTGCTGGGATTAAAGGCGTGCGCCACCACCGCCCGGCCCATTTTTTTAAAATTGTATTTGTAATCCATTTATTTTATTATGTGTGAGTTCAGTATGGTTACGAGTCATCATGTGGGTGCTGGGAACTGAACTCAGGACCTCTGCAAGAGCCACAGGCGCTCCTCATTGATGAGCCAGCTCCCCAGCTGTGCCCCACCCCCACACTCCTCAGTTCCTGACTGCGGACTTGAGATGGGGACTTTGCAGGATGCTGTTGGGAGGGGGGAACGCTGCATATATGCAAATCATTCGAGTGTGATGCATACTCAATCTCGTGACAGCAGACCCGCCCCTCTGTGGACCAGCTCCTAGCTTTCCTTTCTTCCTCTACAAGCCTGCAGTGCCGGCTACAAGACTGTTCCTTCAGGGACTACCACCTCACTCCAGAATAACAAAGAGAACGTACACTTACTCTTTTCCTTCCAGTCAAGACTCTCAGCCTACACGGTAAACTGGTGAAAAGTCCACACAGATTTCATACCTGATCATCGTGGGTCCTACAAGAGGCTCAGAGAGTGGGAGGATGCTCTGAGTGCTTCCTAAGAGTCAGGTGGCTGCAGACATAGCCACCCACAGAGTCTCCGGAGTGAATGGCTAACCAGTGACCTGGACTCTGCCTGTGCAGAAGCCAAACTCCGTCCCTTTTTCCTTAAAGGGAACTTTCCTAGGCAGGGGCAGCTGATGGAGAAGGCTCCTTCGCACCTACTGTTCATGTTAGGACTGTTTGAAGGACAGCTTTGCAGCCATCCCTCTCTTGAGAGTTATTGTAGCTTCTCTCCACAGCTCGGACTTTGCCAGAGAAATACACACTTACAGAGTGGAGCATTTCACTCTTCTTTGTGGGCAGCAACTCACTCTCTCTCTCTCTCTCTCTCTCTCTCTCTCTCTCTCTCTCTCTCTCTCTCTCTCTCTCTCTCTCTGTGCTAGCCTTACCTCCCACTTGGGCCTGGAACCCATCTGCCCCTCTTCCTCTTTGCCAGGACCCCAGCCCAGGCCATGATTTTTCTCTTCTGGGCTCTTTCAAAAATGCAAAGCAGGCCGAGTAGTAATGTCTACATATCAGTGTTGCCTGGTTGTATACAGGTACCCCCACAACCCCCTCAACCTTTGTGATTTAAAGACCCAGCCCATGGAATCTGCAGGTCCCTCTTGCTCTGCCCCTGGACAGTTTGCTCTCTGCTGCACCCCCAATCACAACACTCCTAATTGTCCTTAAGGTCTGAGCTCAGCGACTCCTTCTTGAACGCTCCTACTGGGGCATGTTAGCGCCAGACTCCATGCTCCTCTCTCCCAAGAGTGATCAGCATGTATACCGGGCTTTCTCTGCTTCCCACTGGAACAGTGCCTCTCGATCCCAAGACGCATCTCCCCCCCCCCTCCCCCGCCACCATCCATGAAAGCGAAACTCATTACGTTTCCTCACTTGTACAACTGTGTGAGTGTACAATGTCAGTCTTTTTAGGGATTCAGGAAACACCCGACCTTGTCAAACTTTACCTCTCATGAGGTGGGGCTGGCTGTCTCCAGTCTCTGAACTCCAACGTTTTCTCACTAACTACTTCCAAGGTCAAGGCTCTACTAAGGTCGCTGGCTTCTGAAGAAGCAAAGTGCCCTCCTCACTTTGACTTTTCCATGGTCCCTTCTTACTCCACAGTCACCTCCCTGGATTCCCAACCTGATGTCACCCCACCTCCATTTTCTCTGCTTCCCCACCTGCAAGAAGCTAACAGGAATTACAGATGGAGTCATCCATCCTGGCATACCAAACAGAGACGCACGCACGGAAAGGTGGCTTCTGATCCCCGGAGGTAACTGAGCCTTCTGTGCTAACCATTTAAGCACAGTAACCCCAAGAAGCTACTCTCCCACCCACCTTTAACTGTCGCCTTGTCTGCTTAGACTTACCTCTCCCTCCATTTTCCCTCTGACTCCAGTCTGACCTCAAATATTTACTTAGCCCTCTTCCTCCATACCCTGGGCACTGTCGCTGCCTGCTCCTGTGCCTTGCCTTTCTCTTCTCTGGTTGTTCTCCCAGACTGAAAGCGCTCACACTGACTGCACTCCTCATACTGACTGCACTCCATAAAGTCCTCTGGGCTCCTTCCCTAAAGGAAAGACTTCGTTTCCCCAATCCAACTTTCAAACCTTTTTTTTTTTCCTTCAAACTACAATCAATGTCTTTCCTGAGAACAAAGCAATCCCAGGACAAAACAATAAACGTCTTTACATGTGCTAGGGGACAGGAGGATGGCTGTGTCCTCGGTGTGAACTGAGAAGGGCACTTGCGCCAAGCCCAGCTCCTTGGCAAATCCCTCCTTAGGCCACAGTTATTTTTCTAAACAATAGCCTGTGCGCAGCCTGGCTGGCCTCCACCGTGACCCCACATTTTGTCAAACTCACACCCTACCCTGCTCCAGCTATCCTGACTCTGCTGTGACTTTTCCATCCTTCAAGGCACACAACTAATGACTCAGGGCTGGGCAGTGCAGTAGTAACCCAATGCCCTCTCTGCATCCGAAAGCCAGAGCTCCAGCCCTGCCTTCTACAATGCTTCCTGGGTCAGGGATGCCAACAAGTGCTCACACCCTTGCAGTGTGAGTGCCAGACCCTGAATGAACTAGACTGAAAAAGAGATGAGTGTAGGAGAGCTATCCAGAGGCCACTTTGATGTATTTATAGTCCAGTAATACTAAGAATAAGTAAAACTCTAGACAAACTATTCTAAGTAATTTCTGTTTTCTCTGAGTCGTCTTCACAATTGTATCTATTTCTGCTCCTCTGTGGGTCTGAGTCTCCTGTGGTAATCCTGAAGGAGAGGCATGTGGGGGGCATCCAGGAGACAGGAATAGCTTCCCTGTTGCTAGAGTAACCTGGAACCCTGAGGGGAAGGGGAGGCTGGGCGTATGCAAGAGCCTGCCATGGAACAAGTTTCTAGATAGACCTCTCGTCTCACCCTTAGCATGAAAGAGGAACAAAGAAAAGCTAGGCTTTAAATTAAGCATAGCCTTTCCTCTTCAAGGAAGAGACTGGGAACCACATCTCATGGTATACAGCGGGTGTTCAGTTAGTCATATCCCAGGGTATACAGTCAGCACTCCGTACTATGGGTTCTATGCCTATGGTTCTAAACAACCTCAGACGAAAAATATCTGGGAGCAGCAGGGCAGGAGTTATGTCTGCATTGAACATGTGCAGCCTGTCCTGGACACTACCCCCTAAGCAGTAACAGTAGTCAGTCCACACCGTCTTGTTGAAGGGATCTGAGCATGTGGCTGTTGGTATCCAGTCCCCACAGGACACCCAGAGACAATGGACAGTGATGAAATTTTAAACAGATAAATTCAACTGTGACGGGATGTTAGAATAAACTCAACTGCTGAATCCTGACGCTTGAAGCTAAGATTAAATGTGCACTGTGTCTTCTGGGGTTTTTGTTGTTTTGTTTGCATGTTTTGTTTTTGTAGCAATTGAGAAGTCTGCTTTGATAAAACCCAGTGGAAGCATCTGGTCTAAGCCTTTTCTCGGCTACCTCATCCAGGTGACAATCATGGTTATTAGCCAAGCAGCCAGGGAGAAGGGAAGAGAGGCCCCAGCCTCAGGATAACAGTAGTTACAGGAGTCACCGGTGAGTCACCCAGGAAGGAGTGGCACTCTTGACCAGCATTGTAGGTGCAGAGACCTATGTTTGCTTTTGGGCAGTGGGAGAAGGCCTAACAAAGACTGTGCCCCAGAATAGATGGGAGCAAACTCTCTTCTGCAGACCCAGAAGCAGGGTACTCCTGATCATCACTGCCTTGTTCTCCAGACACCCAGCCTAGAAAGGATCTGAGCCCGCCTGACCTCCAAGTTTGTTTCCCTTGCCTCCTCTCCAACCTCACTGCCCTCTCCCCTTCCCCCCACCTCCACCCCCGCACACACTAAGCGCTCAGCTTTGGCCTTATAAGGCTGGACACAACATACAACCGGCTAAGCGGCAAACACCACCGGAATGCATTTCTTTTGTTCTTAGAATCCCATCAGCTCAGTAAATGTTCAGAAGACATTTGAGGCACGGTTTTCCCCGGTTATGCTGACGGTCATTTCCTCACGTCTCATCGGCTTCTGTGTCAGGGTCGAAGTAAATACTGAGTGCTACTCAACCAAGAAAGAATTCTAGAAGCCTAAGAGCCCGAAACTACATCCATAAGCACACACACGGACACATACACGCAGATGATGTTTTGTCTTGGAGTTTTTTGGTTTTTTTTTTTAAGAAGCTAGTTGCTAGAATAAGAGCAGCTTAAAGTTGAAAGAGAAAAAAATGACACTCTAATGACACCCCACTTACACAAGAACTGGCCATCCACCTTGCTAGTCAGAAGTCTGCTTCAGAAAGTCAAAACGGACAGGACAAAGCTCAGGCATTAAAATCTGAGTGACTACCTAGGAAAAACTTCTAACAGAAACAAAACAAGTGGACTCCAAAAGCACAGTGATATAAAGAAAGCCTCGTGCGTCCGTCTCTGGCCTCTGACTTACTGGCTTGAGACCGAGAACACTTCTTAGGCACTCTGTCTGCGTTCACTGAGGAGTGGTTGTTGCAATAGCCTGGAAAGGACGCCTCAGACCTTAGTGAACAGATGCATGGCAAAGCAAAGTAACTTTTGACCTTTTTATCCCTGAAAAAGCTTAGAAAAAAAAATAGCTTTCTTTTTCTCTCTCTCTTTTTTTTTTTTTTTTTTTGAGACAAGGTTTCTCTGTATAGCCCTGGCTGTCCTGGAACTCACTCTGTAGACCAGGCTGGCCTCAAACTCAGAAATCCGCCTGCCTCTGCCTCCCAAGTGCTGGGATTAAAGGCGTGCACCACCACCGCCTGGCCAAAAGTTAGCTTTCTTAAATGACAAGCCAGCACTGCCCAGGGACTACTTCACCAATTTTTTGTTTGGTTGGTTTTTTGGTTTTTCAAGGCAGGGTTTCTCTGTGTAGCCCTGGCTGTCCTGGAACACATTCTGCAGACCAGGCTGGCCTTGAACTCAGAAATCCGCCTGCCTCTGCCTCCCAAGTGCTGGGATTAAAGGCATGTGCCACCACTGCCCGGTTACTTCACCAGTTTTATGTGAATTCTTTTCTTTGGTTTGTTTGTTTTGGGTGTTGGACATGGAACATGTCTGCATGGTACATCCTAAGTACATGTCTAAGAAGAGTACATGTACTCTTCTCCCGAGCTCCCCAGCCCGCAGCACTGACTGCATTCTGAGCTGTCCTTCTCTGACAGAAATGGAATTCTGGCCTGCTTCAGCAAAGATGCCCAAATGTAGAAGTCTATATGAAAGCCTAGCTCTAACTAATATTCATTCTGCTAGGGCCAACATCTGGAATTCAGAACATTCGTAGACAGAATTGTCCCTCTGTAACACACTGTATATTTTAACTTACTCCGTTGTCAGTCTCTCCTTGTTAGAATCAGAAATGGGAAGGTATCGTCTTTGCTGTGTTGGTCAGCGCAGTGTCTCCAGCCTGTACAGCAGACCTTAGCACAAAGTGGGGTCCATACCTAGGTGACAAGGAGAATGTTACACCTGGGGCGAGGTGGTGACACCTCTTTCCAGCCAACATGCTACTGGCCTCTCTCAGAGAGGACTACTGTCCTGGAGTGCCCAGCGGTTCACCATCCAGATGATATTAAGGGGATAGTGAGGGACAGCAGGTGTCAGGAAAGGTGTATGTCCAAACAGCATATTCCAAGGACACTTGTCTGGTCTAGGGGTCAGAGGAGGCCACTGTGAAGATACAGCATTTGAGACCAGTCAGCTGACCAGGGCAAGATAGGGATTTGGAGAGCCAAACTCCGACTCCCCAGGTGACAGAAGCTCAGTAGGGCAGCACCGAGGCTGTCACGTCACAGTGCCAGAAGCTCCTGAAGGTAAGAACATCAAGCTAAGGTCACAGAAGAGCATGACCTCAGAGAAGTCACTGTCCCCACCAGCAGAACAGCACAATTCGATGTCTGTGTATGTCTGCTGGGGTTGGAATCCACACTAAACCCCGCTGTACCTCTGAGCTGTACCACAGCCCTCAGACCAACATTCTTTAGCATTTGGAGAATTGAAGGCAGGCACAGAAGGGAGCAGGTCAGAAGGTCAGAAGATCAGCATGCGTGCGTGCGTGTCTGTGTGTGTGTGTGTGTGTGTGTGTGTATACACGTGCAACGCTTGCACTTGGGCGTCATCTGTGCCTCGGGATTCTTTTCCTCAAACTTTGGTGATTAAGTCATCCAAGCACCTAAACAATGGTGAGAGAGCCCCCCACCCCCACTCCCCGCCACCTCAGGAGGGGCAGAATGGGCTCACACAGCAACTTGTAATTCTGAGCAACTAAGGGGAGAGCTGGGTCTGTTGGGGGGGGGGGGTGTCATCGGACATCTGTGAATGGCCCTCTCCCCGAAACTGCAAATTCCTCATTTAATCTACAGCTCTTGCTCATCCGGCTCCTCTCTCCCTCCTTTCCAACCTGTTCTTTCTCTTATCTACTTCGTTCCTCTCCTGCTTTGCAAGTAGGGAGATGACAATGTGCTTCCCCTCAGGACGCTCCTCCCACAAACACACTCCCTCATCTTGCTTCCTGCCCTTTTTCCAGAGAAGCCGCAGGGGCAGGAGGGACTGAAAGCTGTTCTGTAAAAATGTTACACCTGACTCCGAGAAAAAAAAAATAAGCACAGGCAGAGTCCGTTTCATCTGCCGCCCCACACCTAGGGAAAAACAAAGCAAAAAGAGGGACTCCCGGAAAAAAAGACTCTTTTTTCAAAAGGACTCTTTTTCAAAAAGAAGGTTCCCAGAAAGAAGGACTCTGACATCCACCCAGACAGGACCCAGATGGCTGTCCCTGGGGGACCTCACTGCACCCCAAGTGAACCTCCATGACTGCTCCCCTCTCCCCCAGAAGCCAAACCTTTGTCCCTTTGTTTAGTTCTAGAAAGCATGAGCTGCTTTTGAGCCTTATACTTGTGCATGTATGTACATGTATGTATGTACATGTGTGTATACATGTATGCATGTGAGTATGCATGTATATGCATGTATCCATGTATATGCACACATGCATGTATATATGTGTGTGTGCATGTACATGTGTGTATGCGTGTATATATGTGTGTGCATGTATATATGTGTACTCTGCAAGACTTAGGAACCTAATAAAATGTCTCACTTTGTGTGAGCTAGTCTCATTTCAGTTTATCCCTGAAGTTTGGTTGAGGACTGGCAGGGGGAGGAGACACACCCCAACACCCAGGAACTGGCTCAAGAACAAATTTCAACTCAGGGACATTTCCAGAACAATGCCCAAGTCAATGAAAGGTGCTCCTGCGACATTCCTGGTTAGTTCCATCCACAAGCAACCCACTCTGAGCAAAGTAGAGATTAGGACTGGCCCGGTGGCTTGCATTTCCGGTTTTGAAAAAAAGAGAGGATAAAGGTAGGAAGGAAGCCGGCCACCCACCCCTGTCTTACCTGGGCTGGGACATTGTGTGCCCCTGGAGAGGTGGAGCCTGTGTCATTTTGCTTTTTAAAGTGTTTTTATTTGAGCAATTAGTCACAGGCAATGTGAAACAACTTTGAAGGAAAGCTGGCTACATGACTGAATTCACAACACAGTGGTGTTGGGTGTCGATGTTAGGGAAATCTAGAAACATGAATTTCAAAACATTAAATCGGAGGGAAAAGATTTGACAGTGAACCCAGCAACATCCACCTCAATTTTGCGTTAGCATCAATCTCACAGGAACTGGAAAGGGACTAAAAATATGAGAATAGTAGCCAGGCAAGCGTGAAGGTCTGCAGACGGCGCACCCCGCGCAGTCTCCTGACTGCGGACGGCTGCCTCAGCCACCTCTTTGGTGACTATAATCACACAGGACAATGTAGCTTTGGGGAACCCTGGCACTAGTGTCTGGGATTTGTAAACTCTGCTCAGAAGCCCAGCCTCGCTCTCTACAGCTAGAAAAGCCTCTATTTTCCAAAAGTCACCATTGAGAGTGCAGCCAGATCTAAAGTGTGTTTGCCCCTGAACAAAGGAGCAGCCATTCCCAAAGTCCAGTCCAACCTGAAATACCAGATTTCTAATGAGCCCTGGCCCGGGTCCTGCAGCTCACGCTGCACCTGGCTTAACCCCTTCCTGCCTGCAGGTCCTCAGAGTCCACCTTCAGTGGAAAATTCAGTGTCTAACTGCTGTAGATAACCCTGCACATCATCCGTCTATTCGGGCTGAACACAGTGTATTTGATACCTCTTAAATGACCTGGGTCCCTCTGTTGGTACTGAAGCTCTCACCCATCAGGTAGATGACAATACCAAGGGCTAGAGAGAGGGTCTGATCCAATTGTTGGTAACCCTGTTGTCCTTTTCTTCTTTGTTTTAAAAATGAGTAGTGTGTGTACATGTGTACATGCAACATGTGTGTGTGTCTGTGTGCTTCAACAGGCGTCTGCCTGTATGTTCAAGGGTAGAGGCTACACGTTGATGCCAGGGGTTCTCACCCACTGTTTCCCATCCTGTGTATAGAGTCGAGCCTCTCTCACTCAATCTGGAGATTGCCAATTGGCTACACGAGCTGTCCCCACCCCCACCTGCTGCTGCATCCTCCTGTCTCCATGTACCTGCACTGGGACTGCAGGCCTGCTCCATGGGGGCGTGGGGAGGGGAGATGTTGGAGGGAGAGTAGGATGGGTGGGAGAGATGGTCACGTGGTCCTGAAGATCTGGACTTAGGTCTTTGGGCTTGCACAGCAAGCAGTTCACCCACTGGGCTCTTCCCCAAGCCTACGGCCCTTTTTAAAAGAAGATCCTCAGGTTCTGGAGTTTACAGTCCTGTGGTTTTTCTTAATCACATGTACTCCAAGCAATTAAAACTTACCAGATGGGAGATTTCAAGTATTAAATTCTTCTGATCAAAAAACAGTGGAGTCTGAACAGATTGTTATAAAACTAATTGCTCAGAGACATACAACTAAGAGACCTGTGTGGTTTCATTCTCTCACTGTCCCTCCCCCGCCACCCTCTCTCTCTCCCTCCCTCTTTCTCTCCTTATGAACTTTTTAAAAATAAAAGATTTCAAACAAAACAAGACACTCACAGACAGAAACATGTGGAAAAGAACACAAACCTTGGAGGGAAGTGTAACTCAGTGCAATTGATCTGGCTCTCAAACTAGCAATTAGTATCCAAAGGGTTAATTGTTTCCTTTGATCTGATTGTTTGACTTTGATTGATTTATCCCAAGGAAATAACTCAAGAAAGAGGTTAAAAACCAAGTAGCAGGATCAGGGGCCTGGGTGTCACAAATCCTTGCACCTGTCACCCATTGCGAGGCACTGGCAGGAAAACCCAATCCTTAGACACAGGAAGAAAAGACAATGTCTATAACCTTGATCCAGTAGATTGAGACCTCTGAGAGAAGGCATTGGGGAGGGAAGCAGCACCAGAGAAGGATAACTGGGGAGGTGATGGTGGCAAATATCCCCTAGGCGGGAGGATAGCAGGGGTGGATTGTGAAGAACACGCCAGGCCAAGAGCCTACTGTGAAGGGAAAAGACAGACCTAGGTATAATAATCCCCAAGGCTCGGAAAACCAAGGAAGGCAGGGCTCTGGGTTATTCTGTGGCTGTGCTTCGTCTTGTCTTTCTGTCGCTTTGAGACGTGATGTTGGAAATGTTTGAACAGGCAGACTGTCACGGTAGAGGACCGCTGTCCAGAGAGTCATTGTGGGCGGTGTGGCAAAACCTGGATTAGAGAAAGGGAAGTCTGAGACAGTGCAAGGGCAGAGATGGCGGGTGGAGGAAGCGGCAGATTAAGCCATTTAGTGGCTTGTGTTCAAGGCCTTAAATCACCAATTAGCTATGAGGCTTACAGGCCAGTCGGGTCACAGAGACAACTGTCCTAGGGAAAGGGATTCTGCCACATTCACAGAGGTGTCATAGCAAATCCCTCCTCAGCTGGGAATTGAACTCAGGACTTCTGGAAGAGCAGTCGGTGTGCTCTCAACCACTGAGCCGTCTCTCCAGATCCCCACTTAGGTTCTTTTGTTTTGTTTTTGTTTTTTGAGACAGGGTTTCTCTATGCAGTCCTGGCTGTCCTGGAACTCACTCTGTAGACCAGGCTGGCCTCGAACTCAGAAATCCGCCTGTCTCTGCCTCCCAAGTGCTGGGATTAAAGGCATGCGCCACTACTGCCTGGCCCCACTTAGATTCTTAAGGGGCAAGTTACTCCTTGCTGACCTCTCTCCTCCAGCTGAGAACATCCGGAATGACTTTTAACCGGTAGATCTCCTCAAAGTAATCAAAACAGAAAATCTTTTCCATATTCAAAATACCTGTAGATTTCATGTTTCCTCGCTGGGGTTGGAACCCAGAGCCATGGGCGTGTTAGGTGTGTGCTCTACCACTGAGCCCTTTGCTGTGGAGACAGCATACCCAGTAAGTCTTCCAACTCATGATCCTCCTGCCTCAGCCTCGGTAGTGGCGGGTTCCATGCACAAACCATGAGACCTTGTTTAGATTTGGATTTATAAAGAACCGAAGAAGTCAAACTCAGTTCAGGGAACAACTAGGCGATCTTAGGTTTGAAAACATCACCTTAGTTTTAAAGAGGTTTTTCAAGCACAGATTATATTTTGATGAAACAATTGAAATACCCAAGAGTCTCCACTTTAGCCCCGTAGTTGCCTTACTTTTTCCTTGAAGTATGGAGAAAATCCAGTTAGATTTTACACATAAAACATTGCACTTGGGACTTACTTTCTTAGCTGTGTTTTGACCATAAGTAATTAATTCAGTTTTCAGATTCCATCTAAAGGAAACAATTATAACTCCTCACTGCAGAGGACTGTTTAACATCGGGCCAGGCAGCTCAGCGAGCAGTAAATAGATCTTTACCTTTCCTGAATTGCACTTCGTTCGATTCTAACTCTATAAAAAGTTATAAAAAAAATACCTTTCAACGGCTCATTCGTTTATGAGCTAGCTGACGGATACTTAAGTAATAAAAACCTTTGAAAACTACCAAACTCGCCAAATTAAGGACCCCGAAGGCGGCAGAAGGCAACATCTGAAAAGCTCATACTGGAAGCAGCACCTGAAAAGCTCATACTGGAAGCAGCACGAACAATAGGCCCCAGGGTCTCCAAGACAGGACATGGACCTCCCCCAAAGCTGGCAACAGCCTCCACTCACAGAGTCTGACTTAGTCCGGTTAGATCCAGAGAAGGAGGCTTTGTCTGCCTTCTCCCTGGAGACCCCAAGGTAAAGCTGAAATTGCAATTTTCTAGACAGCCTGGGCTGAGCCAGGCCTGTGTGCCATCTTCTGAAGCAACAGGCAGCCATGTCTAAAGGGAACGCTTACTGGTCAGGGGGAGAGCGGAACAATGAGGAAGGCTGTTCTAGAAGATGACAGAGGTCCCTGACAGATTCTTCTAGATCCAGAGGTGGCCTACTTTAGCAAGAGGCGCTGTTTCTAAGTAATTATGGGGACATGCAAGAGCACACAAGCTTTGAAATCAGGCAGGCCACTCCAGAGATCCTGGCCCAGTTGCTTAACCTCAGATAGCCTATTTCTGCATCTGGGAAATGGTGATATTTATATCTACATTTGGAGGCGGCATAAGGATTAAATGAAATAATATGTGTAACAGTACAAGGCCTGCCCCAAGGCCTGAACAAGCGAACAATGGCTGGCCTAAAATGTCTCCCTGAATTTCTCTGGTTTGCACCTTTAAGAGCTAAGCCATGTGAGGACCCCCTCCCACTTTTAGGCCAACCACATGAGGAAGAGCTGACTCTCTTCTGTACTGCCCAACTGCATTTGAAGTGTGACAAAACACAAAATCCCATGAGTGCCTGGTCCCAGATCCTTTAAATCAAATGAAAAGGACAGATTCCTGCAGGTGGAAAGACCAGAAGGCTTAAAGTAAGTAAGCTTCGTGTGCACAAGGTAGGTGGGGCCCACTGAGAGGCACTCGCCACACGGTGACTTATAGAAAGGACGCATCTGTGGCCATGGCCACTTTTGTTGTCGTTTAGGTTGCTGCCCAGTTTTGTTTTGAGACAGAGTCTTGCTGCATAGCCCAGGCTAGCCTGGATCTCAAGGTGCCTCTCCCTCCACAGACACATGCATGGCACCACATCTGGCTTGCTGTATCTTCTTCTTCACAAATAAACTATAAATACATGCAAAAAGAAAAATTGTTTTCAGCCGGGCAGTGGTGGCGCATGCCTTTAATCCCAGCACTTGGGAGGCAGAGGCAGGCAGATTTCTGAGTTCGAGGCCAGCCTGGTCTACAGAGTGAGTTCCAGGACAGCCAGGGCTATACAGAGAAACCCTGTCTCGAAAAACCAAAAAAAAAAAAAAAAAAAGAAAGAAAGAAAGAAAAGAAAGAAAGAAAGACCAAAAAAAAGAAAAAAGAAAAAATTTTTTTCAAAGAAAACAAAACAAAAAAATGAGGATAAGTATCTAGAGTTTCTTTTTCTTTTTCCCATTTGTTTTGTTTTTAATTTAACGTCTCCCATGAGAGAAAACTGATTCGGTAGCGTTCCTGAAAACAGTTAAAAGAGGAGCTTCCACATGAAAATGTTCCCCGAGTGCCCCTGGCTGTTTTGTCACAGCTGAGGAACTGAATCGGGCAGCTCTCCTTCAAGGCTTGTGTAGACAACACATCTCAGGGCTCTTCCTCATCACACAGCGATGCGAACGGTTGGTCCCGCTGTCTATCACACGCTAATCTGCTCAGGTCTCCGGCCGCAATCCCAGGCAATCGAGTCACCTCCTCTCTC
Source organism: Grammomys surdaster (assembly GCF_004785775.1). Lineage (NCBI taxonomy): Eukaryota > Metazoa > Chordata > Mammalia > Rodentia > Muridae > Grammomys > Grammomys surdaster. Next base: position 4,806,542 of record NW_021620991.1, on the reverse strand, counting down.
TCTGCTTCAGTTGGGACCAACAATAAAATTGTCCTCAGAGGGTCCTAGAGAGTTCCTTCTCGAGACCTGGAAGAGTCTTAGGATGTGTATGGCTGGTACTCTGCACTTGTCGGCTGCCATGACTGCAATCAGCAATGTTCCCTCTGTTGGGCTCTCTTCTCCTTCAGGGTCAAGCAGAGAGAGGCTTTGAAAAACCCTAGGCCGACAATCATGAACTCAGGTCGTAAGGCCTGAGTGTAAAAGCCCTCATTCTGAGTACCACGAAGGAAATGCTCGCTGCCTGTCTCCTCTGCCCTGTTAGATTTACTCCTATCTTTCATAGACAGGCTCAACATCCCCTCTTGAAGGCAGCTGCATCCGAAGGATGTGTGTTCAATGCAAGAAGTAGAAGCTACCCACAGTAGCACCATCAAGTAGGGGAGTATTGCTATCACCCCCTAAGCCGTCAGGGGACAGTGAACCTGTGGCTGCTGTCATTGTCACCATATCCTAAGGTTGTGGGCATTCTTATTCTTTTGGTAGAACACCTTCAGCGTATGACTTAGGTCCTGTGGTCACCACTTGAGCATATCTTGGAAAGAAAGCATCGGAAAGAGATAGAGCCAAGAAGTGAGGTTGTATCTGAAGCCCCCCCCCGAAGCCACTCCCACTGGCTGTTAGGTGACACCAGAAGGAGCTGCTATAGGTGCAAGGGGGATGCAAAACATGAGTCTTTCTTGTTCATTTTGTGTTTTGTTTTATTTTGCTTTGTAACCTGATCTGGCCTCCAACTCATGAAGAATTGTTATTGGGCAGATAACTGAAAGAGAAGTTGTTCTTGGCCACTCTCCAAGAACAGCTCAGACACTACTCAAAACACTCACTTTCATAGTGACCTAGACTTTGTCTACTGCTTATGTTAAAAAAAAAAAAAGATAATCCAATAATTTTGCATGTACTTTTTTTTTTTTTTTTGGCTGGTTCTGGGAATTGAACCCAGGGCCATGATATACTCAGCAAGGCATCTATCTGCCCTGAGCTATTTTCCACTTCTTACGTTGTCAGTAATTAGGAAAGTTCTCTGTAGGAAGAGAGCTTGGGGAAGGTAGGGTAGGTCCTATGTTTGCCCTGCTCGGATGTCCCCGGCACTCGCAGACCAAGTCCAGTGCACACCTGGTAAATATAGTCAGAAGTAAGGAGTAAATTAAAGATTAAAGATTTACTAAGACACTTGGCAACTTCGGATGGTGACTGCGATGGTGTCCTTGTTTAAACACAGGCTAGAAGGATGCATATGCCCCACTCGGTCAGCAATATGATCAGAATCCGCGGACAGAGCACAGAGAAGCAGTGGGAAAGTACGCTGGGTCAGAACTTGACCTACATAGGAACAGGAATGGAGCCCGAGGGACATGGTCGAGGTCATGGGAATGGAGGAAAGCAAACGGGGAAAGCCTGGGAATACCAACCCTGTTTCGTGCTAACAGGCATGGGAGGTAGAGATAAGAGGAGGCGAGGTAAGGACATATTTGGTTGTGACTGTTTTCCCTGCCTGCTTCCCTCCTCCCCATGAAAAAGGAGATTTTTACAGACCGAGGGAAGCTTGCTAGCTGATAGAGGTTATCTCTGCCCATTCATTCCCAGGACTGCTGGGGCATGCTGTTAGGTCCCAGAGCACACAGGAATCACACAAACCTGCTCTTGAAACAAAACGAGGGGGCCCTTGGTGCTGGCTAGGGTGCTGGGGCACACATCTGCTCCTGCGATAAACCCTGCGAGGTACCAAGACAGACAGTAATAGAGGGAAATGGCATTTAACCACTGCCCAAGAGCACTCTGACAACTGCCAACTCAAAGGCACCGGCAGTGCACACAGCAGCAAGAAGGAAAGGGACAAAGTGGCAAAGACAGGTATATGTGGGCTTATGACGGGCCAGGTGGCCAGTCCACCACAGCAGTGGGTTGAAACAGCCCAGCCCCCACTCACCCACCACACTCTTGCCACAGGCCCTTTGCACATACACCAAGAGATCAGATTCAGATCTCTGTTCCTTATCAGCATGTCAGGGGCCATCCCATCTGAAACAGTCCTTTTATTACCATTCTCATCCTTCCCCTCCACTCCCGTCACCCCTTCCGCATCTAATAGATTTGCTGTGGTCTGTGAAATGTGAGCACGCTACCAGTGAGCGGGAGCTTCATTCAAGACTCAATCTCTGCCCAACCGGAATCAATACCATGGGATGAACACAGAGGTTCCGAGCGTAAGAACGAGACAGAAAGAATCAGGAGAGACTTATCGTAGCAAACCTCCCAGTACCTTCTTTAGACCATCGGGGATGAGTTATGTCACAGTCAGGCCTGGTGGTGCACACCTAAAATCTCAGCTACCTGGGAGGCTAAGACAGAAAGACTGCACACTCACGAGCTGCCTAGGTAATAGAGGGAGTTCAAAGCCAGGTTAGGTAATTTAGCAAAAACCTTGTCTCAAAAGGGATGGGAATGAGGGCACTGTACAATACAGTGGCGAAGTTCGCCCCTAGTAAGCTCTGGGCCCTCGGTTCAATTCCTGATACAAGAAAGAAAAGGGGGGCATCAAATTATTTTAGGCTATGAAAGAAAGTGTGCAACTTTAGAAATGGTACCTGGGGAGGGCACCTTCTGGCCTCGTATGGGCTTTCAAGATTTCTGCTCCAGGAGAAGCTAAGTGGAAGCCAAGGGGGTAAGAATCAGCCACACTGCATATGTGGCCAAGCCAGTTTCCTGTCACTTCAAAAGCTTCTGGAAAATACTTTCAGGACTGGCAAAGTTTGTAATCAATATAGACCCATGACACCCCTGATTTTAGTCACTAAATAAAATGGGCAGCTTACAGCATGTGCCGCTGCAGTTAGATCAAGTCAGTAGCGGGCAAAGCTGGTGTCTACAAGCAGTCAGAAAGCAGGCTGAAAAAGCTACGAGACATTCACAGAATCTCAGTGTTGGTCTACTGAGTAACTGGGAGAAGAAAGAGAAACAAATCTAATTCACCCTCCCGGGAAGTCAGGTCAAAGTTTCCATAACTAAAATAAACTGCAAGATGAAATATTGAAAGCCTGGCATAGGAGTAAAAATAATACTCGAAAGAAATATTGTGGATTACAAGAAAATGGGATGGGGAAGCACACTGACGGCAAACGAATGCTGTGGTGTGTGAGCCAAGGAGACAGGTCAGAGCTGACTTCTGTGATGCTCGGATGAAGGAAGAGCGTGATCAGCCACTGCATGATGAGACTCAGAAGGAGGTTTACACGGCGAGAATTAAAATGTCAGACCCATGAGCTAGAGATGCTGTTATAGGTTGAATTGTGCTTCACAAGAGGACATTGTTCTAATCCCTGTGTATCAGGATGGGGCGCTATTTGGAAATACAGTCACTGTAGCTGCAGCAGGCTGAGATAAAGCATGTTTCCCCTCAATCCAATGATGGGTGTCCTTGCAAAAGGGCCCTGTGAAGGTGGAGGCAGATGCTGGGGTGGTACGACTCAGGTCAAGGAATACCAGGGATAGCTAGGCACAACCAGACACTGGGAAGAGCCAAGAAGGATTCTGCCCAGAACCTCAGAGGGTGCACAGCCTTGGACTGCTTGCCACCAGAAATGAGGAGGCAGATGCCATGGTTGTGAATCACCGTCACCCCCATTTAAAAATGAATGCAGATGCTTATCAGACATCCGAGGTCCATTTTGAGGGGTGTTCGGGACCGAAGGCACACTTAGTGAGATTCGTCATAACACGGGGCTTGGCTATGCAACACAACTCAATCATTTGTTGTCTCGGGGAACCGTGCGAACGGCAGCAGATGCTAACCTTTGAAATAAGGACACTGTCTACATTCTGAGATGCCTAAGTAAGTTGAAAGAGAGCCGGGCTGATCACCCGGCTGTGGGGGAAATATAAGGGAAAAAAAATGCAAGAAACATTCACAGACAGAACCACCCCATTAAGCAACAAGAACCCAGCCATCGATTCATGGGCCAGATAATGTAATAGAACTGCCTAAAATAATGAAAGCCCAGCAGACAGACACACGTGCTGTCAACCACGCGATGATTCTTCAGTCAGCCACAGACACGGAAGCAATGGTGGCTCCATAAAACTATGACGGAGCCGTGAAATTCCTGTGACATCAAAGCCTTCTCATGTCTCAGCACAGCACCTGCCTCGTGTGTTTATGATTAAGTCAACCTTGTAGTAATTTCCAACCCCAATAAGCCCATATAAAAACCACACAATCCAGTTATATTTATAAGCCATGTGCCTAGATTGGACAGCTCTAACACTATACTAACTTATTCCCCAGCTACAAGACTCTTTGCTACTTGCAGTACCTCCCGGCCACGTGGTTCTGCTCTATCTTCCTCCTCCTCTTCCATCCTCTCTCCTTCACTTCTCCTTCTCCCTTTCCTACCCCACTCTCTAAGACCTCCCGCCCCACCTTTCCCCTCCACTGCCCAATCACAGGCTCTAGCCTTTATTGACCAGTCAAAATAGGGAGAATGTTCACATGAGATCACCTGAGTACGTGATCGACTGCTCGTCGGGGGCAGCCCCTCTTGAGGAAGCAGAATTAATGCCAGAATTCAAACAGCATCAGGGCAACCCACAACACAACCTACTATGCTGCCAGTCACATAAAAGCTTGGTGCCTACAATTATGTCCAGGGACTACACTTGCTAATAAGCGCCTATGTACCTGCCTTATCACTCTGCCACACAATGTGTCATTGCCATGGAGCATACTCCTGTTGTACCTTTAAAAACAAGCCACTGTAAAGCAGTATGTGTGTGGCTGGCGTTGGCCCTGGTCAAGAGTCTGCTGCATCTCTCCTTGCTCTGAGAGGCCACAGGCAATGACCTGCTACACCATCCGGGTGTGTATAAGCATGCAACATTGACACTCCTAGCAAGTGTGACTCTGTTAAGTGGCGTGTACATGGTTATCCAGGTCTGTCTCAGCACCTAATCACATCCTTAGATCAAAACCACCATCAAAGCAAAACATGAACGAAGAGTTAAAAAGGCACCCTGACGTAATGAAAACCTCCAGCCTATGAAACATCCCGTCCTCAGGAGGGGAGCAGGTTCAGAGCACATGGGGCCATTTTTAACAGCGATAAAGATACATACAGCGCCCAGTTTGCATGGAATGTATACTTATAATGAGTCTGTATATCATTTCATATGTGTTAGACGCTCTGTCCATCAGGTTCTTGGGCATGAGAAAAGCTTGGTGGCAAATGGGTCTCCCACAGAAGGTCATGCTGGACGTACTCGATTGGACAGGCTTCTGTGCCCCTATTCCAAGCTCAGGTTGTCCTGCTGGAGCAGGCCCATGCTGCTCAGGGAGCACCACTGTAGGAGACTCACTCGGTCCTCCCCTTCCCTTCTCTCCCCCCTCCCCTCTTCTCTCCTTTCTTCTCCTCTCCTCCTGTTTCTTTCTTCTCTTTCTTCTTTAATCAGACTCTTAAGATCCGCTCCCCCCCCCCAGAGTAATCTCTTTGCATCTAAAACCCAAGTTGAAAACTTTACTCCAGCAGCTTCCTCAAATCAAATACTGTGGAGAATCCATCTTTAACAAATGATGGTCCCTGGATTCCGGAGCGTTCCGTGGGTGTTTGGCACTGTTGGGGGTTTCCTTCCTGGTCTGTTTGATGAAATCTCTAGTTATAACCCTGTTAGGTCACCGAGACTCATCGCCAGCCAGACCTCATCTGAGGCATTTATGTGGGTTTTCCCGAATACCCCGCAGCAGCTTAAACCCTGAGTTTGCCAGCTACCAGGGAAATTAAGTGTGGCGTACAGGAAGCAGAAGTGACTAACAGCTGGCGATTGCACAACGTTTTCTCATGGGCATTTTCCATGGCTGGGAAACAAACTCAAGGGCACAGTGGGACACAGTAAAGCGTTCACAGACATCCTGAGATGCAGTGTCTATAGACACATGGAGAAACTTCTGGTTGGGTTCCTGAAAGGACTGAAGGTTTGAGTCATACACTTCTGTGCCTAGGGCTTGTTCAATTATATCTGAGTCGTCATGATTAAATGCAATCAGAATCATGTGTTAACAAAGGTCGATCTTTAGACGTTCTATAGGTACACAATTGCCTTTTATTCATTAAAAAAAAAGTAATGAATTCCTAATCATCTGAAATTTAAAAAATCATCAAAAGAAACCCATCTGGACCTTACTCTGCAAAGTTAACATTCTACAAACATTTCAGACTGTGGTATTCTCAGGAAAACACACTATCTATAAAATGAACGCCAACTGGTTGTCCAGGTCTAGTGTGTGGGTTAGCTTCCCTACTCTGAGACTAGATAAATGAATGAATGAATGAATGAATGAATGAATGAATGATGTGGTCCATTGACTGCATCTTTTGATCATCACCTCCCAACGGCACAATGGACTGGGGACCAGCTCACCGATGCATGGGCCATCAGAGGATAGATACCTCCAGTTCAATTTCTGGCATTGGGGATGGGGAAAGCATTAAGAGATAAGCAGGCATGGGCGTTACGTTACTCAGCAGTGTGGCAAAGCTATTACAGAGGGGGACGCTGGGGAAGAAGGCTGACCATAGGACAGCTGGAAACATATTAAAAGTCACTACCATAGCAAGACCTTGTCTCAAATATGAGAGAGAGAAAGAGAAACCGTGCCGGCTACCCAAGCCCATTGTTCAATGTGTGAAAACAAAAATCAACAGAAGGTCAAGACACTGTCATTGGAAACACGGCACGAACTTGGATAGAACCGCTGGCATTCTGTAACGCAGAAAAGAGAATTTTTGTTCTTGACATTCTTTACGTCTGGATTTCCCTCTGCTTTACTTAGCTCTAGCAGGCATTGAAGGCTTCGGGGAGATTTTTCTCTCTGAGTTTTCTGTGGCACTTGAGTTTGGTTATAAAGTTTTTTATGAATGAACAAATGTAACCGCTGTAGGATGGTTTCAAAGGTTGAAAACACTCACAGGTACACACACACACACACACACACACACACACACACACACACAGCAATTGTATGTGTCTGCGTCTATTTCTATCTCCAAAACCAAAGCGTTTTAGGAGATTTGTTAGTTACCTGTGATGCACTTGTTTTGATTCAAGTCTGAGCCTTGTATCGTAGAACAAGGACTGTCTACCCACTTGTCAGGCACTAGCCATTCACCTACCCACCTACTGAATATCTATAGATTCATCTACACCACCCGCCGGGTGCCTATCTGTTCATCCACTTCCAGTTTGCTTGGGCAGAAGACATGTTGCTCTATCATATATTTGGTGAGATGTTTTACGCTGTTTGTATAAAGCTGTGTGACATCAGAATGAGGAGCGTGTGACTTCTCTGTCATTTCCACAGTGGAGCTAATCAGGAGAGAGAGTACCCTGGAGAACCTGTAAGACCCTACTCCTGTGTGGCGTTCACCCCTTCACAGCCTAACAGAGCTCCTCATGCTGGTCTAGACCCCACCACACCCCTCCAGGAGACACATAAGAGCCAGATGGAAAAGCCACTGACTAAATTAAAACACACTAATTGGACATTGAGTTTCCGCTGAAAATGCCCTCTCCCATCGTCACTGCTGAGGCATTGTGTGGGTGTCGGATGTACGACTAAGAGGAAATTCTTCCTTTCTGGACAAATAAATCATTTGGAATTCATTTTGCTAAGCTTCCTTATTGGTTCCTGGAAAAGATCAAATATAGGATGTGGGGAATCCAACTGCTCCAACAGTCAAGAGGTTTATCAGTCTGGCAAAGGAAATCAAGAATCAATATCCCCAGGCAATGGAAGCATTACTAAATGAAATATATTTCTTTGACAAATAATTCTTAAAAAAAAAAAAAGCGAAGTTGCATCTCAGATAGGGACATATGGATGCTCTCACATCCATACAGGTGCTGTGAAAGTGTTGGTAGTTCAAATAACATGCTTAATGAATTAGTTAGTTAGTTAACTAATTAATTTTGAGATAGAGACTTGCATAGCCCAGGCTAACCTCATACTCACTAATGGATGAGACTGACCCTGAGTTTCCGATCCTCCTGCCTCTACTTCCAAGGTGCTGGGATTACAGGCCTGTACCACCACCCACAGTGGAAGCTGTTTGTTTGCCTTAGCATGTCCATCTATTTACTTATTTATTCGTATTTATTTATTGACTTATGTGTATGTGTGTGCACATGCACCTGACGCACGCTGTGGCACACGTGTGGAGGTCTAAAGACAATTAGCAGGAGTCAGTCATTCTCTCCTTCCACCGCGGGACCTGGAATCAAACTCAGGTCATCAGGCTGGGTGGTAAGCATCTTCACCCACTGAGCCATCTCGCTGGCCCCGTGCCCAGTTTTAAGCAGTGGCAGGAACTGAACTCAGGCATCATACATACCAGGTATGTACTCTCTACTAACTGAGCTGTATCCTCAGCCCTATACTAAAATATTTGACTAGATCTTAAGATTTTTCAGGTTTAACATCAATTCCCAGCTCATAACATCACCGAAAACATACTATATAAAAATTAACATTACAGAAGCTGGGCATGATGACAATGACCTATTTTTTTCAGCACTAAGAAGCCTGAGGCAGGGTGATTGCAAGTCTGAAGGCAGCCTGGGATAGTTAGCAAGACCCTAAGAAACCTAACTTGACAATTAGAGATTTCCCATCATGCATTTATCCCGATCTTTCGGTTGGGAGGAGCGTGGCTGTTTCCAGGTGACAGTTGTACAGTGAGAAAAGTGAGCAGGTACCTAATCTAGTGAACAGAGCACAGAATCACCCAGCCCTGCCACCCAGCCCTTTAGTGCCCAGCATTTCTTTTCTTAAGGAAGCACCAAACCCAGTTTGGTTTACTGTCAACTGATCAACCTTACTGCCATACCCCCTACTGTGGATCTTGAAGGTGTACCCCTATTGTCGATCTTAAAGGCATACCCCAGACTGTGAATCTCAGAAAGCGTACCCCTAATCCTAACCCTGATCTGATCTCCAGAGCACACCCCTTTTAATCTGTACTGTTGTTTTTCTTCAAATAACTCTACCTCGCTACTGTTACAGTTCCTGTGAGCCCTTGTTTTCAGTTCTCTTTGGGAATCTTCATGTTCTTTTTCTTTCTTTCTTTTTTTTTTTTTTTTTTTTTTTTTTTGGTTTGGTTTTTCAAGACAGGGTTTCTCTGAGTAGCCCTGGCTGTCCTGGAACTCACTCTGTAGACCAGGCTAGCCTTGAACTCTCGAACTCAGAAATCCGCCTGCCTCTGCCTCCCAAGTGCTGGGATTAAAGGTGTGAGCCACCACTGCCCAGCTACCTTGTTTCTTAAAAAAAAAAAAAACAAAAACAAAAAAACAAAAACAACCTAAGACTTTAAATCAGTCAGATGTGAATTATGCTACAGGCATGATTGATTACTAAGCCGTCATGAAAAATCATCCTGGAACAGTACTTATCAGCAATAAGAAAGTTGACAATATACACCAGCCATCATCATCACCACCATCATCACCATTACCTTCAGCGTGGCTTTTTTTTTTTTTTTTCAAGACAAGTTTTCTCTGAAGCTCTGGCTGCCCTGGAGCTTACTCTGTAGACCAGGCTGGCCTCGAACTCAGAGAAAAGGCATGAGCCACCACATCTGGCTTTCATCATAGTCATTTTGGAGCAGGCTTGTCATTTGCTGGCATTAACCTTCTGACACCGTGAGGAGATTCACTGTACACAATTGCAATGCTGAGGAACCCTTCAGAGGGATCCAGTGTTGCCAGCCTACCGAACCACTGAGGCACCACTGGAAAACAAAGCAGCTTTGCAAGAGCAAAATGGAGTCTGTGTGTCTCTTCATTCTGCAAACAGTTACATACCTGCTACAGTCAAAACCTTCCGTGAGGGGCTGGGAGAGGAAAGAGAGACATCTACGGAGTTGGAGAACCAATGGTATTTGGCCTTACTGAGCTTACACTTTAGCATGGGTGTTCAGAACAACTTTGTAAACGATTTGGCTGTAAAGAATATCAAGGGAAAGAGACAGACCAACCACTCGGGTTAAAACGGAAACAGTTTCCATTCTGAGATAGAAAGAAGGGTCATCTTTTAACTGGCTGCTGCTGCCTGTGCTGTGTGGAACGCTAGTAACAAAGTATGCAGGCGGGCGGTCCAGGGATTTGTAAAGAGGACTGAGGGAGAAAGCTTATTTAGGAAAGCACAGACATACTGAGTGCCTAAAACAGTTGGGAAAGCACAGACACACTGTGTGCCTAAAAAAGAGCCAATGTAAGGAAGTATATGTGAAGAGATTATTGGGTGGGTGGGTAAATGTCAGAGAATAAACTGGGTGGGGCAGGGCACACCCATAATCCCTGCACCCAGTAGAGGCAGAAGGGGCAGAGACTCAAGGCCAGCCTTAGCTAAAGGGACTTTGATTCAAAACAAAAATGAGAGTATAAACAAAAAAGCCAGAGAGAAAAGTGCTGGCTAGCGGAGGTTCAGACTCTGTACTTTAGGTGAATATGAAACAGCCCTGGGAGGTTTGAGAGCCTGGCAAAATCTGTCCTAGTACGAGAAAGTAGCCTTTGTTATTGTCAGTGAGGTGGGTGAGACAAGACCTCCAGGTACACTCTCAGTTGCAAGCAAGATATTTTCAAATATCTTCATCAATGCATGGCTGAGTTGACAAAATGTGGCCGCCCCTAAGACCTGACAAAGAAAGGCTGACTCCTAATGGCCTAGAAAATTATAAGCTTGCCATCTTCCCAAAGGATATCTACCAGTTCCCGAAGGTCTAGCAAGGTCAGCAATGATGGGCCATAGGCCACACCCAGCTTGCCACCCAGTTGTGTAAATAAAGTTTTATTGAGACACAACCACACCCTGACATTTATATGTTGTCTGGCTGTGTTCACAGCTACAGTGGCAGATATGAGTAGTTACAGCAGGGCCCACACAGTGCACAAAGCCTAAATGATAGTCTTTCCAGTCCGACCCTTTGAGAAACGCTGTGCTGACACCTGAACTTGAGTTTGAGTTGGTTAAGTTGGGGAAATTTGGGAGATAGAGTTAGGATGACCTACAAAAACACATGGGTGAGCTGGGACCCTAAAAGGTAACCCCTCAGCCCATGAATCAGGAGACTTTTCTGTGAAGGAGATTGAGCCAGTGCTTGCTTATTTGTGTCTTGGAATGCCGTGGAAAGAAAAGAGCTTCCCCTGAGCATTCCTTACCACAGACTAGCTTTCCTTACCACAGGCTGACATCACACAGGTCAGCACGCATTTCATCTGTTTGGTAGGGAAAAAGTTTATCTTCCAGCCTAAAATTCAGTTTTATTCAGCACAAAATAGATGAGAAACTGAGTTACAGAAGGTAGAACTAAGGACAAATCCAACTGCACAAATAAGTCACAAAAGTTACAGACACTGGGATTATTAGGTGCCAAATGTTGAATGTATTGGCTATCATTAAAGAAAAAAAGAAGACATCAGTCTGGGCATTATGCTCACACTTGTAACCCCTGGAGGCTAAGGCAGACAGGTCATTGTGAGTTTGAGGACAGCCTGGGCTACAGACTAAGATATTGACTCAAAAACCACAAACAAATAAACAACAAAACCAAAGAAACAAACAAACAAAAAAGGTATCAAACAGGGGAAAGAAGTCACCAAAAAAAAAAAAAATCTTTAATAGTGCTTTAATGGAACCAAATAGCGTGTCTAAAATTTCTAAATTTTTTGTTTTTGTTTTTGTTTTTGTTTTTCGAGACAGGGTTTCTCTGTGTAGCCCTGGCTGTCCTGGAACTCACTCTGTAGACCAGGCTAGCCTCAAACTCAGAAATCCACCTGCCTCTGCCTCCCAAGTGCTGGGATTAAAGGCGTGCGCCACCACCGCCCGGCCTTCTCTCTCTCTCTCTCTCTCTCTTTTTTTTTTCTAAAAAAATTTTCAAGCATATAATTGGTGTTGTAAAATCAACTAAAGTACTAGAGAGACCCGAAGAGAGCAATAGCAAATTGGAGACGAGGTGTGAAGAAATTATACAAAAAGCCAAAGGAAGAAGGATGTCAAACATACAAGAGTAGAAAGATACAGAAGAATAAGTACTCATTTCACCAGATTACAGGAGTAACATTCAATTGTAACATTGTTACAATTGAAACAATGAATAAAACTGATGAAACACAGTTATCTTTAGAATAAAAATAATTGCCATAGACCTGCTGTAAAGAAATTGCAATGTACAACAGAGAATACTTAATGCCCATAAGAAAAAAAAAAACAATATAATATGAGTAATTTTTCATCAATCTTGATGACATGAGAAGCTGGTAGGACAATACTTTGAAAGCTCTGTGGAGGACCACACATGCGTGCACCTGTGCGTGCGCACACACACACACACACACACACAGTTTTCAAGATAAGATGAGCAGGTGGAGAGATGGCTCGGTGGCTAGAAGCACCTGCTCTTGCAGAGGACCTGGGTTCGGTTCCCTTTACTCACATGGCAGCTCATACCTGCCTGCAATTTGAGTCCAGGGGATCCAATGCCCTCTTCTGACCTCTAAGGATCCAATGACCTCTTCTTCCAGGCGTGCATATACTGCGCATACATATATGCAGGTAAGACACCATCGTGGTGATTTAAAGGAGAATGGCCTCTGTAGGATCATACATCAGAATGTTTGGTTCCCAGTTGTGGAACTGTTTGGGAAGGATTGGGTAGCACACAGCCTTGTTGGAAGAGGTGTATGTGTCTCAGGGAGTGAACTTGGAGGTTTCAGAAGTCTGAGGCATTCCTAGTTACTGATTGCTGAGTGTTCTCTCCTTTGCTCCCCCCACCTATCTCTGTGTGTTTCTCTCTGTGTCTCTGTCTCTATCTCTGTCTCTGTCTCTGTCTCTCTCTCTCTCTCTCTCTTTCTCTCTTTCTCTGTCTCTGTCTATATATCCCTTTCCCCCCTTCCCTCCCTTCCTCTTCCCTCCCTCCCTCCCTTCTTCCCTCCCTTCTCCCCTCCCTCTCTGTCTCATGGTTGTGTATCAGACATTCTCAGCTACTTTTTGCCAGCATCATGCTTGCCTTCTTACTCCTGGGCCCTCTGCCATGAAGATCACAGATTCACCTTCTGAAACTGTAAGCAAGTTCCCAATTAAATGCTTATATTTAGAAGTTGCTTTGGTCGTGGGTTTTTTTTTTTTTCCACGACAACAGAAAATTAACCAAGACACTCATAAAATGTAATAAATAAACATATTTAAATACAGAGAGAAAAATCCCAACACTCAGGAGGCAGAGCCAGGCAGTCCCTGTGAATTCAAAGCCAGACTGGTCTACAAAGTGACCATGCCCCAAAGTCACAGAAAGAAAACAAGACATTTGCACTACCAGTCACAAAGCTGGGTGCCTGCTCAGGCCTGGCCAATAAGAGAACCGCCTTCTCCACTCCAGATCTGGCCAATGGAAGCACTTGTGCTTTCTTGGCCTTCAGTTTGGTCTAGAGAGACTCAAATCCAGGGTTTTAGTCAAGTCACAAAATAGGCTTCTTTATAATTTAGCTGGAGCGCATCAGGGTCTGCTGTCAGTCCTTATACCACCAAGAAATCTTAAGACAAAGCCATCATGGAGGAGGGAAGCTGAAAGTCCAGTGAAGCCCAGGCCAAGCCAGCTCCAGCTAGCCCCGGGCAACCTCCTGGGAACACCCAGTTAGAGCTGTGCCTTTGGCTTCACCCCTGGTCCTCCCATGCTCACCCATTGAATGCCTCTTGTTATTTATGAGGGAAGGGGATCTGTTACTAGCAAGAAATAATGCTGACAGAACTTGGCTAACTGTCCCCTCGTTCCACACTGGGTATAACAGCACGGGAAGTTAATTTATCTAAAGCCTTACATCATGCCCAGTTCTGAGTAAACACAACAAAAGCGTCCGCTATTATTAGGTATTACTGCTAATCCCCAAATACGGACATTCATCCTATTTATAAAAGCTTCGAAAGAATATGAATAGGCGTTCCATTTTCTACTTGGGCCAGCTTACCACCATGCTGATTGAGGGTTCTGGGCATAAAGCTTTCTCTGTCTGCAATTGTTTCCTTACTTTAGAGTGCTTCCAAGAATTATCTGATTCTCTAAACTTTTGTAAAGATGTAGAGTCTCTGGCTTTTCTCCAGCGTATCTTCCTTTGCATTTTATGTCACTACGCTCACCCACATCTCACCCAAGGATTAAGCCTGTACCTATGATCAAGGTGGTGCCTTGTACCAAAGGAACATTGAAGAATTGGTACTGCCTATGTGTCCTGCGCTCTAATTAAGGAGGCGGACAAAGCATTAAAAGAGAGGAGAAGCCTCCAGAAAGCTCAAATGACTCGAAATTACTCTAAATTTTACTCCGAGAAGGTACGACCACCAGAAATGCATATGACCGGTACTCAGTAAACATTTGTGGAATGAGCAGTGGTCACCTCCTGATGCAGAAGGCAGAGCTTACTAACGGAGCTGTTTTTCTTATATTTCCAGATCAGGAATTTGTATTTTCCCAACGACTTTCACTACTCACAATCCCCTAAGGCTCAACAGAGGAATATTCATTCCTCTTAATAACGTCTCAAGAACTTGGAAAACCCACACATTCGTGCGCAACCATGCAACCTTGAAGGTACCAGACATATTCATTATGACAAGAAAAGCGTGGCCCGAGGGATGGAGAGCACTGGCTTCAATGCCGCAATCAGGCTGACTGAGGAAGAGATCAACATCTTAAACGGTCACACGGGGATGGACAAATTCATCAACTAACACTCATAATCAAACCAGTCCCACCCGCCTCCAATGCTCTAACTCCCTCCCACTCCCCTCCGTTTCTCCCTATATCTTAATAAGCACGACCATCCAGCCATTTAAAGACCAAAACCGCAACTCATCCTTGATTTCTCCCTTCCTGTTTCTCATGGGCGAGATCTGGAAAGCCTGTTGATTCCAGATCCGAGAGAATCTGTGTCTCTAGTGTCTTCTCATTCTGTTCCTCTCCGACTGCTGCCACCTCCTGTCTCGCCATCAGTTCTATGCTGGAGACTCCTGCAATGCCTTCCTCCTGTTTTCAGCCTGAGCCTTCTGCAGTCCTGCTGCACGAAGCTCTCTTTCATGTTGGGCTATTCCTTCCTGTGGGCTCTTCATCTAGACCATCTCTTGTCACACTTCACCCGGGTCCCTGAATGCCTCTCCCATCCACTGCCAGCCTTGCCCATTCAGTCCCCTGCCACACCCAGTCTCCTGACACACTCAGTGTCCTGACACAGTCAGTCTACTGACACACTCGGTCTCCCGCCACCATTATCCTCTGGCTTAGGACTTGTTTTATTTTTTGAGACAGAGCCTCACTATTTAGCAATGGCTATCATAGACCAGGCTAGCCTGGAACTCAGAGATTGACACGCCTCTGCCTCTGTACCGGGATTAAAGGTGCATGCTACCACACCATCGTCTGCCGTCTTTCTTTCCCATTAGACTGTAAGTTTCTATATAACAAATATAATACAAACAAAGATTATGCCCGCTCTTTTTACCAGTGTATACCCAGTGCTAGATCTGTGATTGGCAGGTGAGAGGGAGCTTGGAAATTTGACTTGAGTGAGCGAATGTTTTGTGATACCCCTTACCAAAGACTAAACTCCAATGCTCACAAGTTTTTTTTAATTGGGCATCCCAGGGTTGCCATGAGCCGCAAATACAACAGACACCCCGCTTTCAGTCCCTTCACGCACCACTCTTTCACCTCCCTGTTCCAAACTTCAACTTAGTTCTTCCGTAAGAACCAGCAGTCAGTCCAGTTGATGCCACTCTTTCTCTCACTCAGGCACTGGAAGGTCGATTTACTCCAGACCCGAGAAGGAGAAGGAGCACCACAGCAGAGGGCTCACTAATCTCGCAAAGAAATCCATTTCGTGAGGCAGCCACGAAGGATGAGAAAACTCGGGAAAAGAGGTCATCTCATTAACTTTAAAAGCTAGCTTTCAGCTTTACAGTGCTGCAGCATGGATTATATATGTGTGTGTATGGATTTGTATTTATGAACATTTGTATACAAATGTCTTCATATTAATACCCAGTCATTGGGCATATCCATTGTCCTCGAATCCCAGAGAAATTCTCGAAGCCATTCACATAGAGGGTTCTACAGGGGCTTTAGGCTTCTGTACAGATGAAATCTATTGTGCTCTGAAGGGAAACACACATCCGCACATGTGTTAAGGGGTAGACGCCAGAGTTAAGAGTCACTTTACACCTTCCCTTAGGTCAGTGAGAAGCTGGGTCCTGCCGCTTCAGCCTGTGCAGCCATTTCTCTGTCTTAAGACCTCACTGCCTCGGAAGAGGAGATGCTGCAGGTCAGGAAAAACATCCCATCAATCACTGCTCTCTGTAGGCAATGGAATCATCCCTTCCACAGATCTTATCAGGTATAGATAGCAATCTAGAATTAGGGAATTTTATAGCAAAAGGTATTTAAGCATCTCTCGGAGAATATATAACAATAACAATGAAGCTAACAATAGAACCAATAATATAACAACATTATTGAACTCTAATTGGCCCTGAGCAATGTTTTACATGCTTTCTATGTTAATGTTTGTCTAATAGCCCTACTGGGGTAAGAACTGCTCTTATTTCCAAGTTACTGGACGCCCAGAGGTTAAATAATTTGCACAAAGACATATATTTATCGCTTCTGAGGGCTAAGTGACGGTTCAAACACAAATTTTCAGGTTACACAGACTGCATCCCCTGCCCCCCCCCCCCCCTTTGTTTTTGTTTGAGACAGAGTCTCACTATGCAGCCCAGGATGCTTTAGACTTTCAAGTCTTCTGCCTCAAGCTCTAGGTTGCTGGGATTACAAGCATGGAACATCATGCCTGCTACTGTACCACTTCCTTTATTCGTCTTTACTCAGAATAAAAGAAACTGCCAAGTTATTTTAGGGCTAAGCTGAAGAAGTAAGCAGATAAAGCTCTCTTTATTTAATAGCATAATTTAACTTTTTACCTGTACTATGTATGTATATGCAGCGTGTGTCTATGGAAACAAACCCTACATGTGTCTGTAGTCATAAAGACGTAAAGTAAGTTTCTGAAATCTCTTAATGAAGAGTTTACATTAATATTTTAATTAATTAATTTGGCAAGGGACTAGAGCACACCCTACTGGCCAACTAATAGGAAATACAGTGTATACTTCAGACACAAGCTTAACCGTGAAAACACTTAAAGAAACTTGAGGAAACTAACTAAAAAAAAAAAAAAAATCTAGATTCAGTATCTAAGTAAGTTAATAACAGGATGCTGAAAATGTCTTAAATCTGTAAGTTTCTAGAGCTTGTCTAGAATTGGAAAAGCAATGTTTGTTAAGGAAGCCTTAGGTACACAAAAGGTGACTCAATTAAAAACAAATGACATAGCCCGCCTTCATACTGAGAAAAAGAAGTCAAGTCTTGTCCCTAAAACACTCCAAACAACAGACTAGAAAATTCTAACACAGCTAGCAGACTCAGTTTTCTCACAGGTCACTTATTACCCCTAAACCCTGTGTGTGCTTGTGTGTGTGTGTGTGTGTGTGTGTGTATGGTGTGCATGTGTGTGTGTGTATGTGCATTGTGTGTGTGTGTGTGGTGTGTGGTATACAGTGCATGTGTGTATATGCTGTATAGTGTGTTATGTGGGTGTGCATTATGTATATGTGGTTTATGTATGTGTATGTGGTACTTGTGTGTGTGTGTGTGTGTGCGGTGTAGCCCTTTTTAAGAGAAAATCTAGGAAAGGACAGCAAAATCCTGAATTACAGAAGGAAAAACAAGAATGTTGTAAATAATTGTGTGTGTGTGTGTGCACGTGTGTGTGTGTGTGTGTGCACGCTACTTTTTACAGAGCAGTTAACTTCATGGTTCAGTGGAGACTTCTGCTATCAGGAAGCACTCCTTATGAATGAATCTCAGGATTCTTTCATTATTATTATTGTCTGAGGATTTTATCCATGTCTGTAATATACTTTGATCAAGTCCTCCCCATACCCCCCCCTTCAGTTCCTTCCCAGGCATCTCTTACAGTTTTCTAAATTTGCATTTACCCGTTTCTGTGTGAGTACATGTGGAGGTCAGAGAGCAACGTGAAGGACTTAGCCCTCTCCTTCCAACCCGTGAGTCTCAGAGGCTGAACTCAGGTCAGCAGATTTGGCACTCAGCACCTTTACCAGCTGAGCCATCTGGACTCTGAATCTCAGGTTCTCATGCAGGCTTTAAAATAACGCAATTTGCCGCAGATCTGTGTGTGCCTACGCGTGCCTATGTGAGATTATTTCCCACAGTGTGGCCCATGAAACAGGCAACTCCTAAGAAATGTAAATTTTCCACCGTGCCTGTGTTTTTCTTACATTCATCTATATCTAGTTTAAAAAAAAAGTATCTAAGATATATCATGTATTGACAGAAACAAAGGCCTTGTGATTAATAAGGTAATACAAAAAGCATTTCTCTCTAAAATACTTCTTTTTAAAGGAAGTATATAAAACAAAACCGAGAAGAATAAACACAAAAATGTGTGTACTTTTTTTATAGGATTCCAAGAGCAAAATATAAACATACGTTCACTAAGGTTCCATGCCACACATTCACACTTAGGCAAGACATGCTGGATTTCTTTGAGAAAGCAAGGGGAAAGTACCCCATGTGAGTCTCAGGCTCCTGAGCCAGAACCCCAACCTTGTTCTTACTCCAGAGGTGAAATGTTGCAAACTGACAGACTTCTATAACTAATGCTTTTAAGATACTGTGTTCAATTCTGTTTTTAAAGAAACTAGCTAATCAAAATTCCTTGGGGAATGGCCTCAAAGCGAAACAATTTTTGAAAGATTTTAACAAAGCAAAAAACTTTGAGCCGGGCTATGGTCTTTAACTCCAGCCCTAGGGAGACAGAGGCAGGGAGATCCCTGAGTTCAAGGCCAGCCTGGTTTGCAAAGTGAGTTCCAGGACAGCCAGGGCTACACAGAGGGACCCTGTCTTGAGAGAGACAGAGAGAGAGAGAGAGAGAGAGAGAGAGAGAGAGAGGGAGGGAGGGAGGGAGGGAGGGAGGGAGGGAGAGAGAGAGAGAGAGAAAGAGAGAGAGAGAGAGAGATTTCAATTTCTAGGT
Source organism: Grammomys surdaster (assembly GCF_004785775.1). Taxonomy (NCBI): domain Eukaryota; kingdom Metazoa; phylum Chordata; class Mammalia; order Rodentia; family Muridae; genus Grammomys; species Grammomys surdaster. The sequence goes on along the minus strand of NW_021620991.1, from coordinate 4,787,363 downwards.
AGATACAATTTAAAACAAGATAGATTGGGGTCTTGGGAAAAAGAGAATATTTCTCTCTGTTCTGTTGTCCAAACTATTAAAGGTCAATGAACAGCACGTGATCAATCCACCAGAATCAGGTCACATGACTGGCTGAGCATTTCCACTTTGAACTCTTGTCAAACTTGTCTACAATGTCTTTGGTGTAACGGTGTTACTATAGAACGCTATTAAGTAGTCTGCGGAGTATAAGTTTTCCTCCACAGCTGAGAAAACGTCACTGTATGAATAACTATGAGCTAAAGTCAGTGAAGTAGAAGTTCTAATTGCTTCCCCTCCTAAAAACTAGAAAGCCAACCGTTTATTGTAAGTTTAAAGTAGAGCCAAGGAAAAACCCAGGTTAATCATGGATTACTCAAGTGACTTTGTGACTTGGTTTGTTTTTTTTTTTTTAATGATGATTTACCAAAACTTTAGCACATTTAGTCATTCCCAAGTGCAGAATGAGTATCCTGTTGGTCTTCTTTCTCTACGGAGGGGTGTGTCCCACGGTTGCTGTGGTGATTATCACTGTTTTGTGAATAGGGGAATATAAAAGCATGCTAATAAGGCTAGAGCACATTTTACAACTGCATTGTGGCAACTGGAAATCAGAGTAACTAGGGTTCTTCTCCAATGAAACTGGACCTCACTGAATCCCCATTCAGTAAATGCTCTACTTTGAGGGCTAAAAAGATGTTCTGGGGGAGATCTTACATACGCGCATATACATACACACACACTCGCATACACATACACACACAGAGGGGAGGATACACACACATACACGCACATATACACGCACATGCACACACACATACACACACATGGAAGGGAGAACACACACACGTAGACATACATACTCACACACATATACACACAGAGGGGAGGGCACACACATACACACATACACACACAAGGAGGGAAGGACACACACAGCACATACACACATACACACATACACACACATACAGGCACACATGCATGCACACACACATGGAAGGGAGAACACACACACGTAGACATACATACTCTCACACATATACACACAGAGGGGAGGGCACACACATACACACACAAGGAGGGAAGGACACACACAACACATACACACATGCACACATACAGGCACACATGCATGCACATACACACACACACACACAAACATGGAGGAGAGGGGAGGGGAGGAGGGGAAGGAGGGAAATAGCATAGCATATAGATAAACCATGAATAGCAAAGGTGAGGCGTGTGGACTTTCAGTGACTTTCAAAACCTCATCAAGCCAGACGTGCTGACTTCATGCCTGTAAACCTCAATGCTATGGAGGCCAAAGGACGACCAAGCTTGAGGTTAACCTGAGCTGTATAGTGAGTTCTAGGCCCACTTGGGCTACAGAGTAAAACTGTCTTTAAAAACATCAAAACTTAAACACACAAGTAAATATTAAATGCCTAGTTAATTTGGCAAAAAATTATCTAATTTCCATAAGATCAAAATACTACTAGGTGAATGGCGATTAAAAACATGGGAGAATTGAAATTGCTAGGAGTGTAAGTGTGGAAGAGACCCAGCAGCCAGTAGGGACCATCAGAAAGAGGGGAGTGGGCAAAGGAATACTTCAGAGTTTTGTTTTCTTTTTAAAAATCTGGTGCGTCAGGCCTTGAATTTAAAATTAGGGCCTTTGAGTTCAATGAAAAAGAATGCAAGTCAATACTGGAAGAAGCAACTCGGTTGGTGGGGCACAAAGTTAATAGTTAACCAGATAATGAGCCTAGCATCTCATTCCATATGTTAAACTGGCTCAATTAGGTGGTGCTAAACATATAACTATCAGGCATTCTTGCTGAAGTGCAGGCAGGGCTCTGTGAGCAGACCACAGAGGTCAGCCACAGGTCTGTGCTCTCTACCCTGCGGAGCGCCATTAAGGGGAATTTGTACTTGTCCGAACTGGAGGGCTTCTGTCTGTTTGCTTTTTTTCTTGAACTACTCTTGGTTTGTCATTGTATTATTTATTTTTCGGTTAAACTATAAACCTAAGTTGCATCACCGGATTTCTGCCCCAAGAACCCTCCTCCCTGCAGACTTGATGGCGTTTTGTCCTTGGGCATCAGCGGCCACCCTGGGGCCAAGAGACATGGAGACCAGCACTTTGACAGGTAAGCCAAGAGGGCTGGGGGCAGGTTTGAGGGAGGTGCCCAGGATCAGCCTAGCCTTGCTGGAGGCCAAGCCAAGTGCAGAGGAGCCTGGAGTGAGGCCTCCCTGATCCTGCCCACACAGCATGGCTCACTGCCCCCTTCTCCTTTGTCCTTCACCTTCCCGTGCCGTCCCTCCCTTTCCCACACCGTCCCTTAACTACCCATATTCATTGGCACGGTTCTCTATATGTCCTGCAGTGGCCCATCTCTTATTGTCCTTAGCCAGGCACTCCCTGCCCCTTCCTGTCTTCAGAGGCATGCTGTCCCTCAGTGCCCCTCAGTTCGCTGCCCTCGCTCCCAGACCCCACTTTCTTCATGGTCCTTCATCCTTGGCTGTAGCACCCTGCCATCCTTCATGTCTCGCATCATGACAACAGTCACTGTCCTCCTCCGTTCTTCATCACTCTCTTCGCCATCCCTTGACCCTCCCTCGTTGTACCTCGGGATGCCACTCTCCTCCTCAAGCCCCAATTCCCCCGTCCCTGGGCTTCTTGGGCCCAAGTGCATCTCGGCGTCACTTCCCTCCCCGGGGCTGAAAACAGAGCTGCTCACAGCCTTCCGAGAAAAACTCGGTGTCCTTAGGCTAGGCAGCTAGCACACAGGCGGCCCAGACAGAAACGTCCCCTCGGGAGACGAGGCTGGCAGCGCCGCCCGGCGGGCCCCACGCAAAGGCTTCGGTAGCAGCATCGCCCCTTTAAGCGGCCGGCCGCTCGGATTGGCTGCGCGGAGGAGGCGGGGCGGCGGGCGTCGACGTCACGTTGTCGGCTCACCTTATAAATACGGGCGTCGGCCGCGCCGGCGTCGGCGGTCGAGTGCGAGGCAGGGAGTGTGAGCTGTGCGGCGGGCGGGCGGGCGGGCGAGCGAGCGACTGAGCGAGCGCGAGCACCGCCTGCGAGCGAGCAGACAGAGAGAGAGAGCGAGAGAGCGGCGAGGCGCCTGCGCGATGCTCGGGCCCCTGAGCCCGCGGCGCTGAGCCAGCCGGGACGGACATGCGCGGGAGGGCGCCGCGGGGCCCCGCTCCCCTGGGGTAAGGGGCCTGACGGGCGTCGGGAGCCGCGGGGCGGGGGTGCGGAGGGCGGCCGGACGGGCGGTGGGCTGGAGCGGGAGCCTCCGGCGCTCCGCTTCCCGGGATGGGCCGGGGCGCGTAAGGAGCCGCGGGCCGCGGGCGTCCTCGGCTTCCCGCCGGGGCCATGCACCCGCGCGCACACGACACGTCTCCACAGCCTGGGGCTCCGGAACGGCGGCGGCTCCACGCTCTTCCCGGCGCAGCTGCGGCCGGGGGATGCGGCGGGGCGGCCGCGGCTCCCTCCATCTTCCCTCTCACCCCGCGCACCCGTCGGTCCGGCCCGGAAAGCTTCTGCGAGAAGCTGTTGCGGGCGGGCTCGGAGATTGCTAGTCCCCGGTTGGTACCAGTTTTGAGACTCGGTGCGACTCGGCGACGAAGGTCATTTCCCTGCCCCCTTTTAGATTATTAGTTTTTAATTCATCCGAGTTGTTCTGTGGCCGTTTTCTCTCCAGAGACATGATTCTTTGCCTTAAGTGACTTAAATATTACAGACGGAATGAAAAATGCAGTCAGAACTGTTCAAACGCCAAAGCTCCTTGGCAGTATCCTGTATTTATACGTATATCGTATCTTTGTTCAAATTAACCGTGATTGGTGGTGCTGGATGGGTGCTTCCTCAGTCTTTATTAGGATTTCATCATTGCTTGAAAGAAACCAGTCTCCTACCTGATAAAAATGTGAATAGATTGTTAGTCATAAACTTAAGTGTAGTAAGAATAGAGACTGTAGCTTTAAAAGAGATGTGACGGGAGGTACACCTGCAGCACAGGTAGGGCAGGACTGGTTTCCAGGCAACTGTCAGGGGTGAAGAAAGGTGAGGTATAAATTGCCTTTTTTTTTTTCAAAACCTCCTGAAAAAAAAAAAAACCGAAGGGTTCTACAGTTTTAAGCTTCCTTAAGTCTATACAGGTGTAGTGGATTTGTGTCTACTGAGACTGGGATATTTTTGAGTTCACTTTGCCTTTTAAAGAAAACCTTTCTTAAAACATGAAGGTTTTAAGAGAGATTTTACCAAAGTAGAGACCAAAAATAGCCTAAATGCCTATATCAGCAAGAGAGAAAATTTTGAAAAGACAAAAAGAACAAGCTGTTTTCTTACTAACCTGTCAACTCTGGCTGAGTGTCACTCCATCCCTTTGGGGATATTATCAGGTGTGAGAGGAAATTTTTAAAAAGAGACTGGACACTATCTGTCGTTGCCTTCGATACCTTCCTGGGCTCTGGTGAACATTGGCTGATACGTGGTAAAAATCACGAACTGTAAATCTGTATCTTGACAAATAAATTAGATGGTAAACTCCTTACGGGCAGGAGCTGCCTTGAACAGCTCTTATTTTACACAGCCTTACACACAGTTAGTGTTGATTAAGCAAATGCAGGAAAGCATGTTTTACATTTTTAGCTTAACAGGATTGGCCCAGGCACTGATGAGGTTTGGAAAGAAAATCTGTTGTTCCTTTTTAGTGGCTGTATGAAATGTCTGGATTACTCATATTTTTGAGAGGTAGAATTATTGTTTTTTTTTTTTAACGAGTTGCATTTCCTACTTTGGGTTCATAGTAGATACTGGCGAGCCTTTTGTATGACTTAATTATGTTGCAGTCTCTAGGTGTTTTTTTGTTTAATGAAACTGCCTCTTTATTACCACTTCTCCTGAGCTGTACTGGGTAATACTGCCTTTCTGCTCATGCTAATAGTAGCTCTTAAAAGCAAGTTCCCTAAATTACAGGTGCACTCCACCAGTGTGCAGCTGACCTGATTGTCAGCATACCTACATCAGGTTGCTTTGGAAAGGCCAGCAGAGGAGGGGAAGGTGGTGCCCAGGGTAATTCTCGGAATTTGAATGTCCCTGGCTCCCTCTACCAGAGAAGCAGCTCTGCTCTTAATCTCCATAAGCATGAGCTGGTACCTCACCCCTCACCATCTGGATGCACGTAGCATCCTCTCAGGCCTTTGGCCAGGACATACGAGAGCTAATGGACAGTAACTAGATAAATACAGTCCAGCTGTGGTTTTCTGGCGTTATTCACACAGTCTAAACTTGATGTGGATAAAACTGGTGAGCTTCAGGGTCTAAACTGTAAATGACTACCTTAACAAGATTGGTGTTAAGAAAAGAAGTGTGGGATTCAAACTTCAAAAGATGAGATTTGGAGTCCTCACTGATATTTTAGTCAATTTCTTTGTACTGTAAAATTGGGATGGGGGTATTGCAAAATGAGTAATTTTCCAGGCCTTGGTGAATGTATCTTTAAAATATGAAATTAGAGCCCTTTTCAGTTTGGAAATAGGACGGTTAGGACTAGAAGTTACTGTTTAAAAGCTCTTATTCACAACCCATAGCTAAGAAGAAACTTCACAAGTCACAGGTTCTCAGTCCGCATGTTGTTTTTCTGCTTCATTTCATGGCTTGTCTCTGTGTTCTTTAAGAAATCAGTTCTCAATACTGTGGCCCACACCTTTAATCCTAGCAGCAGCACTAGGCAGAGGCAGGCAGATCTCTAAGTTGTGAGGCCAACCTGGTCTACAGAGTGATTTCAGGACAGCTGGAGCTACAAAGAGAAAGCCCGTCTAGGAAAACAAAACAAAAAATAAATTAAAAAAGGCAATCAGTTATGAAAGTCACCTATCTATGGAAGGCTCCCCACCACCACCTGTGTAAATAAGCTCTCCGCCTCCTTATCCTGCCATTGCACCCTGCTCATTTCCTTGAGAGCTATCCCCATCTGAAATTATCCCCGTCCTTGTTAGATGGTTTCATCAGGCAACAAACATTTTTCTTCATCTGATAGCTAGTCCTGAAGAAGCATTCCAAATGTACTTGTGAAAATAATGTTTCTCTTAGAATTTGACCTGAATAAAGCCGAGTTCCAGTCCTGCATCCGCAGTTAGCTAGAAACATAGGTCTTAAGTATCCCTCTTTTTTTATAGTAACATCATTTTAGGTCAGCAGAATGATAGGAGAGCCAAGGCTATTGCCTAAAATGATGATAGAAAGGAGAAGTGGGTGAGGAGAGTGCTGCTGGCTTGCAGTGCAGAACAGCCCAGGTAGGGTGCTTCAGTCAGAGCAGGATGTCTCGGCTCACTTCAATTCTTTAAAGCAAACTGGAGATTATAATCCCTGCCTCTTCTTACAGGGGCATATGGGGATCAAGTGAGATAACATATAAGTGCAGAGTACTTTACAGATAAAAGAATCCTGTTACTGAATTGGAGGTTTTAGGATAGAGCACACTTATAACGGTGTGTGTGTCGGAACCCACGTGCTGCAAGAGTATTTAAGGAAGCCTCTTGATCTATGTAGCTAACCTGTGCCACGTCAGATACTATGTATAAGATTCCATTGTAGTGGGGTATCATTGTATCAGTAAAGATGAAGAGCATCAAAAGAATGATTACAGCTGGTGATGGAAGATTAATTTATATCCTGATCTGCCCACTTCAGATATCTAGGTCAAGTATATGACTGATAATTTTTAGTAGGAAATGTGAGGAAGTGAAATGGGAATTTTCATAGGCTACCAGTTACCCAAGGAAACACTAAATAGAATCCCTCTTAAAAAAAAAAAAAATGTACCTGCCGTATCCAGAGGAATTAAGTGTGTCTCTTAAGTCATTTTATTCCAGCAGTTGGAAGAGCCTGAGAGACTAAAAGAGAGGCTGTATGGTCGAGAGCCTGAACTTTGAAGCCAGACTTTCTGAAGTAAGCCTTGTCATTCCTGTGGCTCACCAGAGCTGAGTCGGATCCAGTTCTAGAAGCTCCTCATCTGTAATTGAGAGTAGTAATGGTTTCCCACCCACCTTACAGGGTTGGTACAAGAATAAAACACAGAAAACCTTCCTGACAGACAGTATCTTATGAATGTTGTTATAATCGCCTATGTATTAATTTTAACTCCCTGGAGTTGTCCATTGGGTTATTTAAATGCTTGTTAAATAAACTTGAAGTTTTAAAGACTCACTTCCCATCATTAGATCATTGTGGTCATTGTCATTAAGATTACAACAGAATCCACACATCTTTCACAGGTACAGTGCATTGCATATGTCAGAAAGAGATGTTCTTCTATCCTATGTGTGTTCGCCTGTGTCTGTGGATGGTACTGTTGGTGGTTGTGCTCTGTAGGAAAAATACCAATGACAAAACAATTCAGTGCTGTTGCCCTGCTTGTAATTGTATCACCCTAAAATCCCGAGGGACAAACTGAATCACAAGGCTATTGAGACAGTAGTTAACTAATGGGGCTTTCACTAGCTTGCTATTTCTTAAAATGCTTAGCTAGGTTTTTTCTGAATTATTGAAGTAGTTTTATCGTTTAGCTTTTATTTTGACAGTCTGGAGATAAATGCTTTTCCTTGTGGCCTCCATTTTCCCCACCTGTAGGTGTCAGTATGTGTGGGGCACATTGAAGGCCCTCGGGTGGAGGTGAGAACACACAAACCGTCCTTTCATTGCACCCCGTTTGGACAGCATTTATTAAATATTTGCTGAAGCTATCACATCTTACTCGATTCCATGCATGAGCACTGTAGCTGCGTTTTATTTTAGAAGTCACTCATGCATTAACATAAAGGCGAGTTCTGCTTTTCTGTGGTAAACATATAACAAAGACGTTTCCTTAACCCGCCTCCTTTCTTTCCCTATCCCCAAATCATAGCTTTAAAAATCTGAAATGAAATCTGAAAAATTTTGAATTCAGGTCTTTGCTCTAGAAATATCTGTGCAGGCATCCTTTTGCTTTCAGTAAGTAAGTGCAGATTACACCAACTGCTTGATTCAGTGATGCAAAATAGTTTTGTTGCGTTTAACAGTTTGTTATCTTCACTTCCACAAACCAGGAAGATACATGTTCACTATTTACAGCCAAAATGTGTAAGACAGACATTGACTAGAATTATGACGTATCCTGTGATTTTTAGATCTTCCTGTGTAACATGGTAACGCTGAGTGTGCAGGTAGATGCTAAGTCATTTTTCTCAGTTATTAATATAAGTCCATAAAATAGCAAATAAAACTGATTTCCATTTCCTTTCAAAGGTGATCAGTCTTCTCAGTGAGCATAGAAAGTAGTATATTTGAGGAAGATCAAAGTCATGAATGCTTCAATGTTTCTAATCGGTTTCCATTGATAAACTTTGGCTATCTAGTTAGGTTATGTCTTCCCTGATTATTGAAGAAGTTAGGTAGGTAATTGTTAAGTGCAGATGGAAAGACCATTTATCACTCTGAATAAACAGAAATCAGGTTCTAGAACCAGATTGAAAGAAGGAAATTACATCACACTCTTAAATAAGGAAGCACTGGGCAGAACTGGATGAGTTGTAAGACAAAAATGTGCCCCTCCTCCTCTCGTGGATTGCTCCTGAGATGTATTAATGAGATCTCGAGGCAAGGTAAGCATATCTAGGTTACTGCCTTAAGGTAGCCTAGCTTTGTGTGTTAAAGCAGTTTCAAAGTAAAGCATTTTCAAGATAATGGCATGTGAGTTCACCTTAGAAAGTGTGCAGCGTGCTATTGGTATATTGTGACTGCTTTATTTTTAAAATAAAGTAACCTTAAAGTAGCAATAAAACCAAGATAGATTGATTACAAGCCCAAAGGAATAATATGTAAGAAATGGTAAAATTGATTTTCACTCCTTTAAGTCTATAATAACAAGCCATTTAGGAAGCTGTGCTAGCAGCCATGATGCTTACAGTTTTACTCAGCCCACATACTGTCACTTAGGAACTGGAAGGTGAATTTAGGCTATTCTAAATGTGTTAGGTTATTACTGGCCTAACTCTACATACAGAACATACAGAGTTAATCCCTGAACAAATTTGTGCTTTTTCCCTTAGCTCTCCTCTCCAGCCTGGGCAGAATATCATGCAATTACATTTTAAAACATGAGATGGCAATTTCCTAATGTTCACTTAATATTAGAAGTAAATACGCCAGTATCTACAGGGGGAAATGTCAGTCAGGCACCATACCAGTCCTGGATTTGGAGGGAAGGAGGGGAACCTGGCATAGCACAGAATAGCTAGAAACAGAGACATGGCTCTGGCTTCTAATAAAAGGAGGGGCTTGTTGAGGGAGCACAGTGGGAGAAGAACTAGCCTTAAAGCTTAGAGCAGCTAGAGCTGAAAGGGAAAGTTACTTGAGGGCTAATGAAGGTCTCTGCACCAGTCAAGGAGCTTCAGAGCCTTTACAGGTTCTTTGTGGGGTGGCAGTTGAGGAATATTGATTTGTTCCTGTTGGCTGTAGTATGGTTTAAATATTTTCAGACTAGAAATTGGAACTAGTAGGAAAAGGAAGAGGTTTGAGACGTTGTTTAAGAACTATGTATGGAGGTGGGTAGTTGAATGTATATTGGCCTTAACTCAGGCTCACAGTGGTACCTCTGGAAGTGTGAGCCTCTGGATCAAGAGGGTGGGAGGTAAGTTAAGAGACCGAAGGAATCAGGTTTGTAGCTTGTGAGATACCAGAAGCCCATCCAAGTGGAAAGATAATCACCAGACAGTAAGAAATGCAAGGTGGAAGTCAGGTTGCATTCACCTATTTAGGAGTGGTCTGTGGATTTGAAGCCATAGAATGAATTAAAAGTTTTTAAGAGCAAAATCTTAAAATTAAGAAAAATATAGTGCTAGTAACAGAAGTGAGGTACTGGTATTCAACTGCATTTTGGATCACTTAATATTAAAATTGTTTCATGATTATATAAATTGTTATACCCAAGGTTATTTGGGTCCTGGTTTACACGGTGCTACCTGTATCGACATTCATTTTGATGTTCTTGGATTTCAGTTTTAGATATTGATACTCATACATAAATGTATCTTTGTAGTTACTTTCTTTATGAATTGAAAAGTAGAGCTAGTGTTACAGTTATAAGGACTTGGATAAAAATTTAAACATTGCACCATTAGTCAAATTTCACTTGTACAAAATGTGTTGCTTTATTTATTAGCTTAAATTTGGCCAGAGTGATTTCTCGGCCTCGACCAGGATTCTATAACCTGAATACTGGTTTGGGTTTTTTTGATTTTTGAAGTGAGGTAGAAGATTTTCAAATAGTTTTCTAACATAACCTTAGTTTAATGTTGTGGGGAGGGGTGGGGATGAGAGAATATATGTGTATCTAAACCTTAAACCTGTGGCATGTTGCTCTTTTGGGTTTTACAGCCTGAAGTTATTTTCCAAACGATGAGAGCACAGCAGTTATATTGCCCTCCTTGCTTCTGCCATGCAAGCAAGTAGGAAGTTCAGATAGTTTCATAACATGGCCCATTCACAATTCCCCATTGAAATTTAGAGGCAGGTCACCTTCTATGAATACACAAAGACACTATTGTGGTCAGAAGTGAGCTGGCTTAGTGAACACAATTCTTTTTATACTAAAAAAAAAAAATTTCCTTAAGAAAGCTAACAAGTAGGTGATGGAAACAATGAATAAAAACTAACTTTTTCTAAAACATATAAATACTTTTAAGTGACCACTGAAATGTAAGTTTAGGTTCCAAGACAACTTGAGCAGAGGCGATGGTTACACAATCACTCTGTTGAAAGCTAAGATGGAGATGGCATTCGGAGGCTGACACAGTAATTACTAGTAGTACTTGTTGGCTTGCCTACAGGTGGGGGCTGGGCCTCCTGCGTCCCCCGCAGCATTGTCCTGTAATCGGGATGAACCATCTTCAAACGTGTGCTTTCAAACCACTTAACCACCACAGTCCTCCCATCTTGCCTGCCTTTCATTTTCATATTACCACAGATCCTTTCCCTGGAGTCTCTCCGTGTTTGTGAATGTTTAGAAAAGGCTTGATACACCCTGGTTAAGCATACACAGGGAGAGACTAGCTTCTTTAAAAATGTGTTTTTTAAATTACTCAATGGTAAATAACACATCTGTTTCATTTCAGTAATCTAAAAACCAAGACTCAAAGACCTGTCAATGCTGAGGTTTCTTAAGTGACAGATTATTTTATTACATGTCTTTGAGAGACTGGTTTTAAAAACAATAAGGTTTGACTCTTTGAAATAATATTGTAAGCCTGTCATAAAATAACTGCCTCGTGTATCAAAACAGCTGGCTTTGGAAATATCTATGGGATATTTTTTAGATTAGCTTAAAAAAATAAGAACCCTATGCCTTCCACATAGTTGACCTTCAGTGGACAGCATTCGCTTACTGAGCCAGGTCAGCGAGGGATGAAGAGGTACTCAGGACCCACAGCCACTTGTTCTGAAGCCGCAGTTTATTAGGCCTGAGATTTGTAAGCAGTAGATGTTTAGTTGCTGATCTATTTAATAATAAGAGCCATCCGTGTTGCCCTCCAGCACAGACTGGTCCTAGTCCCATGCTTAGTCCTAAACCGTGTCAGTACTTGGTAGGTCTGCAAGTATTGATGGCAGAGTTGTATAGACAATATGTGTGGAAATCTCAAAGGGGTCTGTGTTCTAGGCAGCCAACATATAACATCCTGCTATCTAAAGGAGAAAGGCCTAGCTTCCTAAACGCATGTGACTATCTGAGACAGTAGAGTTGGTGTTTTAGGATCTGTAGAGTACTGAATCATAAAAGTAAAATTAGAATGAGCACATGGGAACTCCAGACCTGTGATATCTGATACAGGGGGATTGCTAAAATTGAAGAGCTACTAGTTTAAAAAATACATATTTTGCCTTTGTAACCCATGCCTTATAGGGAGTAAGACATAAATTATTGCGTGTTTCACGAAGGAGAATACAAACACAGTGTCCCTTAAGTTTGTCTTTGAAAGGGAGGAAGCTAGCCAAAGCTGACACTGAAGCCAGTAATCTTGCAGAACTTGATTTTTACAAGATATAGAGATTCATATCCACATATATGACTGGATCTCTCTTGAACAAGTAATAACTGGAGAGTATGTCTTCTGTGAGAACCCTGAAATACAGAGTCCAAATAACTGTTAGGCTGTGGGGGAGGTAGGTCCCAATGCTGGAGACTCTCCAGTGGGCTCTAGTGAGTGACAGCTCAGCCTGGGGAGCATGGTACTTTCTAAAATTACTTGGGTTTGTTTTTTTTTTTTGTTTTCAGGATGGGAGATCCGTGAGGGTAAGGCAGGACTTGCTATGTAGTCCAAGTAGGCCTTGAACCTACCATCCTCCTGCCTCAGCCTTAAAAGAGCTGGGATTACAGCCATGCACCACCATGCCTAGGTTGAAGTTCCTTTTTTAGCTTGGGGGAAATGGGTAGAATCCGCTGTGCTTCCTGCCTGGTCCTGCCACGCCTTTGTCTGTCATGCCGTTGGCCACGCCATCGGTCAGTGTAGTGGGCTGAAGGGGGGGTGTGCTCTGGAAGCAGTTGGGATTTGTTATGCAACTGGTAAGCTCTGCAGCAAGGGTTGGCTTTTCTGGCAATGGATTCGTTCTCATTCTGTAAACAAAACAAAACAAAAACCTTTCAAGTGTCAGGTTAGCATTTACAAAAACAAAAATTATTTTTGCTGGCTATATTTTAAGTATCCTTATGAGAACAATTAAAGTCTACAACCAAATTTTTCCATCTCCCTCCACTTCTAATTACTTAGGTTACAATATAGACTATCCTACTTCTGAGGTATGTTGTTTATTCTCTCACTTGTTTTTGATTTCCCCAGGGAATGAAAGCTACTGGTTGACTTAAACACTTGAGCTTCACAAATTTGAAGGCATCCCGGAGTGGGGCACAATGTCAACAGCAGGAGTTGCTGCTCAGGATATTCGAGTCCCATTAAAAACTGGATTTCTCCATAATGGCCAGGCCTTGGGGAATATGAAGACCTGCTGGAGCAGTCGCAGTGAGTTTGAAAAGTAAGTCAGAGTGTGCCCCTGTGTTCTGTGTGCATTCTTGATACTGCAGTGACAGTATCAAGTTGTTCATGACCAACATGTTTTCTTTTGCTTTCAGTAATTTTTTAAATATTGATCCAATAACCATGGCCTACAATCTGAACTCCCCTGCTCAGGAGCACCTAACAACTCTTGGTATGTATAAAAAAAGCCTTCTGGATAAGTAGCATGTGAAGACATTGGCAGTCTGATTAGCTCTGCCCTGTCCTCAAGCAGTATTTCTTAAAGCAGGAAACCTAAGCAGTTTCCAACAGTAGTCTGACATCTAGTGGCAGCAGAGTCTGAAGATAATTCGTTCTTACCCTTTACTACCTGAGCCATTGATTCATAAACAGAGCTGTGGAACTATGATTTCTCCACATCAAGAATTAATTCACTCTAGGGTACGATGCAGACTTAACAGCCGTGGGCAGGATCTGTCTTGTGTATTACTGGTACTGAATGCAGAGTTAGTGAAAGCAATAGGTGCAAGTAGTCCCATGGTAATCAGACTTAGAAAACTGTACAGTTATTTTAATTTGAACATTATGTCCCTTGGGTTTGTGTCAAGAGCTTTTTATCAGGTGACACACTGCAAGTGAGTCCATTCGCTCAATTACGATCTGCTGGCAGGAAGGTCCTCAGATCACCTCATCTTACTCACGCCGGCATGCCTTGTACTGTTGCATGTTGTAAGCTTGCTGTAGCATGGCACTCGTGTAAATTACACACTGTTCATCTCCTGTGAATTCCGTACACGTCACAGGACTTGCCTGGGACGTGTGGGTGTATGCCGAGCACATGTCTAAGGGAGATGGCAGCGATAATTTGTTCTTTGAACCAGATCACGTGTGTTCCCCTCCTCTGGCTCTAATTATACCTGTGGTGGCTGCATGGGTGTCCTCGGGGTTACACCACTCAGGTGTTTCCCTGACTTGGGCTCGCACAGGGTGAAGGACAGAGGAGCAGAGCAGGCCTTGATGAGCATCACTTGTTGTTTCAGGACGTGCTTCTCGGGCTGCTCCAGGGAGCGGCCACTTCTTTGCAGAATGTGGTCCATCTCCAAAGTCAAGCTTGCCCCCTCTTGTCATCTCACCAAGTGAAAGCTGGGGACAGCGTGAAGAGGATCAAGTTATGTGTGGCTTTAAGAAACTCTCAGTGAATGGGGTCTGCACTTCCACACCTCCACTTACACCCATTAAAGGCTGCCCTTCCCCTTTCGCCTGTGCAGCTCTGTGTGATCGGGGTTCTCGACCGCTCCCACCACTGCCCATCTCTGAAGACCTATCTGTGGATGAGGCCGACTGTGAGGTAGAATTTCTAACCAGCTCAGATACAGACTTCCTTTTAGAAGACTGTGGACCTTCCGATTTCAAATATGATGTTCCTGGCAGGCGAAGCTTCCGTGGGTGCGGACAGATCAACTATGCATATTTTGACAGCCCAACTGTTTCTGTGGCAGATCTTAGCTGTGCACCTGACCAGAGCAGAGTTGTTCCAGATCCAAACCCTCCCCCACCTCAAAGCCATCGCAGATTAAGGAGGTCTCACTCGGGACCAGCTGGGTCATTTAACAAGCCAGCCATCCGGATGTCTAGCTGCACACACAGAGCTTCTCCTAGCTCAGATGAAGACAAGCCTGAGATCCCTCCCAGGGTTCCTATACCTCCTCGGCCAGCAAAGCCAGACCACAGACGGTGGTCAGCGGAAGTGACCTCCAACACCTACAGTGATGAGGACAGGCCTCCCAAAGTCCCCCCAAGAGAACCATTGTCTCGGAGTAACTCCCGTACCCCAAGTCCTAAAAGCCTTCCGTCTTACCTCAATGGGGTCATGCCCCCAACGCAGAGCTTTGCTCCTGACCCCAAGTATGTCAGCAGCAAAGCCCTACAGAGACAGAGCAGCGAAGGATCTGGCGCCAAGCCTCCTTGCATCCTGCCCATTATCGAAAATGGGAAGAAGGTTAGTTCCACGCATTATTACCTACTACCTGAGAGGCCACCGTACCTGGACAAATATGAAAAGTATTTTAGGGAAGCAGAAGAAACAAACCCAAACACCCAAATTCAGCCATTACCTGCTGCCTGTGGTATGGCCTCTGCCACAGAAAAGCTGGCCTCCAGAGTGAAAATGGATGTGGGTAGCCACGGGAAGCGCAAACATTTATCCTATGTGGTCTCTCCATGAATATGGGGGTCATGGTTCAACAGAAGTTACATGGAACGGATGGCTCCCAATTTTCCAATTTGAGGTTCATAGAACAATATCAAGTTGCAAGTGAAGTTGGTGGACTCCGCCTTAAAGAGAAAGGCTTAGAGAGTTATGAGGTGCTGTTATGCTGGGAGTCCCTGATCTAAGATTTAAAGATGTGCTAGGGGAGGGAAGAATGGGGAACTTTTACATTTGACTACATTATATACCTATGTATAAACGTGCGGTGTAACCATAGACCATAGCTGCAGGATAACCAGTTAGTCACTCTTAGAATAATCTATCTTCAGAACAATTCAAACAAGCTGGAGGAGCAGCTCCTGATAGTGTGAAAATTGAGCAAATGGGAGAAAGCAGTATTGTCACATCAGATTATAAATTTGTTAACTTTAAAGATTCCTGGCATTCAGGCCTGCTATATATATAGTTTGTTTTCTCCCCCCTTCCCCCACCTGCAGTCTTCTCCATACACGACAGGGCGTGTTCTTCACCAGGCCTGTAACATCTTGTTGAAATCATTCTATGGCCTAATACTTGCCGCTCTGGGGTTTTGTCTTGTTGAGGAGAGGACAACAGTTTCTGGACCCTGTTATCACCTGTGTGTTTCATGTCTTAGAAATCGACAGAATTGGTGAATAACTTTTCCACACTATTCCCGATTTTCCCATCCACTGAGACGGCCTGTGGGTAGCAAGAGGCTTTCAAGAGTGCAGTGGAGCTGCGCTGGCCATCAGTGTTTGGGATACGAGTTTTATAGACTAGTGCAGCAATTAGCCATATGATTGAGAGTTACTGTGTGGGGATGTATGGTACGTTGTTTTTTGTTTTTTAGACTTAATAAAGTACAACACAAGCTGGCCTTGTGTTGCTGGTTCCTATTCAGTATTTCCTGGGGATTGTTTGCTTTTTAAGTGAAACACTTCTGACCAATAGCACAGAATGTCTTAATGCCAGAGGTCACTTCAGCATCTTCCTACTTTGAAAACTCACGGCTGGCTGCTTCACTGCCCTGAGATCCAGTGAGATGCATAGCTTGTGTTCAGTTTCTACATCCTCTGATTGTTTATCTTGTATAGATAAGCACACAGAGAAGGTGCTTGCTAACAGGGACACTGCTGCCACGTCCCAACGAGCTGTTCAGTTTAAACTGCTGAATGACATTATTTGAGCTATTTAAAGCTTACTTTATTTTAGTATGAACTAAATGAAGGTTAAAACATGCTTTAGAAGAATGCACTGATCTCCGCACTGTGTGTACAGTATTGGACAAAGGATTTATTCATTTTGTTGCATTATTTTGAATATGTCTTTTCATTTTAATAAAGTTATATTACTTATTTATGACACCGTTAATAATGTGTCTTGTCTAAACTCTTATAAGATGTCTCAAGCAACTGATAATATTTTTAAAGCATGACAGAAGAGTGTTTGAGGTTAATACATGTTGAAACTTATTGTAGATTTCTAAATGACAATTTGGGCAACTTGACTTGGGTATTATAAAAATGTATGGGGGCTGAAGACTTGGCTCTGTTGTTAAAAGTGCCTGCCTAGCATGCACAAAACCCTGGATTTGATTCCTAGTATCACATAAACTGGGCATGGTAGTACATGCCCATAAGCCCAGCACTTGGAAAGCAGAGGCTGGAGAATCAAGGTCGTCTTTGGTTACATATGGCATTTGGAGTTACCCACATGAATCCCTGTCTCAAAAAAAAAAAAAAATGTGTGGTAAAATCAAGCCTTTTGGTCTTACCTGCAACAATGAAGTAAACTTGATTCTGATGCATCTGTGGAAACAGATCAGTGAGAAGGGCCAGGGCTGTGCAGTCCATAGAAAGGAACCTTCACTGTTCAGACTTCTTGAGCTTCAGGACTAAGTCTGGATTACTCTGGGCCCTTCGTGGCCTTCACTGCTTGCTTGTTTGAGGCCTTAATCCCCACTGCCAGGCATCGCAGAGAGCCCTGCTAGGCTGCTGTATCAGAGCTGGTGGCCCTGTGTCGGGTGTCACAGGGTCAATAGCAGATACTTGTTGAGCAGCAGCCTCACGTTGGATGTGGGAAGAAGGGAGCTTACAGCGATATGGTTTAGAAATGTTAAAAAGGTATCCAGCAGGTGACTGAAGGGGCTCTGGGAATTATGTTCAGAGTTGGAGGTAGGTAACCATTTAGAAGGTATGTTAGCAGACGAAAGCAAGTCCGTGAGGCCAGGAAGCAGGAGGAAGCTGGGCTTGGTCCAGAAGCTGAAGGCCACAGGCGAGTAGGCTGAGCAGTGGGTGCAGCTCAAAAGATCCTAAGTGGGAGAGGAACACGATGTGATTTGTTTTAGGAAAGATGACAGTGGCTGTTGTGTGGGGAACATTTCAGAGAAGCAAAAGTTCACAGAAACCGGCACCAGAGTGACAAGAGGAGGCATAGAGAGACACATGGCTTTCAGAGTTGTGAGAACGACAGACTACGAGAAAGCAGTCTGCACCACCCTTCTTCCAAACCGGGCCATAGCTCTGGCGAGCTGGGACCTCCCGTGTCACCGTACTAGCACTGAGCATTGCCCGGCACAGGAAGTCATGGGTACTTACATAAATTACAACTTCATTTCCTTACCTGTTTCTGTGTTTTCCCTTGAACTTCTTTTCACAGTTGGGATATACTTTTCACAGTTTTTCCTGGCCAAAGAGATGTATTTACCTCCTATGCTAATGGCACACAGGGACCCACTTGCCTACCCACTCCCCAGCCAGCACACCAAGCAAGTTGAATTTTTTATCACCTTATTTTATATGTCTGGGTGTTTTGCCTGTTTATGTCTGTGCATGACATGCATGCAGTACCAGGTGCACACAGAGGGCCAAAGATGGTGTAGGGCGTGGTTACACACAGCTGTGACCTCCCATGTGGGTGCTGGGAACTGAGCTCTGGTTCTCTGGAAGAGCAGCCAGTACTCTTAATGGCGAAGCCGTCTTTATAGCCCTGTATAGTATCTTATGTAATCCTGTATAGTATCTTATGTAATCCTGTATAGTATCTTATGTAATCATCAAAATGGGAAATCGATACCTGCACAATCCTTGTATAACATTTTGTTTAGTTACAAACTGGTACTTGGTCATACTCTTTAAAAACTAGAAACTGACTTGGCCATTCTGTCTGGCATTTTGTTAAAAGCCAGTGAAACTTTTAAAAAAGCTGTCGTGCAGAGACATGCAGTGCTTGTGGTACTTGACAAGATGGACCCGATGCTGGGTGGCTCCAGAGTCGTCTCTGTTCTTGGGAAGACTTAATGAAGCCTCTGTATAGCCAGAGCCTTGAGGTACCACACCTGAAATGAGAAAAAGCCAAAAGACAAAAATGTTCATTTTTAGTTGAGCTCTAAAGCATTGAGGTATTCTTGCCCTTATATCTGTAACTTTAGTCTTCAAACTAAAAGTATGGTTGGGGACTTTCTTTGTAGTGCAGGTCATTTGACAGAACATTCTGGCGCCTTTGCTCCCTGCCGTGTGAGTCATTCCATTCTTTTAGGGCTCTGAGGGGTGAAGGGGACTTACTCCCTGTAACTACACAAACACGGTTCAGGGGTGCCTAGCACTGCTTATTGTGAGTGTGTGAGCCTGCTTACTTTATTTTCACCCGTATGGATTCAACTTCAGGAGACTTGTGTCCGAGCCACAAGAAGTCTGCGGCTACCACAGGTTTAAACAAGCTCCCCTCAGCTTTCAAGATGTCTACTCGGAATCTGAAGCAACAAACATACTTGTGTTTTTCTGTACCTGAGCTTACATCAGAGCAACATTGTGACTCAAAAGTCACCGCCCCACGGCAGCAGGTGGGGTTTTGGTAAGGAATGGGGGGCTGGGGACGGATGGGAAGGAATGTGCTTCAAGTACTAGTTGGCACCTGTCTTGGAGCTGCTGTCAGGCTAGAGGCTTAGCTAGCGTGCCTCTCGAATGCTGTCATCTCTCACCCTGTAAGTTCAGACACCCGGGAACCCCAAGCACAAAAGTCTGTAGCAATTACCCACAGCAGTCCACATATCTGCCCCCCCCCCCGCCCCCCGCTAAGTGGAACTGCTTAGGAATGTGCACAGCATTCTCATCACGGATCCAGGCAGCACCTTCATTCCTTGGCAAACATCTAATCGCACGCCTCCCGTGGGTTTCTTCACAATCATGAGGGTTAGCCAGTGCCTTCCCCCGAGACAGCGTGACTTGTCCACTCCCCTCTTGTGAAAGGCAGAATGAGTCGTGTCATTCTGGCCTGCGCCAAGCCTTCCTCTGGCCTAGCCATGGCACCGCCTCGGGCACAGCACACAGGAAGCTGCACTTTGTTATTCTGAATTCCTGGCTAGCCTCATGTTCTTGGATGAACCAGTGTCCTTGTACACAGTGTCTCTCCTCCCTCATTGATCAGGGTTCTTGGCTGAGCAGCAGCCAGCTGACAGCTTCTGCAGCCGGCTGAGTAATGGAGCCCAGGAGCACCCACGGTGGCCAGCACAGGACCAGACTTGCCTGTGTACTGCCTCAGCCCAGCCCAGAAGCCTCTAATTACATGTCTGCTGTTTGCAGGAGCCCAGGTGGCCTGGGCCCAGGCGGGGATTGGGATGAGGTTGGGGGAAGCACAGGTCTGCTGTCGCTGAAGGTCAGTGCAGAGGCCCCTAGAGCAGCAAGATCCAGACATACATTCCAATTTCATCATGCCCCTCTGAAACCACTGCCACACAATGCCACCTCCCTACAGACCTGCCCATGTGCCCCAAGAATAGTCAGAAACCAACCTGGCCCGGTAGGAAGCTAAGGGGAGTGTGTTTTCCTTCACACAATATGGCATTGTCTCAGGGGTGGCTCATGTGGTAGGGCTCTGGCCCGTTTGACTTGCCTGCAGATGTCTGTCTCAGTGTGAACAGCTCACAGTTGTCGGGAACTTGCTGTCTGACAAGCACCAGGCGTTCCAGATCCCGTGCGGTGGCACCAGGACTTCCTTTCAAGGGACATACAAGGGGGGTTGGGAGTAGGGGAACAGTGGTACTACTGGTGAGGACTTGAGTTCTCAAGAGGACTCTACAAGAGCAAGGGATCAAGAAGTCACTGTCACCCGGGCCTGCACCGCTCCCGGCCAGCGCCAGCCATTGTACCATGAAAACCGTGCTGTGGGCCACAGACAACGTCGGCTGAGCCCATGAAGAAAACAAGACTGCGAACAGAGATCTGTTTGGTTTTGTTTTTAAAGTCATTTTTTTTTCCTTCCCAACTTAGCTGATGACGAGTCTGAGTGTCCTTTTTGCAAAAATCCACCAGACTTCGACAATAGATTGCCATTTGTTGTCTAGCAACGAGACCGATAAGGATCGCAAACAGAGACGGTTTAGGGCTGGCGAGGTGGCAAGACGGGCAAGCCTAGCAACCTGACTTTGATTCCTGGAAGAAACCAACGCCACAAGGTCAGTTGTCCTTTGACCTCTGCATCGGCTCACGCGCGTGTGCACACACATTCACACTCAACTAGTTTACACCACTAAAATGCTCAGTTAAGGATTTTCTTTCCTCTATAACCTGAAATACCAGTCTGAGGGAAACTTCGTTTTGTTTTGTTTTGTTTTGTTTTGTTTTGTTTTGTTTTGTTTTGTTTTGTTTTGTTTGAGACAAAAAACTCTGCATAGCCCTGGCTGTCATAGAACTCACTGTGTTGACCAGGCTGGTCTTGAACTCACAAAGATCAACCACTTGCCTCTGCCTTCTGAGTGCTGGGATTAGAGACGTATGCTACTATACCTGGCTTATGGGAAACTTCTATTCGTGTAATATTTATTGTTATTTTATGGCAGAGCCATACTCCAGCCCAGAATAACCTAAATTTACTCTGTATTTATCCTGGCCTCAAACTCTGTAGTGAACCCCCTACCACAGACTGCCAGTGTCAGGATTACAGGTGTGTGAGCCACCACACATGAGGATTTTTTTCCCTCATAAATTGTATAGTTAAGGATTTGGTGTCTTTAGTGACCTCCCCCCCTTTAAAAAAGTGTCTCCAGTGCTTTCAGTGAACAGCCCTGTAAAGACAAAAGGACCTTCCCTTGCCTACCCAGTACACACAATACCATCCTTACGTCATTTCCCAGCCCCGATGCCTGATGTGTAGTTCCATCTACACAAACTCATATTATTCTTTCTGAATTACACATAAACACCACACCCTCAGGTGCACATAAAACTGTGTGCTGTGCATACATCAGCCTGTGTTGGGGCGGTCCAGGCTGCCTGAGTCGTTCCTCTGAGGACCTATTTTCACTTCCTTCTGAGGCTAGAAATCTTCACACTAGGGAATGTTTTCCCTTTAAACAAGAATCCTAACTACAAACGAAGCCCTGTGTTTTCAGAGTGGTTTAGAGCAGCAACCTTTCAGGGTCCCTAGCCAGAACGGGGAGATGGGGGATGGTGGAGACCGCACTCAGAGGGTCCTGCCCTCCTGCTAAACGTGGAAATTTGAAAGCAAGAAAAGCCTGTGATGGGAGCCCAGTGGTGTCTGTGGGTACCCGAATTGTCTACGCCTATGGGATGGATTCAGGACTCTATGAAAGACAGAAAGTGGATGGTTTGGATCTGATGGATAGATAAGCCAAAGGAAAGACCAGACGAGAGACTGCAAATGTTGTCTGTGAAGGAAGCCAAGCTCTTAGAGGAAGAATATACTGCATTTATGAACAGAGAGGACAGAAGGAGCCCTCTCCCCTAGCAGCAGGTCCTGCCCCCTCCCCAACAATTGTTTTAAACAGTGAGTGTGTGCCCTTAGCCGCCTTCCCCCAGCCCATGCCCTGTCCATTCTACGTTCTTCCGGCTGCCATGGCTGACAGTCATCAAATGGAAACTCTGATCTACAGGAAAGCAGATATTTTCAAACATAAGCATGTATATAAAGTTACAAGTCACTAAGTACTTAAGGAGAATTAATGTCAAGAAAAGCACAAAAGCTGGGCATGGCAGTGCATACCTGTAACCCCAGACCTTCATGTGTAACCCCAGGACTTCACCTGTAACCCCAGACCTTCACCTGTAACCCCGGGACTTCACCTGTAACGCCAGGATATTTACCTGTAACCCCAGGACCTCACCTGTAACCCTGGGATTCACCTGTAACCCCAGACCTTTACCTATAACCCCAGGATTCACTTGTAACCCCAGGACTTCACTAATAACTCCAGAATATTTACCTGTAACCCCAGGACTTCACCGTAACCTCAAGACTTCACCTGTAACCCTGGAACTTCACCTGTAACCCTAGGACTTCACCTGTAACCCCAGGACTTCACCGTAACCCCAGGACTTGAAGGGCTAAGAAAAGATCACTTGAGTTCAAGGCCAGCCTGGGCTACAGCGTGAGACCTTATCTCCAAACACAAACAAATAAAAATGGAGGGAGGGAAGAAGTTCAAAAACCAAAAACTGTGCCAGAGATGAGCACTTGCCAATCATCTATGAGGTCAATCAGTTCAATCACCAACACTGGCACACAAACAAACAAAAAACAAAAACCCAAACCCACAAAGCTAACCCTCAAGCAGACATTTCACAAAGCAAACTGAGGTTAAAACAACAATCCTCAGAGGTTAAACAGAGTGGTCTATCCATGAAACAGCAACAGAGCGTAATGTAAAAAACCCAAGGGGTAGACTCTGGGAGGAGAGGGCCAGGGAGCAGCATAGAGGAATAATGAAAACATGGGGGGGTGGGGGGAGCGATATGGCTTAGCAGGTAAAAGTGTTCGCCACAGAAACCTGATAGCCAGAGTTCAATCCCTGGAACACACATAAAAAGCCAGATGTGATGGCATCACTCTCTAAACATGATATTCCTGTGCTGAGGTGAGTGGCAGAGCTGGCCGAAGTTCACAGGTCAGCCAGTCAGTCAGCCAGTGGTCCACTCTGCAGCAGCAGAAACAAGAAAGACCTTGCCTCAACAGGATGGGAGGTGAGCACTGGCTCCTAAAAGTTGTCCTCT
Organism: Grammomys surdaster; assembly: GCF_004785775.1. Taxonomy (NCBI): domain Eukaryota; kingdom Metazoa; phylum Chordata; class Mammalia; order Rodentia; family Muridae; genus Grammomys; species Grammomys surdaster. Next base: position 4,764,053 of record NW_021620991.1, on the reverse strand, counting down.
GACCTTTACAGACGCACGGGAGGGAAGGCCGGGACACACACACCCACCCACCCTTACACATATATACAGTCCATCGATAAATAAATAGGAGAAGGGCCTGGGGACATAGGTCAATGGCAGAGCATTTGTTGAGCTCGTGTGAAGTTGTGGGTTCAATCCCCAGTACCACAAAATAAATAGAACATAAAAAATTTCCAGACCTGGAGATACAGGAAAACGAGGCCACACCTAGATACATCTTCCAAAAACTCCACCCCACCAATGCTAAGAGCAGGAAAGCCCTCCAGTGTGAGAAAGAGCCAAGGCTGCCGTTAGCAGGGGGAACCTAGCACAGGAGACTGACTGCCGTCAAGGTTCTGAGAACAACGTGCTTGAATCACATATCTTGTACTTAGTCCACTTCGGTGCATTTTCTAGTCCTTACTCTTGTTCGACTTCTATTCACTTATTTTATGTGTTGGGGGTGAGGGGTGCACGTGCTACAGCATATCCGTGGAGGTCAGAGGTCAACTTCTGGGAGTCAGTTCTCTCCTTCCACCATATGGGTTCTGAGGATCAGATTCAGGTGGTCCATCTTGGAGGCAAGTACCTCTACCCAGACTGGGCTCACAGACCAGCTTTGTACAGTCTTTTGAGGCAGGGAGGGGCTCTTGACTTCCCACTGCAGGATTACAGGTGTGAGTTCCCAACCCCCACCCCAGGATCTCATAGATTATGCTAATCTGCTTTCAGACACTGCTCTTATTTGAGTCCTGGAATACCAGGAGGCCGAGCAGTAACAGCCTGTTTCCCAGCTTGGCTGTTGGGTGGTAGTGGGAGTTTCAGAAAATGGAAAGAATGGCAGGTCTTCTGGTCTTTGGTGACTGTGTCATTAAAGGGGTGATTGGGACCCAAATATTCCTCCTTTGTCCTAGCCATGAATGTCAAGTGGCTTTCTGCCCCTTTCTACTCCCTCCAATAATAAGCTACCTCACCTTGGGCCCAAAAGAATGGACCTAAGCCTGTGAACACAAACCAACTTCCGGTCTTTATAAGCTGACTTGTCTCAGGTTATTTGTCACAGTGACATAAAGCAGACGGACACAAACTGAAACCCAGCAGGAAAAACAAAGAGAATCTAAGAAGTCGAGGGATGGGGTATCCTGTGGCGGTGCTGAGCAAAGCAGCCACTACAACTCAATAAAATGACTGCCATGCATGACTGACCGTGAATAATAGGAACTGATATCCCAGATTAAGCCAAGGAGAAAGAAGCCAGGAGTAAATCAAGGACAGATTCGTTCTGTAGAATCCAAAGGCAGATTTGATCGATTTGGGACATCGTTGGTACTATTAAATATGCATTAAAATTCTAGAGATGGAGAAATTCGTGTCAGATGAACCATCCTGTCCACAACCAATACAAATCCAGGGTACACTCAGTGTCCTGGGACTTGGAAAGTGGAAGCAGAAAGATCAGAAGTTCAAGGTTACCCTAGGCTACATGAGACCTCTCAAAAAACTAAAATGCTCCATCCGAGGCTGGCTGAGAATAATTTTAAGGCCCAAATAATTTTTGTTTTTGAGAACTAGATGCCGGTTTTGATCTTTTCTAACACCATTGGGCACGTAGGCACCATGTTTGCCTTGGGCCCAGAACCCTAAGTGCCTACAAAGTCAGGTGCCTTGTTTCCTAACTGCTGACAACACCATCCCCTTTTCTAAGTAAAGCAAAATTATCTCCCCAGTCATAAACAAATCTACCTTTCCTTCATGACCCATGCAGAGAGAGGACGGCCACTGTCTGCTTTTGAAGCGGGATGGATGCGTGCCAAGGCTAGCCCGCCCACCAGCAGAGCCACGTGCTCAGTTGCCATGGATAGAGCCTCCTGACAGGACAGCAGGGACCAGTCAGATTCGCAGAGGCTCTTGGGAGCAGAGGGTTGTAAAGAGTGCCTAGGGGGTTGGTGTTGATCCGATCATCAGTGCCAAGGAACCCGCCATCACAGCAGGACGGTTTAACACATGTGAGGACTGACTGATGCCAATAAGTAATGAGAAAGGACAGGCCGCAGTGCCTATTTGAGCAACAGAATTAACAAACGTGGTTTAATGAAAATTAGACGCCGTGCCTAGCAATCAAATAAGCGTGTTTTTCTTGAGGCATTATAATAGAGAGAATAGAACACAAGTTTTTTGTTTGTTTGTTTGTTGCTTTTTGTTTTTCGAGACAGGGTTTCTCTGTGTAGCTCTGGCTGTCCTGGAATTCACTCTGTAGACCAGGCTGGCCTCGAACTCAGAAATCCGCCTGCCTCTGCCTCCCAAGTGCTGGGACTAAAGGTATGTGCCACCACTGCCTGGCCCGAACACAAGCTTTTTAAAATGCATGACTAAAATCAGTATAACCAGGACTGAGAACCTCACAGAACCCAGTGAAGTCTCTGGGCTGCCTTCCACCTCATCCGTAACCACTCTACACTCCCTATGCTGTGAATTAATTTTGCCTGTATTTTTGTTTGGTTTTTGTTGCTGATGATGTTTTGTTATTTTATTTTACTTTGTTTTGTTTTCCCAAGTCAGGATTTTTCTGTATAGCAATTCTGGCTGTCCTGTCCACTATGTAGACTAGCCTGGCCTTGAACTCACAGAGATCAACCTCTGCCTCCTGAGTGCTGGGATTAAAGGCGTGCAACACCACACCCAGCAAATTTTGACTGCTTTTAACATTTACATCCATAGAATCTCATAGAACCGGCAGTGAAGCGAGAAAAACAGATTTGCTAAATCTTGATCTGACCTTGGGTCAGGCTGGCCCTGAGACACGGAGGGTACTTAAAGTAACCTTCTAAGGCCTTCTGCTCCCGGGACACTGTGGTGTCACAACTGTGCCCTACTGTCAAAAAGTTAATAACCTGCCATGCTTACCAGCAGCTATGTTAATCAGAAATGCAGAATTTTGGGGTTTAAGCTCCTCTGGACTTGTGGTAGTGGAAGTGTATATCCATGGCCGGGTCTGTGTGGCTCAGTAAAAGCCTCAAATTCAAAAAGAGCTCCTCTTGGTTGAATACTCCTATTTTCAACATTTAGGGGCATGTCTGGGATCTGTCCCCCCACCCCACCCCTCAGGTGACCCTGATTTGGTCTGCATGGCTGATGAAACCACAGTAGCCACAGATCCGACTGACCTTTCTTATATTTCTGGTTTGTTTTATCTGTCTTTAGTTTTTGTGACTTTCTCCCCACCATGAGAACAGCCCAAGCCCACCACTGCCTTTGAGGCCATGGTGGCCAACTAGGGAGGATTTTCCCAAGATTCCTCGGGCCCTGAATGTTCAAAGGTACCGCCTGCAGACCTTCTCGCGACTGGAACGGGTCCTCTTTGCTGTTGGCTGGCTGTCCCAGGGTACCACCAACCTTCCTTGCCGTGAAAAGTACAAGATGGTGTCTTTGGAAATTGAAGAGGAAACCTAGACACCCTAAGAATGTCCCTAAACCTTCTCTGAGACTCGATCCAGTGGTGAAGCCTCTCTAACAGAACGCTCTCTTCCCCAGTCCGCCACGCACCTCCTTGGAAGAGTGCGACAATCCGCGCTCTGCCGAGCCACCTCGCCTTGTTACCCCCTTAGACAAGCCGCACCAGCCACAGACCGAGCGAGACCAGAGGCGACCACTCAGGGCCTCTGTCACTCTCTTCTCCATCACCGCTTTCAGTTGGAGGAGCCATACCTTTTTTTGTCGCATTTCTCTGAGTCCGTCTTCTTTACCCACCAACCCATCCAGAAAAAACCAAGACGGGATTCCGAGGTAAAGCCCTGAAGTAGATGGGGGAAGAAGGGCATCGAAACGGTCTTTCCAGAAACCCCCGCTGACATCCTCTTTTAAGCATCCCCACCCCCCATTCATCTTTGAATGGACTTGGGCCCACTAAATGACCCCACGCCACTCGCTGAGGCTTTAGAACGCAGCCGATCACCGCAAGGCCAAGGGATGACATATCATGCCCGCGGCAGGCTAGGAGGAGGGCTGTTTGGATGCACCTTCGACCTCAGCTTTCTCGGAAAACTGAGACATAGATTTCTATGTCCCAAACTTGTAAACAACCGATTATCTATTTAAGATATCAACTAACCCCAGGAAAGAAACCTCTGTCTAACCAGACAGAACATATAGGTGATCACGCGCGGCACCCTGCGGGGGACCCTAGGGCAAGTCTGACTTTTTTGACATTGTTCCATACAGCACTCCGGATTCCCAGCTAGCTGCACTGGCCCAGCCCCTGTATGAGCAAAAAGCTAAACTTTAGCCCCAAAGGACAAGAACTGACGTCTAAGCCAGCTCAGTTGCCGCGCAGCGCAGAAAAAGGCTCAGAAGCAGCTGCATATCTGTTAGGAAAACTGGCCTCATTCCGGAACCATGTGCGTCCCCACTTACCCTTGATAAACTGTCTCCAATGGCCACTGTCCGTCACACATGAAGTACCCTTTATAAAGCCCACGCCACCGCTCTCGCTTTCCTCTCTCCTCTCCCTCCGTTGGCTTTTCATGCCAACCTTGGCAGCCAGGGAAGGCTTTTCTTACCCTGGACTCCCTCTGTAAATTATATATACTTTATATAAACCCTCGAGGCTGGGAAGTGGCCAGTCATCTCCTTCAGTCACACCTCCTCCCCCAGCCCTTCCCACCCCCCAGTCTGAGGGCTCAAGGGAGGTCAGACCCCGCCCCCAGACTTCCCTACCTGGCCGGAAAGGCTCCTAAAACAGCTGTGTCTGCTGTTCCCAGCCTTAAGGCAGAGAGTGGCCAGGCTCCATTAACCAGACTTCCCTAAGGTCACTTTGTAAGGGCTCTAGGTTGTTCTCACTTAGTTCCCAGCCCCTAGGGAGAGTGACCAGGCCCCGCCCTACAAGAAAAACAAGCAAGCCCCCACCAATCCCTGAGGCTTGTCCTAAAGATCCGGCTACATAATCCGGCTACATAATCTAGGCCACCCTGAGAAGGTCCGCCCTACCTCCCACCCGCCCAAGAAACCCTATATAAACCCTCTGTCCAGCTCAGTTCGCTGCTGATTCTTGCCCTGGCACAAGAAGTCACCATCTTGGGTTTTTCTGTCTCAATAAATCTCTTGTGTGAGGTTTGTTGTGTGGGATGACTTTGTGGTATTTCTCACCTCTTGATATTTGGGATACCTTTTTGCGCCCTGTTCTAACTCTTTGGCTGGGAAAACTTTTCTGGCAGCTGGAGCATAAGTTCTGTAGGGGAAGCCTTTCTCTTCAGAGCCGGAACACTTAACCCTCTCTATCTCCCTCTTGACTCCTCGGAGAGGCACCTTCTGTCTTAGTTAGGGTTTCACTGCTGTGAACAGACACCATGACCAAGGCAACTCTTATAAGGACAACATTTAATTGGGGCTGGCTTATAGGTTCAGAGGTTCAGTCCATTATCATCAAGGCAGGAACATGGCAGCACCCAGGCAGGCATGGTGCAGGAGGAGCTGAGAGTTCTACATCTTCATCTGAAGGCTGCTAGCAGAAGACTGGCTTCCAGGCAGCTAGGATGAGGGTCTTAAAGCCCACAGCCACAGTGACACACCTATGCCAACAAGGCCACACCTTTTAATAGTGCCACTCCCTGGGCTGAGCATATAGAAACCATCATAGTCTACTCCCTGGGCCCCATATGCTTGTTCAGACATGAGTCTATGGGGGCCATACCTAAACATAGTAAGTATAATGCAAAGTACATTTAGTCGAAATTCAAAAGTCCCCATAGTCTGTAGCAATATCAACAATGTTAAAAGTCAAAAGTCCAAACTTCAAAGTGTCTTCTGAGAGTCATCCAATCACTTAACTGTAATCCCCAAAGCAAGACAGGAAACCAGCCGGGCAAACTCCAAACTCTGCATCTCCATGACTGATGTCAAAGCGGTCTTCAGATCTCCAACTCCTTTTTCATCTTTGTTGACTGCAACAAACTTCTTTCTGCTGGGCTGGTTCCACTCCCTGTTAGCAGCTTTCCTCAGCAGATAGACCATGACTCTGGCATCTCACACATTTTGGGGTTTCCAAGGCAACGTCAGTGTTCTTGTTCCAATATCTGGGATCCACACATGATCTTCTGGGTTCCTCCAGCTCTGCCCTCTGTAGCACTCTAAGCTTAGGTTGAGTCACCCCATTCCCACGGCTGTTCTTGGTGATCATCCCATGGTACTGGCATCTCCAATACACTGGGGTCTTCCACTGCAACTAGGCTTCACCAACAACCTCTCACAGGCTCTCCTCATGGTGCCAAGCCTCAACTCCTTTGCATGACCCCTTCAGTTGTGAGCCATCAGCTGAAACTAGGCTGCACCTTCACCAATGGCCTCCCATGGCCTCTCACAGTGTCAAACCTCAGCTGTTCTCCATGACCCCTTCATACCTTCAAAATCAGTACCACCTGGGTGACTTTTACACATTATCAAGTCCAGCTGTAGCATGAGGTACAACCCTGGCTATCTCTGGAACACAGCTGCTTCTTTTTTTGAGACAGGGTTTCTCTGTGTAGTTCTGGCTGTCCTGGAACTCACTCTGTAGACCAGGCTGGCCTCGAACTCAGAAATCCACCTGCCTCTGCCTCCCAAGTGTTGGGATTAAAGGCGTGCGCCACCACCGCCCGGCGGAACACAGCTTCTTTGTGCTCTCAGAAAACACTTCCTGGAAGATTTCACCTCAGTGGTGCTGGTCTCTTCTTAATCACCACTAATTTCTCAGCTCCAGCTAACCAGCATCAGTTGTCCCAGTAGTCTCCTTCTTCTCTTGACTCTAAAGCCAGAGCCACATGGCCGAAGCTTCTGAGTTTGGCTGCTTGCAGGATCTGGAACATGACCCCTTGTTCTATTACATCATCACCAGCTTTCTCTTTTCCAACTCCTTCACTGCCAACGCTTGGCTGTCCTGGTTCTTACTCCGTAGATTGACCTAGAGCTCAGAGACCTGCATGCCTGTCTCCTGGGATTCAAGGTGTGGTCCACCATGCCTGGGTCTAAACTTAGCTGGGTGGGATCTGCCCCAAAGTCCCCGTCCCTTAGTCTGCTATCTCCTAGAACACAGGATTGGACTCCATTTCACTTCCTGGTACCCCATTAATACTCAAACCATATATTTTATATTTTTCCTTTCTCAGCTTGCTATGCTTGTTAAAAATGCTCTTCATGAGACTTAACCCGAAAACAAAGTCTGTGATGGGCGTTTCTGAGACTTCCGTTGTCAATGCAATTCATCTGAGTCTCTTTACCTTAGCCTCAGGCAGACTCTTCAGACAAGGGCAAAAAGCAGCCACATTCTTCACCAAAATACCACAAAAACTGTCTCTAGGCCACATACTGAAGTCCTTCTCCTCTGAAACCTCCTGGGTCAGGTCTGCACAGTTCAAATCACTCTCAGCAACAGTCTTCCATATTCCTACTAGGATGGCCCATTAAGCCCCACTTAAAACATTCCACTGCTTTCCAAATCCAAAGTCCCCAAATCTACAGCTTCCAAACAAAAACATGGCCAGGCCTATCACAGCAATATCCTAGTCCCTGATACCAACTTCTGTCTTAGTTTGGGTTTTATTGCTGTTAACAGACACCATGGCCAAGGCAACTCTTATAAGGACAACATTTAATTGGGGCTGGCTTACAGGTTCAGAGGTTCAGTCCATTATCATCAAGGTGGGAACATGGCAGCATCTAGGCAGACATGGTGCAGGAGGAGCTGAGAGTTCTCCATCTTCATCTGAAGGCTGCTAGCAGAATACTGGCTTCCAGGCAGCTAGGATGAGGGTCTTAAAGGCAATACTCACAATGACACACCTACTCCAACAGGGCCACATCCTCTAATAATGCTACTCCCTGGGCTAGCATGTACAAACTATCACACCTCCCCAATAAATCTCTTGCGTAGGGCCTGTTGTGTGGTCTGATCTCTGTCATTCCTTGTCCCTAATCTGCCAAGGTTCTCTTCCACCACAAAACCCTACTGAAAAACCTTTTTCCCTGTACATACATGGAAAAAAAAAGGGGGGTGGGTGGCCAAACAGAAGGGACCCTTGGAGTTGGAGAGATGGCTCAGCAGTTAAGAACACTTAAGAGCATTGACTGTTCTTCCAGGGGTCCTGAGTTCAATTCCAGCAACCACATGGTAGCTCATAACCATCTGTAATAAGATCCAATGCATTCTTTTGATGTGTCTGCAACTCATATATAAAACAAATAAATCTGAAAGATCACCCCCTTGTTTAAAAATCATCGAGGCTGTGGAATTGTCGGTTAAGGAGGCTAACAAATTGACCCTAGGACAGAATCTAACTGTCATAACTCTTTGTGCCATGGAGAGAATCCTTGGAGGATCCCCATGTCAATGGATCTGGAATTCCCCCAATAACCCACTATCAACCCCTGCTGCTGGATTAACCCCACATAAGGTTCTCACCTGAGGCCCCTTTAAATCCTCCCAGGCTCCTCCTGGAAGGGGATGAAGAAATGGATGCCACCACCTCACATAGTTGTATGAAACAATTATAGCTCAGTTTGTATTCACTTATGCTCTCTTAATCCACCAGGACATAAATCTGTTCACAGATGTGATCAGCATAGTAGTTAGTGTCGAACTGTTGCAGACACAGACTTCTGCTTAACGGGCTGAATTGCTAGCTCTCCCAAAAGAACTCTTGCTTGTCCGAGGAAAGAGAGTTTCATACCAATCACCAAATTCACCACCCTCTGTACCCATATATGAAGAAATCAGCAGCAGGGGACAGAAATAAATAAGATTAGGGGGCTGGGGAGATGGCTCTGCAGTTAGGAGCATTGGCTGCTCTCACAGAGGACTGGAGTTCAATTCCCAGCACCCACATGGCAGCTCACAACTGTCTATAAAACTCCAATTCCAGAGGGTCCGACACCTTCACACAAACATACATGTAGGTCAAACACCAAACGGACATTTAAAAAATAAACTATTATCAAGTACTCCGATTGGTGGTAATGCGTTATAGAAGCAATGTGTTACCATTTTAAAAAAATTAGATTGAGATCCTAAACCTTTTTGGGAAACTATGGAAGCCAAAGGAAACTGTCCAGCAGATGGAGATGCCTGAGACGCAGTCACGGAGTAGGAGGCCCCTGTCTAACCCTAGGCTACCTCTGAAGCCAGAGATCAGGCCTGGGCTGAAAAATCAAAACCCCTGCAGGGAAAATCATAGCCTTATCCGCTGGAATAGAACAACCTGTTTTTAAAACTATGGCAGTAGGTAGGGTAGTTATTGAACATCAGAGTCTGGTATGGCTTTGTGGAGAAAAGTTTTTAAAGGGACTTGAGGAAAAACCTGTATGTATTCTAGTGCGGATGTGTACTCTGAAGCTGTGATGACTGAGAACTACCGTTGTGCTCACTGGGGCGGGGGAACCAGAGCTGATGGGCAAAACCCAGCGCTCACAGACCCACATAAAGTTCCATCAAACGCCAAGTAGGTCTTTCAACCTCCTCAGCATAATCACAGTATGGGAGGGGGGAAGAGAGGGTGATAGGGTGAATACGGCCAAAGCGGTCGGAAAGCATGTGCATGTATGAAAATGTCATGATGTGGGCTGGAGAGATGGCTCAGAAGATGAGAGCACTGACTGCTCTTCCAGAGGTCCTGAGTTCAATTCCCAGCAACCACATGGTGGCTCACAACCATCTGTAATGAGATCTTGTGCCCTCTTCCGGCTTGCAGGCATAAATGCAGGCAGAATGCTGTATACATGATAGATAAATAAGAAAGAAAAAGAAAATATGACAAAATGAAACATTGTGTACAACTAATAAATGCCAGTTTAAAAAAAAAAACCTTCAAAAAGAGAAATGGAGTCTCACAATAGTACTGGGTTTGGTCTCTTTGGCGGGTGTTCTGCTTGCAACACCCTAGTAGTCAGAAATGTTTTTTTCATCTTTTGGAAAGATGTTTATTTTCTCTGTGTACTCCTAGCTTGTAGACCAGGCTGGCCTCAAACTCAGGGATCCTCCTGCCTCTGCCTCCAGAGTGCCGGGATTAAAGGCGTGTGCCACCACCACCTGGCCTCATTCTTTAAAGCAAACTTGGAGAGAGTTACCCATCACTCAGTTGATGGTTATTTAATGGATGAAGAAAGAGGCCAGGGAAAGGAGTTGATACAAAATTACCCTCCGGCTTTAATGGAGGGGGGGCAGGAGCTGGGGTGGCACGTGACTATGGGGATCATGGTTTCCATAAAAGAAGGGGGTGGTGTTAGAGAGGAAGGGGAAAAAAGGTAAGAAGGAGGCTGAAGCCCCTTATTTTTAAGGCTTCCCTAGGGATGGGCCCAGCCATAGGTCAAAGCCTGTTTCTGCAGATGGTAAAGCACATTTGTTTAGAGACTGGTTAAGTCCTGAGGCCAGAGGAAGCAGAGCAGAGCAGCTGGAGGCTACCTCATGCCTCACAGTTTAGAGCCTGGAACCTTGAATGGGGTGAAGACAGCTATAGAATGAAACAGGACTTTAATCCCAGCACTCTGGAAGCAGGCGGATCACCGAGTTTGAGGCCAAGCTGGGCTACAGAGCGATTTCCAGGACAGCCAGGCCTACACGGAGAAACCCTGTCTCAAAAAACAAAACAGAAAACAAAATATAAAAGATGGAAAAACGATTTCCGGCTACCAGGATGTCACAAACAGAACACCAACCAAAGAGACCAGACCCAGTGCCATCCTGAGACTCCATTTCCTTATCTGAAGGTTTGTTTGTTTGTTTTTAAATAGGCATTTCTTAGTTGTACACAAGTTTTTGTTTTGTCACGAGCTTTGATTCATGTACACAGTTCCCCCACTTTGGCCATATTCACCCCATTACCGTCTCTTCCCACCTGCCCTATACTATAACAGTGAGGAGGTCCCAGGACATGGGGTTGGTTGGCTCTTGTTTCGGGGGACTGGGCAAAGCAGAAGGTGAATCTGGTCTTACAACATTCTTGTACGTGGTCTTTGGGGGAGGGTGGGTTGCTTCACTGATATTTGCTGATTTCAGATATGGCTAAGCAGCTGCCTAAAGTTCATTCCCAGCTGCTGCGTAAGGTTCCAGTTATTCCCCTGCCTCAGGGCTTGGTGCTGCTTGGACAGGAGAAGGCCTGTTCTTCCCCCCACCACACAGGGAAGTGTTTACCAAAATGACCCACTGTAAAGTTGAGAACCAAGAGCAGGCTCCCTGACTGGGTTATACTCAAGTCAAAGACCCAGGGACCACTACAAAACCCAAAGAAACAAAACCAAATCTACATAAACCTGAAAATAATCAGAATTGCATGTACATGTCTTGTGATATATAAAATGTAGCTTTGGATGTTTACATTAGAAGAGAAAAAATCCTTTTATTTGTTTATTTTAAATATATTTATTTTGAGACAGTAATTCTCTGTGGAGCTTTGGCTGTCTTGGAACTCGCTCTGTACATAGACCAGGCTGGTGGGCCTGGAACTCAAGGATCTGCCTGTCTCTGCCTCCTGAGTGCTGGGATTAAAAGTGTGCGCACCCATATCCCAGCTGAGAAGAAAAATTTCAAAATTAATGAGATAAGCATGTAGTTTTAGACCGAAAAAGCCCAGAAAGAAAAGAATAAGAACAAGCAGGTTCTGACAGCCAAGCGTGGTGGCTCAGTCACTAGGCCATGTGGTGGAAGGAACCCACCTCCTCAGGTTTTCCTCTGACCTCTGTACCTCAGCTCCCTCCTCACCCCACCCCTATCCTGGGGCAAGCTGTCCTGACTCCCACAAGAAAGTAGGTGAGCAGTCCACAGAGAGCCGTCCAGAGGGAGCAGGCCACGGGGAGCAGGCCACGAGCAGGCCACGGGGAGCAGGCCAGTAAATGGTCTGCTTTCATGGCCTCAGTTCCGCTCCAGCATCGTTCCCTCAGTGATGGTGCATGGTGGAGTGTAAGCTGAAGTAAACCCTTCCCTCCCCAGGTGCTTTAGGCCATGATCTTTTATCACAGCAATAAGCACTTTAACTAAGAGGGGCCATAAACATGAATATTCAAAAGGCAGTCTGACAACTGTCCGGTTAAGAAAACAACCACAGTATTTTCCTCTACTACAGCCTATGACCTCTGGAGCCCTGGGCTTTGGTCCAGGCTTACAGTGCCGAGCATGAGTTCCCTCCTGCAGAGCAGGTCTCAGTGTCTGGTTATCCCTGTAACCTTGACGGCTCATCTTGACTGGCAGGTCGGTGCTGTAGCATGAAGGGCTTGCTGTAATATCCTTGACGACTTTTCCCCAGAGGCCTGCGCTACGAACGCTGGGCACCAGGAGGAAGTTTTCAGGTCGGCCCGGCTTGATTTCTCTATATCCTGAGATCAGCATGTTGGATTTTAAGGGAGTAACCCATTCATAGAAGTATGGTTAAACGTAAGACAGCATAGGTGTCCCATAGAAATACTCCCCCAGGCTCATGCAAAGACAGTCTGACCCTGGCACACATCCAGGTCACACTGAGTTGTAAAACAAGCCCATTTGCAAGGCAGTGTACACAGTGGCTTCCATTGTTTACGCATTTAAAAATAAATGTCCACACCTGTGGAAAAGAGCACAACCCGCGTGGGTCGAAGCGCACACCATTACACGGTTTCTAAGTTCATAGAGAGAGGTTGGAAGGAGGACAAGGTGGGCTTCCCTGGAGAGGAGGAGGGAGGACTCGGGCGAGAAGGAAGGAGACATTGCGATTCTCTCTTTGTAAAGCTTTCATGAGTTGAGATCTTTCTACAGACGTATGTATGTGGTTAAAACATTTTGAAGTGCTCTAAGACCGACTCGGCACTGAGCTGATATCTCACAGACTAAATGACACGGTATTATCCGCCACCAGGGATAATTGTTGTAAGTGTACGGAGAGCCTGTGGCTGCTGCGTAAGGCCACATAACCAGGTTCTCGGACATGGCGACCTCACTCTTGCCTGTGAGCTGTGCACACTTCCTTTTCCCCTGGGTAGATGGCTGCAAGCCGAACACAAGGGACCAAGCCTCTCTACTTGGTTCCTGGGCTGCCCGTCCACCTGAATGTGCAAACTGACCGAATAGCATGGCTCAGACTGCAGGCTCACCAGCCCAGGAAAACCTCCCTGCAGAAGGGAGGTCTGTGGGACACAGGACTGACACCACCACATTCCAGCTGGGGCCAGTATCCTGCTTGGGAAGACAGAGGCTCAACCAGGGCAGCTTTCAAGGCTGGCTGTCTTGGAACTCACTCTGTAGACTAGGCTGGCTGGCCTCGAACTCACGGATCTGCCTACCTCTGCCTCCCGAGTGCGGGGATTAAAAGTGTGAGTCTCCCATTCACTGTCTAGATGCAAGAGCAGCCAGTGCTGAGACATCTAACTCCAGTCCCTCTGATTTTAATAATTTTAAGCCGCCTAAAAACCTCTACAAACAAACTGCATTTAAACAACAACAACAACAACAGCAACAAAAACTTGCTTGTTTGAGTCAGGGGCACTCTATGAAGCCCAGGCTGTCTCGGAACTCGGGGCGATCCTCCTGCCTCAGTTTCCTCAATGGTGAGATTACAAGCATGCATTCATGCTAGACCCAAATACTTTTTTTTTTAAAGTAAAAAATTGCAAAGTTAAAGCATCAAGTTGCTGAGAGGCACCTTGGAGGCTGGGGGGGTGTGTGTGTGGCCGGGCGGGCAGCCTGGGCAGTGTGTCTCTGACCTGGTGACAGGACTTGTTGGGAAGGTTGAAGCTCTATCCTGAATGCTGCAGGAGTAAGGAGAAAGGGGGAGGAGAAGGAGGAGGGG
>NW_021620991.1:4685775-4749878 GCF_004785775.1 Grammomys surdaster | reverse complement strand
AGGGGGAGGGGAAGGGGGAGGGGAAGGGGGAGGGGAAGGGGGAGGGGAAGGGGGAGGGGAAGGGGGAGGGAGGGGGAGGGAGGATGCAGTGATGAGAAAGGTACCAAGGCGATGATGAGAGTTGTTTTAGTCAGGGTTTCTACTTCCTCGAGGATGCCTTGACCAAGGGAAGAGTTTATTTCCCTTACTTCTAGGTCACACTCCATCACCGAGGGAAGTCAGGGCAGAAATTCAAGCAGGGCAGGAACCTGGAGGCAGGAGCTGAGGCAGAGGCTAGGAAAGAACACAGCTTATGGCTTGCTCAGTTGACCTCTTGTCACATAAACACATCACCGTTAAACCGTAAGTCTCCTTACTTCCTCATTCCCAAGATCTCATATCAATATCACGATACAAACCATCCCAACTTTCAAAAGTCCCAGCTTTACAAAGTCACTTTCAAAGCCCAGTCTCCTTAAACATCCAGAGTCTGTCTCTCCGTAGCTCAAGTCCTTCCAAAATATCCACAACCTCTCTGAACCTCTAAAGTCTCTCAACTGGAGGCTCCTGCAAAGAAAATTCATCAGGAGTTAAAGACTTTTCTATTCCGAGAGGACAGAACCAGGGCACAGTCACAGTCAGATCAAAACAAAGCCAAAAGTCTAATAGTTAAGGCGCAAAGTCAGACTTGCCATACTCACAATTTTCTGGGCTCCAAGGGGTTTGTCACAGCAGCTTGTCTCCTAAGCTCAGGCCAGCTTCGTACCACCACTGCCACGGTCCTTGGTGGCCATTCCATGATACTGACATCTCCAAAACGTCGGGGTCTCTGCAGCCAGCTGTACCTTCACCCATAGCCTCCCCCGGGCTCTCTTGGGAACTCTAACTTGTATCCATGACCCCTTCAATCCTGGGGCTTCTCCTGCCCGCCGGGCTGCACCTTCACCAACCGCCTCTCCTGGGCTCTACAGGGACTCTAGCCTTGCCACACAAGGCCGCAGCTGTTCCCCATGACCCCTTCATGTCTTCAAAACCAATGCCACCTGGGTGACTCCTACACATTATCAGCTTCAAACAGCAGAGTGAGATGCGCCTTGGCCCTCCCTGGATCACAGCTTCTGTGTGCTGACCCTAAGAAAACGCGTCTGGATTTACCATCCTCCATGATGTGGTCTCTTCGAAACCACCGCTAACGTCTCAGTTCCAGCTAACCGATGTCAGTTGTCTCAGACTGGCCAGGCTTTTGTTCACATCAGTGGTGCTGGTTTCTTGTTAATCACAGCTCATTCCAGCCCCAGCTGACAAGAATCACAGATTCTTAACTCAAAACAAGCAGTGGCCCAGAGAGAGTCTTAAGGGGCTCTTAAGCTTCCTTCTGGAACTTTCGGCAGCCAGGATGTTCTCATGTGTGCCACCTAAATCCTCAGTGTGCCAAGCTCCCACAGAACAGTCCAACGAGATCCAAGCACTCGACGGCTCTCCCAGCTGTTCAAAATCTTTCCATGACCCTCCCAAAACACACGGTCAGGTCTGTCACAGCAACACTCCACAACTTGGGATCAACTTATCTTAGGGTTTGTATTACCACAATAAAACATCATGACCAAAAGCAGCTTTAGAAGGAAAGTGTTTCTTTCAGCTTACACGTCCGTCACTGAACAAAGTCAGGACAGGGACTCAAGCAGGGCAGGAACCTGGAGGCAGGAGCTGATGGAGGGGTGCTGCTGACTGGCTTGCTCGTCCTGTTTTCTTATAAAATCCAGGACCACGAGCCCAGGGGTAGCACGACCCACACTGAGCTGAATCCTCCTACGTCAATCAAGAAAACGCACCACAGGCCAGTCTGGTAAGGACGCTTTCTCGATGGAAGTTTCCCGTTCCAAAATGACTCTAGCTTGTGTCAAGTTGACATAAAAGCTCATGAGCAGGGGCTGGAGAGATGGCTCAGTGGTTAAGAGCACTGACTGCACTTCCAGAGGTCCTGAGTTCAAATCCCAGCAACCACATGGTGGCTCACAACCATCTGTAATGAGATCTGATGCCCTCTTCTGGTGTGTCTGAAGACAGCTACAGTGTATTCATATATAATAAATAAATAAATCTTAAAAAAAAAAAAGCTACGAGCACAGTAGTGATGGTGAAGGTGTTTATGCCAAATCCCAAATCTGTCCCCTTCCCAGTGCTGAGGCTCAGAACTGTTCAGGACATCTCAGGGCTCCACGCCCAGGGCACACTGGGGACCGGGAAATGTACTCGCAGGCCCCAGGTGAATTGGAAGGGTTCCTGCCCCTTTGGCCCTCACTCTCTGGTCCTATGGGGGCTCAAGGGATGGAGCTGGTCTATACAACAGGCTGTGTGAGCCCTGGCCAGCTCCTTGGGGACTGAGGCTTGGCTGCTGTATACTCACCGAGGCAGAGATGAGACACTTCCTAAAAACACCCAGACACTTTTGCAGAATGAGCTTCGGAAGTCAAGGAACTCGATCCTCGGTGCACCTTCACTAGAACGTGGGACAAGGAACCAGCCTCCAGGATGACACAGTGGGCTACACACTAAATGCTTTAAGAAATGTGCTTCCTCGTTGCATCCTGTGGCCTTTGTAACCCACCATGGCAGAGGACAGATGGGGTCATGACATCTAAGGCAAGGTCTTCTTTTCACAGTGGATGGCATCGATGGCTCTCTGTCTGGTGGCCGGACAGGCTGAGCTGCAGGATGGAGCTGCTACCTGTATCACTCACTGGCAGAGCCAGGCTCTCTGGGCTTCTCTGTCACCTTTTGAGACACGGTTTCATGCGATCCAGGCTGGCCTTGTTTTTGATATGTAGCTAAAAGTGATCTTGACGTTCTGATTTTCCTACCTCCCGTTCCCAATGTTGGAGTTAGATGCGTGTACAACTCTTGTTTGTTTTGTGGTACTAGGGATAAAACCTGGGCTTTGTGTATTGGGGGGTAAGGGTGTCGAGGTACACCCATGAGCTCAGCACTCAGGCTGATGCAGGAGCACTATGAGCTGTCTTTACAAAACCAACAGGAAGAAACTGCAGGTACCAAGGCCACTCCCAACAGAAAGGCCCCCACCCTTAGGTGCTAGGCCCAGAAGTGCTTCGAGTCATCCTCTTTTGGGATACCACTTTGCACCCAGAAAAGAACCGACGATCCCTGCCGTCCTTCCCCCCAGCAGCCCACAGAGCTGGCTCAGAATTCAGCTGAGGAAAGGCACTCCTGCAGCTGGCTTAAGGCTCTGAGTGCCTGGCCCCTCAAAAATAATCTGGCTTCAGGCAAGGGAGTTGAGCTCTAGGCAAGGGTCAGGATTTCTGGCCTGGGTGGGAGCAGCCTCTCCTAGCACAGGCTTGGGGCACTGGGGTCGAACAAAGTTTAAAAAAAAAGGAGAGAACAGACACCACGATATCCCTTGGAGTTACTCCAGACTGAGAAAGAGGCAGCCCACTGATGGGCTACACCCATTCCTAACCCCAGACCACTTTTCCCTATGTACAGCTCACCCCCACCTCCTCAATTCCGGGTCCCCAGCCATCTGTTGAAGAGGAGCAGGCTGGACTAGCACTGCAGGCAGTGTAACCCAGGGGCTAGAATCTTATCAACCCCAGAGCCAGCAGGCTGCAACTAGCCAGAGCTGAGGGTTTGATGAACTAGCTTCCTGGAGCCCACTCCTCACTCCAGATGTGCAGGGGATACCACTTTCAAAGCTTTCAGGGTTGGCTGTCCAGTCACTTCCTGCTGCTCCAGGGCAGGACAGGAGGACACATCTCTCCCCCTGTAGATGGTATTCCAGGAAACCATGAGGAGCTGGGGCATGCTACTCGGGATTTGGAGTCGGAGGACTGTCATCATCAAGAGTAAATTACTTTCAGACAACAGTTTGTGACTGCCGGGATAATGCGTCCTGAGACAAGGGACTCTAGCCCAGGTTAGCCTGGAACCATGTGACCCAGGCTGGTCCCAACCTTAGGGTCTGAGGTTCCAGATGTCAGTCACTACCCCTGGCCTTTGGTTTTCACGACCAGATGAAGTCTATTTAACAGGTACCTCAAATTCAATCTGAAACCCAAATTCACCTGGACTCTGCCGTCTCCTCTACCTGCTGAAATGTGAGAACAGCTTCCTTCTGCCTTCCAGGCCTAGAAGGGCTACCCTTCCAGACCTATCCATCACTGGACACTCCCCCCCTGCCATTAGCCCTGCCTTAGTTAGCCAGAGGTGCTGCTTGCTTCTGTAGTGAGGCTGGCAACTAGGCCTCCTCTGCCGGCTCCTTGGCTAGCTTTGGCCACCTCTCCGGCTTCCATTCACCAAGTCCTTCTCGTCCCACACCTCCCTGCTTCTCCATACCCCAAGCCAGCTGCTGCTTGGCCTCTGTGCTTTCCCTTTTGCTTGAGGTCCCTTATCAGAGACCAACCTATTCATTCCCAGATTTCCCAGAGACCCTCCCTCATCAGAGAGGCCTACACTAGCAGGCAGGAAACTGTTTTCATCACAGGACCCGTGTGTGCCTTGTGCCCACTGACTTACTCCTAGGACCTGTGCCAGGGGTCAGGGACACATTACTCAGTGGACGAGGGGCTAAATGAAAAGTCCTGCTGTAGCCTTGGCTGTCTGTGAGTTCACTTCGAGAGAGTTGAACTTGTGGATGATCCTCCTGCCTCAGCCTTCCTAGTACTAGGATCAAACCAGTGCCCTGCCACACCCAGCCCAGCCCCCGCTCATGGTAAGCGCAATCCTCAGTATCAGCCTCATCTGCTGCCCACCCCCACCACAAAGTCTCCAGTCCTTTCTCCCTCAGCGCTCTCTGTATTATTTTTACTAGTGTTTATCACAGCATGCACTTACCCCAGCACTCAAGAGGCAGGCGTATCTCTGCTGTGTGAGGCCAGCCTGTTCTACACACTTGGTTCCGGGAAAATCTGAGCTATATAGTGAGTCCCTGTCTCAGAATGATGTGAGTTTCCAGCTTTGCTTTCTTGACAGGAGCTGCCAGGTACCTCCTGAGGACGGTAGGTGTGTTCTTTCCTCACAGTGACAAGATGGCCACCAGTACTCCATCTTTACGTTCCTTCATGGCTACCCAAGTTGAGCCTTGTGCACTGACCAGCCTATCCTGGGCTATATGATCAGGGGAGATGAGCCCCAGCCCCAGCATGTCTTACCCTTCAGTGAGAGCCTGTGATACTTAGAACACCTCACACAGGTGGCGGCTGAGGAGCCCCAGGAAGCTTCCTTCCATCAGAGCATGTCCGCAGTCGAAGGGGCTGTGCAGCTCCTTCAGCCTGCAGCTGTACCCACAGCAACCACCTGCGAATGCAGCCCATAATATCACAAAAGAAGCCAGACACACAGGCAGCTGTCAGGAGCTTGGTAAACTGTTTATTCTACTAGCAAGGTTCAGAAATGTAAGGGCCCAGGGCTCGGTCCCCGCATAGTGGCAACTTCCCATGCTACCTCCCGAGGTTCACCAGGTTCTGGACACGCCAGTGGGCTTCCAGTGCCTGCTCAGCCTTGGGCCCAGGGCTCGGGCTCTAGTCTTTGAGAACAAGCGGTGCCTTCACTTGGTCGGCCATGTCCTTGCCGCTGAGTGCCTCCACAATGGCCAACGCGAACTCAAAGCTGGTCCCCGGGCCACGGCTGGTGAGGATCAGGCCGTCCCTCTCCACGCGGTTCTCTGAGTAGCTATAGTGACCTACAGGGAGCAGACACGGTTACTCTAGGTCATGATGGCCACAGAGAACCTTCCGCACACTGTGGCTGCCACTCCTGGTCTTCAGTGAGTATATGAAACAAAGGCCGCACTGCAGTTAGTTACTGAGGTCTGTCTCCTTGGTCCTCCGGGCTACAGCGCCCTGTGAGGAAGACAGTAAAGCAAGGCTGGGTAGAAGGGACCACGTGGGAGAGAGCTCTGCAGGCACTGGTGATCAACTCCTCCACTTCCTACTGTTTGCCACAGGCCAGGGCGCTATGGCAGGGGCAGGGCAGCGGTGGGAAGAGACCTACCTGACTCTCTGCAGCCTCAGACCACACGAGACTAGCAGCTGGGAAGCAGAGACCAGCGCATGAGGCCTCTTCCTCTGACTCCCCTGGTCCTCTGAGCAACTGAAACAATGGTGAGCCCCACCAAGGTTCCCCAGTCCCCCTTCTGTCTCTGTACGACAGGACCCAGGCTCCAAACACCCACCTGCCCTCCAGGGCCTTACTCATCTCCTACATCACCCTACAGCCCAGGGCTGCCTTCAGTGAGCCTAGCTGTGTTCCCAGCATCCGGCCCTTGGGCCAATCCAGTGTGGCCTGGAGTAGGCCTGCTGACCACAGCAGCAGGGCCTGCTGCCTGTCCCAGCAACTCTCATCCCCTCCAGCACCCGCAGCAGCTGGACGCTTCGCTGTCTTATCATCTGCTGTTCAAAGTGCTTGGGGCCTTCTGCTCTCTGTCTCTGTCTGACCAGAACACGGAAGCGGGTTTCAGTCCTGGGTGAAAGTTCCCTGACTCAGTTTCCCCAGGCAGTCTACCCACTGTTGAAGTAGGGCTCTGCACCAGCACCCCACCCTGGCCGCTCTGTCTCCCCAGCACCAAGGGCGCTGTGCGGAGGACCTCACTCTCTCAGGTACCTACAGGAGACTCTGCCCAGGCTCTCGGGGCTCAGGCCTTGACACAGAGGTAAGGAGAGGAAGGGGTGGTCTGGGACAGAAGCTGAGGGAAGAAATGGATGTTGGGAAGTCAAGGGGAGCCAGAGTATAGCAGGCCTCCAGGGAAAGGGCTCCTGTAGGCGCAGGTTCATATGCTGATGGTGGGGGCAGGCACACAGGCGCAAAGGACGATCACGGATCTCCACGCTCTGGCACAGCTTCAGGTAACCCGTTTCTACCAGAAATGAAGAACCCTGGACATCCAGAGTTCACTGAGAGCCTTGAGAAGCATGCTTCTCCTCCAAGTGGGCCAGCCACACTGGAAGGAGCCTGACTTCCTTTCTCACTTCATCTGCTGACCAGATGAACACAGCAGAAACTTCTCATTTACACTATGGTGAAGAAAACGGAGACCACCACTGGAAAGAAGCTTTGGTTCACCCAGCCCTACTTTCTGATGGCTAAACCAGGACAAGACATTTTAAATGGGACACTAGAAACCCAGCCTCAGCCTAAGCAGAAGTTTAAAGGTCTCAAGCCGGGTTAACACTTGTCCACGGCCCCACCTAGTGGCCACAGTGAGGAACAGCCTCACGAAGCGCACCAACGGAGCCAGCTGCTGTGGAGCCTGGGAATGACAGCCGAGGGCTGGGATTTTGGGTTCAGGATAAATGTGCAGACATGAAAGAATCTCTTCAGAGAGAAGGCAAGTGGGGAGGCAGGACATGAGGCAGCCACCGAAGGCTGCCGTCTGTGTGTGCAAACACAAAGACATAAAGACACTCACTACTTAGGCCTTATCTATGACAACTAGGGACAGCTTCCACAGAGACCCAAATCCTCACCACTTGATCCTTCTGGGGAAAGCAGTCGGCCTCTAGTCGCAGTCCCTCCTTCGCCTGCCCTTGAGAGCGGCCTGAACCCGCCTAAGCCTCGCTGTGGGAATGCTGCTCACCCAGCGCAGTTCTGAGAAGTACTGCCGCGGCCGTGGGCAGGGGAGGAGGAAGCCTTTCCCCTTCCCAGTGGGAAAATCATCAAGTGTGCTAGGAGCCCTCAGGAGAGCCTCACCTACAACAGCCACGTGGAGGACGGCTACAGTCCCTCAGACTGCTTTCATGGGGCACAATGGCCAAACAGTGTCCTAAATCCAGGACTTACTGACCCCATGCCTAGCTATGATGTAGACAGGAGGGAGCCGTGCACAACAGGGAGGGGAGGGGAGGGGAGGGGAGAGAAAGGGAGGGAGGGGAAGGGTGTTCCCTACCTTGCCAAGGCAAGGTAGTCCATGTAAGTGGGGCACTGTGTAATTCTGAGGTCCCACTGTGTGCTCTCAGCATCCATGTTTCAGAACCTCAGGTGACACAGGGCCAGCGCTTGCTCTGTCCCCTCGTGCACACGGCCGCACAGCGCAGCCTCAGTTCCTGCCCTCCTTCCCACACTGACCTCATTTCATGAGCCTCACACAACCTTAGCGTCTGTACTTACAACCCCCCCAAGAGCCAGAGCCTTTAACAGAGACAGTCTCGCTCGAATAACAGACAGAGCGACAAGCTTTCAGGGAAACAACACTTGGGGCAAAGCTAAGAACATGCAGAAGCACAGCCACAGAGCAACCCTGTGTGCCAACTGAGAAGATGCCTCAGAGGGCTGGCCTGTGGTGGAGCCAGTCTGTGGGCACCTTGAGTCATGGGTGATGTGGCAGGCCAAGCTGTGGGCCTTTTAGAAGCTCCAATGAGCCAGATGAGACAGCGTTCGCCTTCAATCCCAGCACTTGGGAGGCACAGGCAGCCTGGTCTACAGAGCGAGTTTCAGGACAGTCAGGGCTACACCGAGGCTGTGCTCAGTGCCGCTGGGAATGATGGTGTTAGCAACTGACTGGGGTCTGTACACACCAAACACATGCTCTACTACTGAACGTTAGCCTCCAAAACAGAAAAGGGCACTACTGTTTAAAAATGCATGGTATAGTACTTCAAACGGGAGCTCTAGATATGCCCGATATGAACTCAAGAATGCTCTCAGGGGCTGGGGGGATGGCTCAGTGGTTAAGTGCATTTTCTGCTCTTGCTGGAGGACCCAGGTTCCGTTCCCAGCACTCATGTCAGGCGCTCACAACTGCCTGCAACTCGGCTCACAGGGGACATAACATTCTCTTCTGGCTTCTGAGCACATCTCCACTCACGCACACACAGAACTAAAAATAAGACAGTGACCTAAAGAAGCTTCTTGACCTCGTGAGTTCACACAGGCAAAGAGGCAGAGACCTCCCACAGTGCACACCCAGGAGCCAAAGAAACACAAGACACAGGAAACCCCACTAGCAGTGAAGCCAACCTGCAAAAGCAGAGAGAGCAATCACAAAGTTACGGAGAGAAGCTCCGGCCTCACAACAGCACACCTGCACGCCCAGCTGCATGAGGCTGAGGCAGGAGGATGGCGTCAGTCCAGGTCAAAGCTACCTGTGCAACACAGTGAGATCTCATCTCAAACACAAAAGCAGGCTGCAGAATGGCCCCGATTATATCTGACTAAAATATGAACTAGAAAGGATAGAGGGATGCTCTAGTCACATAAGACACTTCATAGGCCTTACTGACAGGTGGGAAGGAGGAGAGCGGAGGGGGAGGGGCATCTAGCCTCGCTTCAGTCCTCCTACCCTGTCTGCTTGCTTCACCATGAAGAGAAATTGCTTTTATAGATTTAATAAAACTCAAATGCCTAGCTGATACTCAAGAAGGAAACGCATCACCAGAGAAGCTGGCCTGCCACTGAAGACATGCCCCAAAGGTCTGTCGTACTGTGGACTGTGGGTAAAGGACATTTGCTGAAACTGCTGTCAGGGTTTAAATTCTACCCTTAGGCTGCTGTCAAGAATTCAATAAAAACACTCCCTAAGCTAGCATTTCTTTTTCTTTTTTTTTTTTTTAAAATTACTTATTTTATTTATGAGTAGTACACTGTAGCTGTCTTCAGACACACCAGAAGAGGGCATCAAATCTCATTACAGATGGTTGTGAGCCACCATGTGGTTGCTGGGATTTGAACTCAGGACTTCTGGAAGAGCAGTCAGTGCTCTTAACCACTGAGCCATCTCTCCAGCCCTAAGCTAGCATTTCTTAACCCTTCCTGTTTTTGAATCAGGGATCTGGTGGTCCATGTGCTAAGACTGAGATGTGCCTCTGTTCCAGCCTGGGCGAGTGTCACTGAGACAAGTTTGCAGAGGTAACAAGGCCACCACACCATGCCAGGGAACCCTCCAGTTTTCTAGGATTCTGTCATACAGGAAAGCACAGGGTAAGGATATACTTACTGCCATTCATCATTTTGTCCTTAGCCAGTGGGTGTGTTGTAACCTTGCATCCAAAACCTACTTCGTGAGCCAACAGGGCTGTAGGACCTGGGAATAAGATGTACACAGATGACAGGGTAAACAGAAAACCTGTGCTGCAAAACAGAAACACCATGTGTGAGGTAGCACACGCCTTTGATCCTAGCACTTGGGAGGCAGAGGCAGGTGGGTCTCTGTGAGTTCCAGGCCAGCTCGGTCTACAGATTCAGTTCCAGAGCGAGTCCCAGGCCAATGAGGACTACATAGAGGGCCCTGCCCCAGAAAAACAAAGAAACAAAACAATTTACCAGAAGTATTCTTCTAAATCAGACACCCAGAGTCTGAACAGTCACAGTTCTAAATACCATTGCTTAAACACGATAAGGGAGGGTACATCCAAGATGAGCCATGTGAGCACATCTGGCAAGGTGTGCAAGGCTGCCTTCCCTGTGACGGTAAGCAAGTAACTACTGTCTGTTTGTTTGAGGGGTTGGAGTGGGAGGGTCAAAGCCCTGATTTGAAAATTAAGACAAAACAACCTACCACTGCCATTATCTGAGCCTCTGACGAAGGCCATGCCAAGAGTTAGCTCTGGGAACTGGCAGCAAGGTCATGGCAGCAGACAGGACCCCTTTCTACAGCGCCACCTGGTGGACACTTGGAGAACACACCGCCAACTAGAACTCCTTGGACACCCTGGTTCCTGGTGAATCCTGACACCCGCTTCTGAGCAGCTGCCAGGGCCCCTTCACCTGCATGCTTCCATCTCTCTCCCTGACTCCAGGTGAAGCTCCTGTGTCTCCTCCTAAGGAGTGCCTCCCTGCAATGACGTTCATCAGGACTCAGCAGCACCAAGGGTGACACTAACAACTGAGTTCCTGACCCTAACACCACAGTCACCCTCGACCTCCTGCTGATTGAAGACAGGCTTCAACACAGAGCTCCGTTCCCTGCCTGAGCCACCCCAGTTTGCTCTCTCATTCTGAGATGGTGACACAGGACAGTCTGCTAGTAATGTTTCTTTTTTTAACAGTGACTTGGTTCGGAGAAAGGGCCAGGCCCTCAGGTCTGACTGAGCACAAGTGAGCAAGCCAGCTGCTGATGTTCTGGTCAGTGACATGGAACACGATGACACTGCAGTTTACTTTCAGCCAAGTCCAAGGAACAAACCCAGGCTAACCCGAGGGAGGCTGGTCTCCCATATCAGCAAAGGACACCAGCCTACCTAGGACTTCCCACCCACAGTCGGGACAGTACAGGTTACAGGGACTGTAAAACCATCAATCAACAGAAATCCCCAGGCTTCAGCACAGCAAGAAGTCAGAACTGTGGGAGCCTGGGAGGTGTCCAGGTGCTCCCAATGGCTCTCTCGTGAGTTCTCAAGCACACACTCCTGGCATCCCGATGCCCACAACCTCTGTCACTTCAGGGATTTAGAATGGCTCCGTACTTCTGGTTTTGGCCCAGGGCTAGGCACATACGACTCAGCTATGCTCGGTCCCAAGTGGGGAACTTTTGTAACTTTCCCCACGTGTTTTCCCTCCTTTCTTTTCTTCTGTGGAGAGGCTTTCCTGTGTAGCTCAGGGTGGTCTTGAACTCACAGTATTCTTGCTTCTACCTCCTCAGTGCTGCAGTTATAGCTTGGTCTCTCAGCCAGCCCAAACAGGGGAAATTTTTTTTTAATTTATTTAATTTTATTTTATATGCATTGGTGTGGGGGTGTCAGATGCCCTGGAACTGGAGTTACAGACAGTTGTGAGCTGCCATGTGGGTGCTGGGAATTGAACCCGGATCCTCTGGAAGAGCAGCCAGTGCTCTTAACCGCAGAGCCATCTCTCCAGTCCCCAGGGAAAATTTTAAAACAGGAAGAGTATAGCACAATGCCTTGCCTGAAGGATGGCTTTGACAGTCTGATGTCATTTTAATAAGACAGAAAAGGCCACAGATGTCTCTATAGTATCTGCTTTGTCCCTTGGGGGGAAGTCAGGGCACCAGAGCTAGGATAGAGTCCCTTGGTCCACAAACAAAACCATCCATCCCTTCTGTCACAGATTCATTTGTCCTATAACACACTTACTTAAAAGGCATCTGACAAGGAAGACACCACATGCCACATCACCTCATATTAAAGCAACTGAAAGGAGTTTAAATGGGCCAGGAAGCAAACTAGTACAGCTTCAAGGCTCAGGACATGTACGGAAGACCTCATCTGAAGCCATGGGTGTTCAAGAGCACTCAAGCCAAGACTCAGCACCCGGAGACAGGCGAGCCTGGGGGAAATCTGTGGCGTTTGTGCCGGTCAGATTCTTGCTGACTCTCCTGGCAGGCCTAACTGCTGGCACAGAGATGTGCTGGAACAAGCTGTTTGCTAGATTCCAGAAGCCTTATTTTCCCTGAGGTCAACCAAACAGGGAAAACACTGAGTTTTACAGACTAGCGACCCAGTGCAGACAGAGACACAAAGTGCAACAACTGAGCTCAGTGCTGCCATGACACAAGTTCATGCCACCCAAACCAAACAGCCAGTGTGGGCGCCTTCTGGCTTCATGAAGGCAAGCTGTGTGCAGTCAGGCTCCCAGAGCCAGACCAGCCCCCCAGCAGCTGCATTCCCACAGCCGCACTCACTCACCCGCACAGATGGCAGCTATGAGGCCCTTCCTGCTCTCCTGCTCCTTGAGGACCTCCTTCACCATCGCCGACTAGAGAGAACCAAACACCCAGTCACCACTGACACTCGTCTCTCACAGGAGAGCTGGGGGCACCACTCCCAGCTTAACTCACTGCCAGCTGCTCCCCAGACAGAGCTTTAACCAGCAAGTACACAAGTGACCCGGTTCCTAGTGTCTGTGTCCTCAGGCCTGGTCAACGGCATGCACCCCAAGAGAAAGGCCCACCACAATAAAGACCGGAAGGAAAAAGCAATGTCATCAAGGCACAACATAACCCTGCCCTGTGCTCCAAGAGAGGCAGAAGCAAGGGGACACAGGGTTCAGCAGCCTCAGATGGCAGAGACCCCAGGAGGAACAGCCCACTCCCGCCTTTGTTCCTGCGTGAGTTTTCACATGGAGCTGGAAATGAAGAGCAGTGGCTGCCTCGGATGTCACCCTGTGTTCACACTGTCACTGTGGCCCTGCAGCTGTCCTCGACCCCGATGGCAGAGCAGGCAGCACTTTCTAGGCTTAGCCCATGTTGCTGCAGCAGCTGGAAGCTTGCAGCCTCGCTCGCACCAGTGCACACTCGCTAAGCCTGTGTGCAGCAGCGGTCTGCAGGAATGTCTCAGAACTGGGCTCTGCAATGGTAGACACTAACGGCTAACCTCTGCCGTCTCTCCTGTGCCTACAGCACATCCCTGAAGCACACCAGAGCAAACGAAACACAACAAAGTAGACGCTGTGAGAGTTCCTCACAAGCTCTCCACTTAGACGTTCCCGTGCAGTTTTTACCTCAGATAAATTCTGAGCACCCAGATTTCCTCCTGGAAGAACCACCACGTCGTATGGTCCCTGTGAGTTGGGAGACAAAAGGGGACATTTCATTTTTACTGTGTTAAATGGCAGCCCAGTATCTGCCAAAGAACTTATGCGCCTATGGGGGTGGGGTGGGGCTGGCGCAGGGTGGAGTTATAGGTATCTCTGTGGTAGAGTGCATTCTTAGCATGCATGGGGCCCTGGGTTTGATGCTCTAACACCAAAAATAAGTAAGTGCCAGGCATAGTAGTGCATACCCATAAAAGGAGGTAGAAGCAGGAAAGTCAAGGGTTCAAGGCTGCCCTCAGCTACTCACTAAGTTTGAGGCCAGCCAGGTAAACAAGAGCCTGTCTCAAAACAGCAATAACAACAACAAACCACCCAAAATGAAACAAATAAAGGTGTGTCACTCTGGTGGAACAGTGTAGCCAAAAATAAATGCAGACATGAGGGCTGAAGAGCTGGCTCAGTAGTCAAGGACTCCTGTTGTTCCTGCAGAGGACTGGAACTCAGTCCCCAGCACCCACACGGTGGCTCACAATTGCCTCTAGCTCCAGCTGCAGGGGACCCAACACTCTACCTTGTTCTCTGGGTGTACACACACATGTGCGCTCACGCGCACACACACTCGGTGTCTTTTTTTAAAATGTAGAAAGATCTGTGATAGAAAGTGTACGAATGGAAGTCCTGGAGCACGTGTAGTGTAAATGTACCAGGTGGAGAGGAAACAGCGCCGAGCTCAGGGCCTTGAGAGCCAGGACACTCACGAACACCAAGACAAACAGATATACAAGTAAATTCACAAACATCACAGACGTTCGAAGGCAAAAGACACCCAGCAGTGTGTCTTTCAGGGACGAGCCCAAGAAAAGAGGGTGTGTTACTCTGACTTTATATATAAATGTTTAAACCATGTGACTTTTTCAATAAAAACACAGGTAGTGATTTTTTAAAAACTATCCCCCCAAAAAACCCAAAACCCCCAAATATTAAAAGGCAAAGAAAAAAAAATAGCATTATGAAGCTTTGCATTGAGAAAACTCACAGTATTCTATTATCTTAAACACCCAAACATCCAAGAAACCTAATCCATTTTAAACTTGCTGAAATTAAAAAGAACAAAGAGAAAGCTATCACAACAGTACACTCTGCAACACGTGCCATTCCTTTAGTCTTTGTGGCACTGGACACGGACCCCAGGGCCTCACTAGGCGAGTGTTCTCCACCTGAGCCGCACACGCCTCACCTCACCTCCTTTTATGACACAAACCCAACAAGCACATGCAGGAGGCAACATTGCTCTAAAACACCCCAGATACCGCAGGGCGGAAAGTCACAACAGGAAAGCAATTTCTAGTCTTCCCTCTAACACACTTTCAGAGTTTTTCAAGGTTTTGGATGTAGATACAGGAGTGTAATCATCCTTCTGTAGCAAGGAAATACAGACGCTCCTTAGGGAGGAGTGCACATCCTCCCACGTGGGACGGCGTGGGGAATTAGCTTGAGAATTAGGGAAAAATCAGGTAAAACCTCCCTTTCTGCAATGTGTTTGCGTGTCTGCTCTATAGGGTATAGTCCCTCTCTTATCACCCTACGCCGTGACTTCTGATCTCTTGTAGTAAATGCACAAAAGGTCAGAGGGCAGGCATGCATGCCTCTCAGGAAAGCGATCCCAGCTTTCCAAAGATAACCAAAAAGAGTAGCCAGTAGGTGGGACACACTTAGTGAGGCCTGACCACTTATCCAGCACACACCCATCCACAAGAGGAGCCCTGCAACTCCACCTGTCACTCTGAGGGGGAAGCTGAGACATGAGGGTCACAAATCAGGCCACTTCCAAAACTCTGTCTCAGCACAACTCTTTACCAAGGACATGAGGTTATGGGGATGAAAGTGGCAGAGAACTCTCCAGGCATACCTGAGACCTGAGGGTCAGTTACCAGCACTGAAAAAAGACAACAGGAAATGTGGCCGACTTCTGGGGCGAGGAGGCCTTTGGGAGAAACACTCCAGTGACAGAGCATGATCCCCCTCGGCCGCCATCTGTGGGCCTCTGCGTCCATCCCCACCACCCACTGACACAGGATCCAGCCCCTCCATCCAGGCCAAGTCCTCCTCTTAAAGGAAGTCTGTTCTAACTGCAGTCACAGATACAGCCAAAAGCTGTTTCAAAGAACTAATAAGCCCCAAGAAGGAAAAGCCCACGTGGACAAAACAAACCTGTGTCTTTGCGTCTTCCAGACTGGTATCCGGACAAATCATTACGTCACGGCTACACTGCACAGGGTCCTTCCCAGCCAAGCCTGCAACAGTGACTTTAATCTAGAGAAAGAACAGACGTTCAAGAACATGAAAGCACACAGACGTGGGGCAGCACTCTGACACCAATTCTGTGGTTTGTAAGTAACTTGTCAGGGACAAGACCAAACCCAGGCAATAGCAAATAATATCTCGTCTCTTCTGGTTTGCCCAGGACAGTCCTAATTTGTAGCTGAGCTGCTACTCTGGGTCTTCGGCTAGAACACCCTCTATTCTACAAGTGTTGAGTTTGGGAGATGAGTTATTGGGCCATCCTGATAACAACCCACCCGCCATTCGAGGGTAGTGCGAGGGTAGCATATCAAACCTCACGGGCTTTCCCTGAAGTAGAAGTGCACAGCAAGAACTAAAGAACACTTCATCTTGCAAATCATTTAGTAGGTGACATTACCAGTAGCTAGTACCCAAAGTACAGGACATTTCCTAGAGTGCTGGGGGGAGGACAGGTTAGCGCACTGGAGACAACTTGTCAAAATCCAGTGATGCTTACTTCACAGTATTAGCCCAGCAACCTGACCTTCGGGTGCAGAGCCTGACAAACCATCCTCATGTCTTCACAAATAAACCCCACAGGAGAATATTTATTAAAGAGGGTACAGAGATGGCCCGCAGTTAAGATCACTGGGGTTTGGTTCCCAGCAACGACGTGGTGGCTCACAACCACCTCTAACTCTGGTTCCAGGGGGCCAGGCTTCCTCTTCTGGCCTCTTCGGGTACCAGGCACTCATGTGGTGCACAGACAAACATGCCGGCAAACATTCATATACACACAAAAGAATAACGAAAGCCTGGTAGTATTTACTCCAGTATCACAAGGCTGGTGTTGGAGGGGAGGGGCAGTGGCTTGCCCATGGTGTCCTGTCCTTTGCTGTCCCCACTGAGCAGCAGCGTGAAATGAAGAAAGCGAAGTTTCATTCTGGAGAGCAGAGTGTGAACAGGCTGCCTGGGTCTGAGCCCTGCTCTAGCTTGAAATCAGCGCAGCTGAGTGTCTCTGCCTGGGGTTTCTGAGAAGAGGCAGAGAGCTAACAGCCTTGCTGTCAGGTTTGTGTGAGTAAATGCTCAGGGTGAGCCTGGCAAACATGAGTGCATTCCATGCTCGCCCTGTTCTATCAACACAGAATGAGGAGCCCAGGCTAACACATCTGCACCACACGATGCAGGCTCACACACATTAAACAGGTAAAAGTGACTTAGAGTCCCCTCCTTTTAAAACAGGGAGGGCTAGCCCAGGAGGGAGACTCACCCCAGCTCGACGCATGACATCCACAGGAATCACCGTCTCCATCTCCTCTGCTCCTTTGGCCAGGATGACCAGAGCTCTTTTGGAAGCCATTTCTATTTCTTAAAGACTTAAAAAACAGAAAGAAAAAAAAATGTTCAAAATGTTGCCACTGTAACAAGCATCTGTTCACACAGAGTCAATATCCTCTATGTGACAGGCTGAGATAAATGAAAGCACCCAGCTTAGGTTAAAACTGTCTCCCATGGCAGACTTTCAGCACTCTGATTCCAGGATGAAAAAAAGGTGGCAGCTGGGCGGTGGTGGCACTTGGGAGGCAGAGGCAGGTGGATTTCTGAGTTCGAGAGTTCGAGGCTAGCCTGGTCTACAGAGTGAGTTCCAGGACAGTCAGGGCTACAAAGAGAAACCCTGTCTCAAAAAACCAAAAAAATATAGAAAAAAAAAAAAAGAACGAAAGAAAAAGAAAAGAAAACAAGGTGGCTGGGCTGGAGAGATGGCCTGTGGTTAAGAGCACAGAACCAAGGTTTAGTTCCCAGCACCCACAGGGCTGCTCCCAACTGCCTGTCATCTCCAGGGATACATCGCCCTCTTCTGACCTCCACCGGCAATGCACATATATATGCAGGCAGAACGCTGACACACCAAAAACAGATCTTTTTTTTAAACAATAAAACCTGGGATTGCTAATGTGTGCTAGTATTGTTTGCACTTTTACTTACTGTGCTTTCTTAGGACCAATTTCTAACAAAGGCAGGTTACATAATGGGCCTGCATATCAGTCACACTGTGGAGAGGTGGGCTCTCTTAAAATACTGGGAGGAAGGGAGGGAAGCAGGGAGGGAAAAGAAAAGAAAAAGAGCGAAGAGAAGGAAGGCGCGAGTCGGGCATACACCTTTAGTCTCAGTGCTCGAGAGGCAGACTGGAGTATCTATCTTTGTAAGTTCGAGGCCAGCCTGGTCTACAGAGTGAGTTCCAGGACAGCCAGGACCACACAGAGAAATCCTGTCTCGAAAAACCTTAAAAACAAAACAAAACAAACAAACCCAAACCAAATCATACAAAAAAAAAAAAAAGAATCCTCCCCCCCAAAAAAAACCCAAAACCTTAATATCACTGGTTAAAAAAAAAAAAACAACTTGTAAGTTTTGAAGGTTTTGTTCTCGCTGATGTTCCCATAAACTGCTAAAATGTCAGGACCAGGTTGGGGGAGACCAATGGTGCTAAATCCCAGACCACACGACGAATGATTAATAAAGATGGGATATCCCTTGAGGAGGTCAGCCCTGCTGCGGACGGGAGCAGCTCGTCGCCTCTCTGAAGCACTTTCCGCGTCTTTTCCCTGCACGCTTCCCATGCACCAGAACTCTGGTCAAGCCTTCCAGTAACCGCGCTCACTTCAACCGGAGGGGGCCCTGTGCAGAGCTCTGGCCCGGCATGCACCGCGGCCGCCCCCAGCCCGCCCGGCCGGGACCCTCCCCGGGCAGCGGGCGGACCTCAGCCTGTCCTCCTCCTGCCCCGGGGCGCAGACCTGCAGCCGCGCCTCCTCCACCCACGCGAAGCCACAGCCAGTCCCGTACGAACTCCGTACCCGGCTCAGTCGCACAGACAGGTACACAGCACGCATGCGCGCCGCCCGCCCTGAGGCTGCGCACACCCCCTCGCTTCCGCCCCGGTGTGCGTCACGTCCGGTTGAGCCCAGGCCCGGGGGTGAGGAGCGGACTACGGCTGCGCGGCCGCTTGCAACACCCTCCGTCCCCCTCCCCATGCTACGGGCCACCCTGCGAGCGCCTGCGCAGTTGACCCTCTCAGCCACTGCGACGTTTAATAGAGAGTGGTTACGAGTTCGAGGCCAGGCTGGGCCACAGTGTAAACCATCCCTGCCCTCCCCCCACCGCCGCCACTTGTTCAATGCAGGAAAAAGAAGGGAAGAGAAAATAAGAGCCCGGCACAGTGGCTCACACTTGTAATTCTAGCACATGCGAGTTCACAGGCTGAAGTTCAAAGTCATTTTTGAGTCACCATGTGGTTGCTGGGAATTGAACTCAGGACCTCTGGAAGAGCAGTCAGTGCTCTTAACCACTGAGCCATCTCTCCAGCCCAAAGTCATTTTTGGAAGACGTCTTACATCATGTTTTTCAGTGGGCTGATTACTTTTCTTGCCTCTCTTACTGTAACATCCCCTGTTTGCCCCTTGCCTTGCTAGTACTCCATTCCAGGTTATCCCAGGCCTGTCCCTCCCCGCTAGGCCTAGTCACCCTGTCCCTTGTGTCACACGAGGGCAGGAGGGAGTCAAGATTTAAGAGCTCTTGCTGGTTTTGCATAGGACCCAGGTTCGGTTCCCAGCATCCACTGTGAGGGGGGGGGATGGGGAGGAGGACTCATCACTGCCTCTAACTCCAGGTCTAGGACATCTATCTAACGCCCTCTTCTGGCCTCCACGACAATGCACTCATATGCACACAAATAATAAAATGCCCTACTGCACCCTCGGGTTAGAGCAATGTTGACATCTACGATACGATAAATTGATTAGCTAATTTTTAGTTTTTTACACTTTTGGGTTGGCATGTGTTTACTGTGTGTGCATCTCAACCCATGCCGAAGGGTGCGTGTGGAAGCTCCCAGAAGACCACTAGCCTTAGTGTGTCCTTTCTTTACCACAAGGGGCTCAGGGATGGAACTCAGATCCTCAGGTGTGCGGCAAGCACCCTTACCCGCTGAGTCCTCCCACTGGCCTTCTCCTAAGTTTTAATAAATATCTTTACCAGCTTACAGGAGGGAGACTCATCCTCACCTGGTCCTATCTGTACCCACTACAGAGAAAGCCAGCTAAATTGGCAAGTCTCAGTACTCTATGCAAACCCCAGACAGGACGTAAACTTGTTTTCCTTATTATATAGAGATGGAATACCCCACATATATTGGCTGACCTCCATTATAGGTTCATATTGGAAAACTTATAAACTGGAAATTCCTATGGTGGTAGTAGTTTAATTTTTAAAATTGTTAAGTAAGTCATGTATACAATAAACCTTGTGCAACTGTTTTAGGAGTTGTGGGACAGACTGGATCTTCACTATGTGCAAAGAGAAAAGACAGAGGCAGCCCTTTTCGCTTTGAAGGTACAGAAAGCTGGAGTGACAGAAAGACCAGAGCAACTTGTCAGATGTGAGCTTCAAGATCCACAGAGGGTATTGGGCTTGGTGGCTCACGCCTGTAATCCCACATACTTAAAGAATAAAATCTACCTCTAGGGGAACACATGCCCTTGTCTCTTCCCTTATGGGTTAATTCAGTGGTGCAGTTCAGAGAGCTGGCTGGGAATGCCCCAAAACGCAGCTTCACCTTGAGAAGGTGTGCTTCTCCTTTCTGGGGTCCCAGGTGTATCATTTGGGAAGCTGAGGCAGGCTTTCAAGTTCCAGGCCAGCCTGGGCAACTGAGGAAGAACTTGTCTCCAAGCAACAATGTGGCTGAAGCTGTAGCTCATTGGGACATAGCCATGGCCTGCACATCCGTGGCCTGCATAGCCATGGGTTGAGGACCCTCATTCCAAACTCCAGAGCCGAGAAGGAGGAACAAGAAAATGAAGGCTCAGAGAGCTGGTTGGCTACTGTGGAAAGAAACAAACTCGGGAAAAAGAAGGAAAGAGACATGGTGGGGTGCTGGCAATACCATGACAACACTTTGAGGAGACACAGAAGTTCACACTCCTGACATCTCCACACCATCAGCAAGGACTGAAACGGAGCAGAGTTACCACAGATTTTATCCAATGAATACTCTACACAGTTTTAAAACCCACATACTGGGGCTGGAGAAAGGACTCAGTGTTTAAGTACTGCACAGAACCTGTGTTCAGTTCCCAGCACCTACATTAGGAGGCTCACAGCTGCCTGGAAGGACAATGTCAGGGGCTCCCATGGCACCTTCTGGTTACCAAGAGTGCATGCACGCATGTACGTGCGTGCGATACAAGAGGAACATAATTAAAAATAAATCTTTTTTAAAATCCTCAAATGTTGTTACTTATGGGAGCTAGATTCTCCCTCCACCCCCAGAAATAGTCCTTTTCCCGAATTCCAGCTGCGTGTATGATGCGGTTTCCTTCCCTTCCCTCTGTCAGTCTTGCCAAGAGAATGTTAACCCAGGATAGAGCCTGAAGAGCCATGAGCTGATGGGAAAGCAATGTCCATGGCTCCTCAAATGACACCTGTGGAACAGACACTGCCATCTGCTGACTTACACATCAGGACCCCCCCCCCCCCAGTCTTTCCTACCCCAGCCCTTTAAATGATCCCTTCTGGCAAGGCTGGCCTCATGGAGATCTGCCTTCCTCTGCCTCTCAAGTGCTGGGGTTAAAAGCATGTGCCACACAGCCGACTCCGTCTCAGTATTTCTAACGAGGATGCTGCTGTTTGTTTTCTCCTTGATTTTGGAAGGTGTCTGTCTGTGGTGGTTCATGTTGTCAACTTGACAAGATGTAAAATCATCACAGAAACAAGCCTCTGCATGTACATGGAAGGAATTTAGATTGTGTGGAAATGCAAAGAGCTCTGTAAATGTGGGTAGCATCATTCATGTTACGGGCGCAGTCCCTCCCTGAAGGCTGAAAAACAAGGCAAACCGAGCAGTGGTATTCACGGATCTACTTCTTGAGTGCCAACACAGCGTGACCAGAGCTCAAGCTCTGGTGTGGATGTCTTCCCCATCACGATGGGCTAGGGACCCTTCAACTGTAAGCAAGAATAAACCCTCCGTTCCCTGAATTATTTCTTGCCAGGTATTTTGCCACAAGGAGAAGAGTAACTAATAGTGTCATAACCTTCATTTTACAGATATGAAGACTGAGGTAGAGGAAAATGACTCTATAAGGTCTTGCAGTTTGGGACAAATTCAGATATTCTGATACCAAAATTCACACTCTGCCCACCACACACGCTGCCAGCAATAGTTAATAGTGCCGGTAACACTCATGACAGCACAAACATATTTCTCACTACATATTCATATAACAAAGGCAAAAAAACCCAACCATTTACCAAAATATGCTGCTGTAATTCTGGTCATGACGACGCCTCTTAGGACAGCCCTATGCGATCCACAAACTTTGTCACTCAACGTTTCTCAGGTCATTATGCATTGTGGGGAGAAAGAAGTACAAGCTAAAACTTCCCGTGGGTTTCAAGAAAGACGGTGAGTTGAAACCATTATTTAATCTCATTGCTCACATCAAGGTGATTTGAGCAGATCGTGACTGTAACACGTGCCATTTGTAACGAGAAGTTAACATTTTCAACTCTTTCATGCTTCCCTTAATCTATTTTTTTTTTTTTTTTTTTTTTTTTTTTTTTTTTTTAAAGATTGTCCCTCATTGCAGCTCAGTGAACTAGAACTCGAATTAGCGGGCATCCTCCTGCCTCTGATACCCGAGTACTGGGCATAAAAGACCTGTGCCACCACGCCCCGCTGATACTCCTGTTTCCAATAGCGCGGAGAACTTCCCCCTCGGAGCCCACGAAAGGTCAGGTCGGCGCGACAGGAGAGTGGGCGAGCCCTGACCTTTGAGGCCGCGCTGGCGCAAGGGGGAAATTCTGACTCGGAGATCTGTGAGGGACCGAGAGCCGCTTCGCCTCGGCCCGGGCGGTGTGAAATCTTCTCCGGGGTGGACTACCCGGAACACCTCCCATGGAGCACCGCCCGCCGGAAGTGAGTCGACTGACCCGTAGAGACGCACGACCCACTTCCGCCAGGGCGGTGCCGCCGAGTGGCTGAGCTTAACCATAGTGGGCGGGCGCGAGCTGCTCTTGCGGGACTCAGTGCGCTTGCGCAGCTTGCGTGTTCTCACCCGGCACTCCGCCGGAAGCTATTAGTGTTGTTCCCTGCGGTCCCCAGGCGTCTTGGGGTCACCAAGTACCGCGACCTTGCGGCTTCCAGGGCAAGAAGGCGTCTTGACAGTGTGGCGCGCTTGCTGCCGACTGCTGCAAATGGGCTGGCCAGAAAGTGACCGAATTCCCTTTTGCTTTTTGCTATTAATTCAACGCTTAATTAGCGTATTGAGGACAAGTGGCCAGACCATCTTTGGGGAACAGATTTTGACACACAGACAAGATGGAAAATATAATAGTTCAGTATAAATAGGACCCTTCTACTGTAGGTTCATCAGTCCCAGGATAAAGACAGCATACTTGAGTGAGGTTGTGCTTGTTTGTAGTTCTCTGACTGCAGATTTGGGCAGTGACTCCTAGGTAGGCATTAAAATTAATAGGAGAAATGCCAGCTACATTCCACCCGCATTCCACAGTGTGGCTCAACATCTGTAGTCTCAAGGCCCTTTGTCCCAAAACAATAAAACTGTGTGCATCATGTATGTAGCTTCCTCCTCTCCTAGCTGTGAAGCAATTTGAAGTGCTGTGTGTAAACACGGCTCACAAAACAGGAAGTCGTTCATGACAGTTTATATTGTTCTCTGAGTCCAAGGAATGTCAGAGTGGACAATGTCCTTTCCTAGTAATCAGACTCTGTTGAGTGGGAAGAAGACAGACCAGCATAGAAGATAACATCCAGTTGTGTCACAGATGACGGCGACGTGTTCTGAGAACTGTATCGTTGGTTTTGTGTGGACGTCACAGACGCACATATGCACACTCAGTTTCAACATCATTAAGTGAACACCTGGGACCAGGCTGGTGTGTCTGGTCCTTTGCTATTTATTATATGTGTGTGTGTTATGTATTATACCATGAAAGACCCCAGAGGACGAACAGGTGAATGTGTGTGTGCATCTGTAGCAGTCAAGAGTTGTTTTTTTTTTTTTCATCTCTGAGACAGAAACATGGGTATGATTTGGGTATGAATCACACAGTGGGAGGAAGAGCATTTCAAACTAGAGAGCAGCCATGAACAGGCCAGCCTGCCACCGAGTGTGTTTGGTGTGTTGATGGGTAAGCAGAACACAGGGTGGGATGCAGAGCAGAAGCAGACAGCCAGGACCAGGTCTGGATGCTCTGACCATCCAGGAATGCTGGGTGGAATGATTTGGCTGACTTGAGAAAAACACTTTATTTGTCTATTTTTGGTAGTTGGTCAAATGTATGCTAAGCATACACTTTGCCTCCAAGTGACAGTGGCAGCCCCAAGAGAAACTTAATGAGTGTAATATAAATATATAAATCTTGGAAATTGCTTGTGTGGTCGAATATAACGTGTGTGTGTGTGTGCGTGTGTGTGTGTGTGTGGTGTGTGTAAGACAAGTTACACACAGGTATTTTAGAACTTTGATTTAGTGTAGTGAAATTGAACAGAAAAACAAAAACCTAAAAGAATTGCTTATACATCAATCCTTCATCATGAAAGAAATGTAAGGGAACTGGAGATAGACATGCAAGGAGAACTAGAATGATCTGGAATTATTTGGATTATCTGGCACCTTTTAAAAGCTCAGGGGTATCAGGGACATGGCTCAGATGTGCCCATGGGCTTGCTGCAGAAGCGTGAGGACTCAATTTTTATCCCTGAACTCAAAGTAAATGAATAAATAAGCCAAGCATGGTGGCATGTGCCTGAAATCCCAGTACTGGGGGAGGGGGAGGAGACCAGGATCCTCTGGGCAAGGAAACATACATGGTTTCATTCCTCTCTGCTCTTGACTGTGGATATGATGTGATATGTGTGGACAGCTGTGTCATATTCAGGCTGCTGTGAGCCCCCTACTTAGATGGACTGTACTCTGGAGTCCTAAGATAAGTTGTCTTTTTTCCCAGGATGTTTTCTTACAGCAACAGAAATAAAGCTAGGACAACCACTAAGTCAAAAAGATGTGTGTGTGTGTGTGTGTGTGTGCACATACCATTTGTGCAGGTGCCCACAAAGGGCAGAAGAGGAGTTTAGATGCCTTCAGGGTAGACTTACAGACAGCTGCGAGCTGCCAGACTTGGGGCAGGGATTGGATCCTCTGAAGACCAGCCAGTAGCGTGCAGCTATCTCTCCCAGGCTAGATTTGTAAAAGCATAGCTCCATGTAGCCACTGATGCTGTTCCTCATCACGCCCGTGTAAGTGGGTGGACCCTCCATTTCTGGGTATTCATTCACGTAGCTGTGGTTTCTGCCTTAGCTCTCAAACCACTGAGTCTACAGTCTCACCCCTGCCTGCTGAGTCAACACACTTTTTTTCTTTCATTCACAGGAATAAAACCTACTCAGCAGCTCCAGAGTTGGTCATCTCTCTTGCCTCAGGTTTAGTTGGCTTCTGAATGAGAAGTCCTGGGTTCCATCCTGGCATCTCCCTCAACTTTGGTTGCCCTTGGAAACCCTGCCCTTTCTGGCAGCAGCCTGCAGCCTGTATAGGCCTAAACCCAGCCCCTTGCTGTCTGCGTATCCCTGAGTAAATTACTAACTCCTCATGCCTCAGGCTCCCGGCCTATAAAACCTAATAGTGTGTCGTTCAGACTCTGCTACCCTCCTGTAGGTATTGCTGGACATGACCTTATAAGGGGAAAAGAAGTTTAACCTGGCTTCTGGGCTACGTGACCTCCTTCATGGTGAAAGCCCCTCCTGCCGATCTCAGGATAAGATTTCCAGGGTTTGGTCACGTCTCAACTCCACTCTAGCTCCGGGCTGGCTCCCCTGCTCCCACAGCTTTCTGGCCCCACGTCTCCCCTTTTTGTTTTGTAAAAGTGGGAATCATCAGAGTCCAGCCTCTAGGCTGGGACTGGTTTGGTGCTGAAGCAGAACCTGGTTGCTAGTGACTTCAGCAAGGTTGCTGATTTGGTGTTTCAAAGACTTGATGAAACTGGGCCAGGAGGAGCAAAGGCTCCTGACACTCTTGGAGGGCAATCTCCTGTTCCTGTAACTTTGTTGTATCCACAATAGGTTTCTCTAACAACAACAACAACAACAACAAAAAGTCTCCAGTGGTGGATATTGGGAAGATCAGGGAGGGGCTGGGTGGTAGCTGAGTTAGAATGGAGAATCACAAAGACAACTGTAAGAGTGGAGGAGAGAGGGGCCCGTGGCAGCAGCCACCAGGCCATGGATATCCTTCCAGAATATTTTTTTTGTCTTGTTTTGTTTTGTTTTGTTTTGTTTTGTTTTGTTTTGTTTTGTTTTGAGACAGGGTTTCTCTGTGTAGCCCTGGCTGTCCTGGAACTCACTCTGTAGACCAGGCTAGCCTCGAACTCTCGAACTCAGAAATCTGCCTGCTTCTGCCTCCCAAGTGCTGGGATTCAAGGCGTGAGCCACCGCCGCCTGGCTTTCCAGAATAGTTTGTTCCCTTGGGAGTGGCACCTCCTTTGCCTCCTCAGTCCTTGACCCGTCAGGGAGAGACAAGCCATCTTCTTGGTGCAGTGGTATCGGACATTTCTGGCTGAGACCCAAATAGGCCCACGCAGGTCCCGTGGAAAGACACAAAATCCTTTCCAATCATGGGGAGAGGTCAGTTCCCTTCCATGTTCTGTCTAAGGGATCATACCATCATACCAGGATGGGAGGAGTTAGTCCTAGTGTGTGTCAGTGGATGGAGATAGGAGGGTGTTGGAAGCCTTTGTAAATATCAAATATACAAAGTAAAAAACTTTAAATTATCAAATTTAAAGTAGCCAGGGCCATTGCTAATGGTATGTTAGGGGAGTAGGCAAAAGTTTTCTGTTTTTAAAGCTAGGTTTTTAGAGTTTGATATGTTCTTTCTATGATTCCTTGGCTCTGGAGATTGTAAGGAATTGCCATGTGATGGCTATCTCCCATTGTGAGCAGACGGTCTTGGATTGAGAGTTAGTTTTTATCTGTTGAGGAATGCCCATGCTGGCAAAGGTGGAGAGCGTGCAGTGAATTCATCTTTCTGAAGTTTCTCCCATTTGGGCTGTAGTGTTGCAGGATATTTGATCCCAGTGTGAGCCTTGAGATTGTGTTATTTGCTGGAAAAATACATAGTTTTTAGTTTTGGTGTTTTTAGTTGTGGTGTGGCTCAGCCTTAGCACACACCTTTAATCCAAGAGTTTTCTGCTTGAATATTGTAAGCAAGATTAAATAAAGTAAACCGTAGGTCAAGAGGGTGAGCAAGCAACCATGTGACAGGAAGGGAACCTAGGATGGTTAAATAAAAAACCCGTAGGGAGAAGAGGGAGTTGGGAGCACAGATAGAGAGATGCACAGAAAGCAGCAGGTAGGTACATTCAATTTGGAGGAGGTCATTTGAGAAGATGTGGCAGAAAGAGATTCCTTCTAGGACTTTAGCTGACATAGAAGGTCAGCTGGTGCTTTCTTGTAGGAGGAGCTAAGGTGGGAGGAGAAAGGAGAGGAAAAGGAAGAGGAGGAGTGAGGAGAGGGAGAGACAGAGAGATGTAGGAGGCACCGTGGATGACCACTCATGTACCGGGAGCAGTCCTGGGTAATAACTTTTATCTAGGTTAGTTAATTGGGAAACATCTATAATTATGTGGGCATATTGTTATTGAGCATTAACAAATATATAAAGCCTTTGATTAATATTTAAACATTAGCTTCTCATTTCCTACTGGGCCTGCGTGGATGGCGAGATGGTCTGGGCAAAGCCCAGTCTTGTGGAGACATTGTGGAAGATTGGCAGAGCCATCTCACGGGTGGCAGGGCTGGTGTCTCTGGCCATCTGAGTGGTCAGCCACTGCTGCTCATGGCCACAGGGAACATGACGGCCCCGATTCGCCAGACAGATCTGGTTTCACTGTTTTAAAATATCTCCCGCAACACTTTCTTTCCTCTCTGAGCTAGTAGGCTTTCACCCTAGTATCTGCCTCACGAGTCTTCATTGGTGAAAATGGACGATTGAGATTTTGTTACAAACAAACAAACAAACAAAAACACAACACTGTAGCCCATATGTAGTCCACAGTGACAAAGACTTACTTTTGGTGGCAGAACTGGGGAATGTGGGTAACCTCAGATTTCCAGGGGGCATTGGATATGAGACCTTGGGGGTTGGAGCCCATAGTTAATAAAGCTGGGGAAGTACACAAGAGGAGCCGAGCAAGAGAGAGACAGGGGAAACCAGCATAAAGCCCTCTTATATTTGTGTGGGCCCACGTGTGTGTGTGTGTGTGTGTGTGTGTGTGTGAATAGAATTGATCTGCTTCCACAACGGAGACTGTGAACTCTCCCGTAGAGGCCGTCCAATCAATGAGAGCATTTCCCTCAGATATCGGACCTGGTAGGGGACTGTGAGATCTGACTTGCTGGATGGAGAGGAGAGTGGCCCTTCCCTGTAAGAGGGCGGAGACATGGATGAACCGAGGGGATAGTGGGTTAGCATCTAACTTAAAAAGGATCTTGATAACCAGGGAAGCAAATTAATTATTCACTGAGAGAAGATTAAAGGGCCTGTTGAGTTCTTTGGGAGCTAAGGATAGCTCCCAGATAGCATATGGTTCCTTACATTGTGGGGAATGTGGGGCAGGTCTCTGGAATCGAATAATGGGGGCTCATCCCTGGGAGAGTAGTGT
Organism: Grammomys surdaster; assembly: GCF_004785775.1. Taxonomy (NCBI): domain Eukaryota; kingdom Metazoa; phylum Chordata; class Mammalia; order Rodentia; family Muridae; genus Grammomys; species Grammomys surdaster. The sequence goes on along the minus strand of NW_021620991.1, from coordinate 4,721,444 downwards.
ATTGTTGCTGTGGCCCCCCGCTTCCCTCCATCAGTAAATACTGAGAGGGCCTCAGTGATAGGTTTCTCCAAAAGCTTTGGAGGGAGGTGAGAGTTAAGGTTTGAGGGAAGGAAAGGGTGGGTTTAAGAGGGCATATTGAAGTGAGGGAAATTTCCATTCCTGAGAACACGATAGGTGGACTAAGCTGTATTCTGTGAGGGACCATTTTAAATCCTAGGGAGGACAGGGAAGGTATTAATGATCCTGAAGTCTGGGGGGTGGGGGTGGGGAGATAGAGATGGGTCTCCCCACACCAGGATATCATCCATATAGTGAATGAATGAGTAATACCTTTGGAAATTTAAACAACATTGGCTTGGTAACTTATGTTCTGATTGTGTTTGGTTTTGTTTTAGAAGTTAAAAGTTCCCCTAAATGTTTTCTCCTATGAAGGAACCATTGATAATTATTCCCGCTATGGGGGGAGATCCCAAGAAGGAATCTTTAATATTGAGTTATTCTCACTATTAGGGAAAAACAAAAACAAAAAAAAGTTCAAACAAAAGCCAAGCAAAGAAGAAAAGTCTAAGTTCTGGGCCAGGCTGTGACACTGCAGCTGCAAAACCCCGCCCTTCCATTGGTCTGTCATTCCTGGAATTCAGGTGCTGCAAGGCCAGCCCTCAGCACAAAGAGCTGACGGGACCCTGTGCTCCGGGGTTCTGAGTCGCAGCTGTCATTAATTCTTTTTTCATCTTTGGGTAAGTTTCATGCCTTTGGTCTTGAGGAGGGCTCACAGACTTCTAATTTCGGACTCTTTTTTGATGAGATGAGGTATTTCTCATAACAGGAAAGCTTTGGAATTGCCCAGGTCAGAGAGGATCTCTTCTGGACAGCCAGGACTCAGCCTGCTGGCAAATTTCAGAGAAACCAGTGACCATCCTAAAGGCGCTTAAGTGGTCTTAGTGTAACTGTTTTGTTTTCCAGGAGAGAGAAAGATATGGGATTATGACTGACACCCAAGTGGGCAGGGGTCTGGGGACCTTCTACCAATGCCAAGGAGCAACCTTGGCCAGAAGGTGACATCATAAGCAGAAAGTATGAGATCGAAGGCAAAAACAGACAGCGAATCCTCACGATGGGAAGCGGGCTCTGCTGGGGCCGATGGATGTCCCCTGGTGTGCATGTTGGGGGGTGCGGGGGGTTGTTCACCTTCTTCTCGCCTGTCCCGCCAGTGTGCATGTTCCACACTGAGGTGCCAGCTGTCCTTCAGGCTCCACTTCTTGCCCATAGCGGCATGATCAACCTGTGCTCACAATCTACGAATCCTGAGGGGGAGGTGAAGCAGGAACAGCGAGCTCTGGGAGAACAGGGTCTCAGGAGACAGGTTTCAGGGAAACAGTTCATTTTAATGGGGGAGGGGCAAACCTTTTTATTTATTTAAACCTTGCGGGGAGTGAGTAGGGGCTATTATTAGGGTGAGTGTACATCGTTGACCGGGGTCAGGATGCCTCATTTGCATAAGGAGGAATTCCAGGTGCTTCTGGATGTGATTTTATAAGGGGAGAGGAAGTTTAACCTGGCTACGGGGCTACATGACCTCCTTCAGAGGGGAAAAGGTGAGGGCACGGGGCTATGTGTGCTGGGACATGCAGGCTCTGGGCAAGTGGGGGTGATTCTGCTCATGCGATCTCAGGACAAGATTTCCGGGGTTTTGACACCCCTCAAACCCACTCTTTTTCCAGGTTGGCTCCTCTGGTCTCAAGGCTCCCTGTTCCCCACCCTCACTCCGTCCCATCCCACGACTCCCAGGCCCCACACTAGTGGCATCTGTGGTTGTCATGGGGATGAAAATGGGGCAGCAGAAGTTGGAACACTGGTCTGCAGTAACAGTTTTCACTTCCTCCCACATTAGAATGGTAACCACAGTCTGAACAGTTGTGAGGTTAGGCATAAGATTCAAGCCAAGTGTGGTGGCTCATGCCTGTGATCCCAGCACTCAGGAAGCCAGGTGTCTTAGTCACTACGCTAGTGCTGTAAAGAGACACCATGACCAAGGCAACTCCTAGAAAGAAAGCATTTAATTTGGAGCTGGCTTACAGCTTCAGAGGTTCACTCCATTATCATCAAGGTGGGAACATGGCAGCCTGCAGGTGTGGCGTGGAAAAGTAGCTGAGAACTATATCCTGATGTGTGTGTGTGTGTGTGTGTGTGTGTGTGTCAGAGACAGAGAGACAGAGAGAGACAGAGACAGAAAGAGACAGAGAGAGAGACAGAGACACAGAGACAGAGACAGACAGAGACAGAGTCCATCTCTCACACATACACAGAGACAGACAGAGAAACAGAGACACACAGAGACAGAGAGACTATATCTCTCTCTCTCACACACACACACACCACACAGAGAAAGAGAGAGGGGTTATGGCATAGGCTTTTGACACTTCCAAGCCCACCCCCAGTGACACACTTCCAACAAGGCCACACCTGATATTCCTTTTAATCCTTTCAAATAGCGCCTCTCCCTGTTGACTAAGCATTCAACTATATGAGCCCATGGATCGTTCTTATTCACACCACACTTAGGCAGGAGCATGGCTGTATGATCAAAGCCAGCCTGAGCCACCCAGGCTCAGCTACAGATGCTCAGGCTACACACAGGTCTCAGACTTGCCTTTGCCTCCTAGTGCAGAGAATTTGGTAAGCGCTGTTGGGAGCACGAGGCCCCGCCACTCACAGATCAATAGGGAAATCAGGAATGTTAAACACACAGGGTTGTCTTTTCAAAGGAAGAGATGTGTGATCTACATTTCCATCCAGAAGACTGGGGATTGGAGGTGGTTGAACTCACAGATATCCACATGCCTCTGCCACCCAAGAATTAGAATTACAGAGGTGTGCCACTGCCTCCAGCTACATAAGGATTCAATGTATTTACAGTTCTGGAGTTCAGTTTCTCCTACATAGAGTAAACTCCACAGGACTGGGTTGTACCCTCTGTGTCTGGAAGGCAGGGAGGGACCTTCGAAGTACGGCCTCTCGTAGGCACTACCTGCCCGGTCATAGGTCAGACGCCTGCAAACTGTGTGTTTGTGGCTTGCAGGCTGGCTAGAGAGCACTCACTTAGTAACAGAGCTTACCTGACACCTTTTTTCAAAATATCTGGGTGTGACATGCAGGTATCAAAAGATACCTCACGCCCTGATCAGGAACCCTGAGGTCTTTTTTTTTTTTTTTTGTCTCGAGACAGGGTTTCTCTGTATAGCCCTGGCTATCCTGGAACTCACTCTGTAGACCAGGCTGGCCTCGAACTCAGAAATCCACCTGCCTCTGTCTCCCAAGTGCTGGGATTAAAGGCGTGTGCCACCACTGCCCGGCGGCCCCGAGGTCTTGTGAGCTGTGGATGTGCAATGGACAGCACACAGGGAGAGCACAGAAACCAGAGGAAGGCCAGCAGCCTGACTGCCAGCACCTCACATCTTCTTACGTGCTGCTTCCTCTTCTGGGTCCGCTTCGATTAGTATCAGAAGTAAATAAATAAAAGCCTTATCTGATATTACGTACTGGGTAGCTGTCCAGGGTGTCGGGTAAAGGTCACAAGGACATGGAACAGGCCTTGGGCATTTTTCACAGGAAGAGTCCATTTTCCTTTCTAGTTCTTCTGTCATGTCCCCTTTTCCATTCCCCTTTTTTCCCTTCCTGCCTACCTGTTTATAGAATCTCAAGTAGCCAAGGTTAGTCCTGGATAGACAGTGTAGCTGAGGATGACCTTGAATCTCTGGTTCTCCTGCCGCCACCTCCAAACACTGGGTTTGCTGGTGTGTGCTACAGTGCTTGGCGTCTTTGTCTTCCTTCCAAACGTCTCTTTAGCTCCTTAGAGCAGCTGAGACCTCATGCTGCCTAGGCTCAGAGTCACATCCACCTGACAGGATGTTCATAGACAGAGCTGGTCGCCAGCTCAGATCTGAGTCTGAGAAGGTGGCAGAAACAGTGTAACAAGTTCTGTCAAGGATTGGTGTGCTCTGTCTGGACTTAGGAAGATGTTGTAGGTTTTTTTTTTTTTTTCCGAGACAGGGTTTCTCTGTGTAGCCCTGGCTGTCCTGGGACTCGCTCTGTAGACCAGGCTGGCCTGCAACTCAGAAATCTGCCTGCCTCTGCCTCCCAAGTGCTGGGATTAAAGGCATGCGCCACCACCGCCCAGCTGTGATTTTTTTTTTTTTAAGATTGCATTTGGAAGATTAGAAAGACAGGATGGACTAAGCAGTAGCTCACGTATTTTAAAAGCAAGTGCCATCAGGCTCTCCGCTGGCATGGGCAGTACCTCATATCATCTACCTCCGTGGCCATGGTAATTTTACCACAGGAGACCGCAGGGACGTGGTGACAGCCTAGAAGAACCTTACACAGAACACTCCTGGAGCAGTTGGTCTGGTTCAGCTGCAGGCTGATAAAACTAATCTTGAGAATCTCTCTTAGCCCAGAGGAGACATGTGTCATAGGCAGAGGAGCCCATGAATGTCACTGTGGTGAGATAGAAATGACATCCCTTCAGGGGAGGTGACAGCTCTGCCCACAACCACCCAGATGACAGGAGTAGGCAGCACTCAGCTAAATGTCACCACGCTGCAGGGGCATAGAGCACACATGTGCGTGATACAGGCAAAGCCGCTGGGTTAGCCCACTGGGTTAGCCCACTGGGTTAGCCCACTGGGCTAGCCTGTGGCATCAGAAGCCTCGGGTGGTCTGGTCAGTAGTGTGGCTGTGTGTTTTATGATATGACAGACTTTGAGAGCTCTACTTTCTTTGGAAACAGATGCCTGGTGCTGAGCTATGTAAGCCACATCACTCTGTTTCCCTTACTCCTCAATACATAGGCTTGTACTCTAATGTCCGATTGGTCACATAAGCATAAATGTCAGAGTCTAGATTTACCCAAGTCAGACTGATGGCCAAGTGTGGGCTTGTGGCCACCACACCATGCTCTGACTCCCTCCCTCTCAGGATTCACTCAGGAATCCCAGGGACAGCAGATCGAGCCTCAGTGGCTTACCATGTCACCAGCCTCCGGGACGGCTGACCACTTTTCTTAAGTGGAAAAATCACAAGTGTCAGTGTGTGGAGAACTTGAAACTGTTGTTTGCTACAGATGGGGTTGTGAGTTGATGTCACTGCGGTGGGAAACAGTGAGCTCAAAGTGAAACTGAGCGACTGCCTGGCACAGGAGCTCCACCCTTAAGCGTACATCAAAGAGAACGATTCAGGTATGTGCACACCTGGATGGCAGCATAAAAGCCATGGGTGGAGCTAACTCAGATGTCCATCAACTACTGAGTGGATAAACAGCATGGGATATCTCTGCCTAAAGGAATATGACTACACCAGGAAAAGGACACATTCTACAACAGGAATGGATCTTTAAAATATGCTAAGTGAAAGGAACCGGTGACAGAAAACCACAGGTTGGCTAATTGTATTTTATGAATGTGTAGAAGGGACAGGTGCCCAGAGACAAGATTAGTCTCAGGGAGACACAACATATGTTATTATGGATTTTGTTATGTCTCCCAGCCCACCCCCAAGCAGGATTTCTCTGTATAACCCTGGTTGTCCTGGAACTTGCTCTGCAGACCAGGCTCAGAGATCTGCCTGCCTCTGCCTCCTGAGATTTGGGATTAAAAGTGTGTGCCACCATGCCCGGCTTTAGGAAGTTCTGTTTTTAAATATTTATTAAAAGCTGGGCTTGGTAGTACATGCCTTTAATCCCAGCACTCAGGAGGCAGAGGCAGATGAAAGTGTATCTCTGGGCCTTTGAGGCCAGCCTGGTCTCCACAGTGAGTTCCAGGCCAGCTGGGGATTCATATTGAGAGGAGTACTGTCTCAAAAATTAAAAAAAAAAAAAAAAGTCTGTGTGTATTTGCCTATGTATTTACACCATATGCATGCAATGCCCAAGAAAGCCAGAAGGGGGCATCACATTCTCTGATACTAGAGTTTTGGGTGTCTCTGAGCTGCCCCATGGGATGTTGGGAATCAAACCCAAGTCCTCAACAAGAATAGCCAGTGTCCTTGGTCATTGAACCAATCCAGGATTTCTTTTTGATTGATGGGAGTGTTCTGTAATTAACTGGACGTGATAGTTTCAGGCATAGTGAATATTCTAACATCTCCTGAGCTATGTATAACTCAAATGTTGAAGTTTATCTTGTGAGACATGAGCTGGAGTTACAGGCTGTTGTGAGCCTTTAGATATGGACACTGTGAGTTGAACGAGAGTCCTCTCCAAGGGCAGTATGTACTCTTAACCTCTGAGCCATCTCTCCAGCCTCTTCTATTTTTAAATTATGTGTATGCTGGGGGTATGTGTGCACAAATTCAGGTGCCCAAGGAGTCCTGGTTCTTCTCGGAGTTGCAGGTGCTTGTCAGCTGCCCAGTGTGGGTGCTGGGAACTAAACTCAAGTATTCTGCAAGAGCAGTACGCCATCATAACCACAGGGCCACCTCTCCAGTCCCTCTACTGCACCTTTCTAAGGGTGGGCAGTGATGTGACTAGCCTCATGCAGACCCCGAGAGCTACCAGCATGTGTTTTACTAAATGCCAGCTCTCTTCTGGTCTTTCATCTCTCAGTCCAAGAGCAAGCCTCCATTTCTCTTGTGGAGAAACATTTCCTAGTCATCAAATTCCAGTGGGAAGTCCATCTATTTTAGATAAAACTGCTCTTTTGAAAGACCAGGTCTCGCAGCACAACCCAGGCAGACTTGGAACTCAGGACTCATGACCCTCCTGCGTCAGCCATCCAAGTTCTGGAATTACAGCTGTGTGTATGTCCAGGTCTTCTCGCTATGACCCCCCCTCCCCAGCTGCCATCTCCTGAGCATCTTTAGTCACGTGTCACGCTCGGTTTCCATAGCAACCGCTTCCTCCTTTTCCCCCCTCCTCCCTCCCCTCTGCTCCTTCCTTCCTTCCCTCCCTCCCTATCTCGCTCTTCTGCTCTTCCTCACCCTCTCCTCCCTCTTTCTTCTCTTCTAGTTCTTTTTTTTCCCAATCAGTTTAATGTTTCTCTAAAACTTACGGATCTCCACCTTGTCCAGTGACGTCACCCCGTGCCTGTGAGCAGCCTGCTTCCCTTCCCTCTCCTGCCTTGCAGTTTTTCTTCTCCCTAGTCGTGCGCGCGCGTACACACACACACACACACACACACACACACACACAGAGACATCACAGAACATCCTGCCCTGCTGATCCTCTGTCTGAACACACAGCCAGAGCCTTCTCATTGCCTAAGGGCACCCTAATAGTAATACCTGTGAGACGAATTCCTGGGGTCCCTTCCAGGGTTGGGTTGCGCCCTCCACAGCGCCACTCAGCGCTGGGTTTAAGAGGTCTGTCTCTCTGTTCTTATGGTTTAGGAGATGATTCGTCTCAGCCCTTAAGTCTCCTGTATTTTAAGGACACATTAAAAGCTTTGGCATGGATGAAGGACTATGTTAAGTGACCAAATTTGTTTCCTAAAGTCGTCCAGGAAACGTCCTAATGGTCAACAGCTGATTCCAAGAACCTCTTCACAGTGACATCAAGTGGGGACCGGAGTTCTGGGGATTTTGAGGGTAGCGAGGAGATGAACCACCTCACAGAGCAGTGTGGGGATTTCCCAGGAGGCCCTGCTCAGTTGAGTCACAGGTCCTGTGTTTGACCTGTGGTCTTTCTGGAGCAGCAGAACCTCACTGAGCTGCTAAGGAGCAGAACGTTCTTCGCTCCCTTGAGATCGCAAGGTTTGTCTGCTTGGAACTAATGGGAGACTAGAGAAGTGAGGGTGGACTGTGTTCTCAGTGCAGATTTCTAGACTGTTCTTCCCTGGTAATTTATAACTTCTATCTCATAGACATAAAGACCAAGAAAAATGAAGTTAGTACCCCCCACCTTTTTCTCTTTCTTTCTTTCTTTCTTTCTTTTTTCTTTTTCTTTTTTTTTTTTTTTTTTTGGACAGGATCTTGTGTAGCCCAGTCTAGTCTCAAACTCTCTGTATAGCCAAGGATGACCATGAATTTCTGATTCTCCTGCCTCCATCTCCTGGATGCTAGGATTACAGCTATGGACCACTGTACCTGATTGAGTACCAACCAGGCTTTCATGCATGCTGGGCAGGAACTCTACCGCCTGAGCTTTCGCACCAGCCTGATAATTTGTTTTTAATTGCCTTTTTTTGTTTGTTTTACAAGCTTCAAATCTCAAAATTAGCAAGTGCAGGTCTGTCTGTGCTTAAGAAACCCTGACAGTGGATTAACAGGGGTCTTTAAAATGTGTCCAGTTAAATGTCCAGTCAAATAACCAGAGCGATAGCCATAGGCTCTCCTCTCTGTGAGGGGACCCCTCAGATGACACTGGCCACCTGGGCTCTGCTTCAGGGGCAGCATAGCTGCAATCTGATGCCACTGCTGATAATCTGAAAGCTGTAATACTCCTGTTTTCCTTGTCCCTGTGTTTGTGGAGAACATGAGATTTCACCCTTGGGCGTTGCAGACATGCATAAAGCCGGTGACTACTGTAGAACTCTGAACTTTCTGTTTCCATAATATTCCAGTGTTTTTCTTAAAGGACTTTAAAATGTTAGATTGTATTTGTATGTGTTTGTACGCTTGGGTGCAGACAGCCAGAGGCATTAAGAGTCCCTGGAGCTGGAGTTATAGACAGTTGTGAGCCTCCCAGTATGAGTTTTGGGAATTGAACCTGAGTCCTTTACAGCAGCAATGTGTGCTTTCAAGCATTGACTCATCTCTCCAGCCCCAATATTCCAGTCTTAGATGCTCCTTAAAACCCTGAGGGACTGCTTCAGTATCGTTGACAATGTAGACTGTTTGGGAAGGGAGACCCACCCTGCTTATAGTTTACAGAATGACACTTGTGAGATAGCCCCCTCTTTTAAAGGCAGGGTCTCATGTAGCCCAGGTTGGCCTGGAACTTTCTCTGCAGTTGAGGGTGACCTTGGACTCTTGCTCCTCCTGCTGCCATCACGTGTGTGCCGGGGTTTCAGGCATCCACTACCACTCCGGGTTTCTGCACACTGGTGCCTGTTAAGCAAGCATGCTACCAGTCAAGCGACAGACAGTAGCAGCCCGATAGCAGCTCGTCTGACTGAGATGCTTTTGGAATCTCCTTTGCTAGTGTCGCGTGCACGTGAACGACAGACACTTCGATATGGCAAACAACTGTTACAACATGGTGGTCACTGTGCTGCTGCTGGTGGGCTCCGAGAAGGTGAGAGCCGCGCAGAGCCCCTGTGACAACTGTAAACCTGGTAAGTGCCAAAGGGGCAGGTGCTTTCTCTGGCTGTTGAAGACTCAGTTTGGTTAGCCTGGTGCCTTAGTTAGGGTTCCATTTCTGTGAAGAGACCCCATGACCAAGGCAGCTATCATAAAGAGCACCGTTTAATTGGGGCTGGCTTACAGATTCAGGCATTCAGTCCATTATCATCACGGTGAGAGCGTGGAATCTTCCCACCAGGTAGACTTGGTGCTGGAGAAGGAGCTGAGAGTTCTACATCTTGATCCAAAGGCAGCCAGGAGGGGGCTCTCTTCCACACTGGGCAGAGCTTGAGCATTAAAAGACTTCAAAGCCCACTGCGACACACCCACCTCAACAAGGCCACACCTACTCCAACAAGGCCACACCCACTCCAATAAGGCCACTCCTACTCCAACAAGGCCACACCTCCTAATAGTGGTACTCCACATGGGGCCAAGCATATTGCAACCCAAACACCTGGTTAGAAGCTACTCATTCCCTTGCAAAAGCTTGCTGAATACAACAAAGCGGCCATGGGGACCCAGCTCGCTCACTTAATCTTGCCATATCAACTTGCCATCTGAGCATCGTCAGAGAGGCTGTCTCATAGGGCCGCGTGGAAGGGTCCCAGGACAGGCTCCAAACAGCACACGGTAAATGCGAGCTTTTTATGAGACTCGCATTCAGCAGTTAGGAGCAAGAGGTGGCCGGCCACATCGCCCTTCTCCTGAGTCCGTCCCGCTCTGCTCTCTTCCCAGAGGAATTGCTCATCAGATTTGAGGTTTTCTTCTCTTGATTTCTTTGTCACAGCATTTATATGTTGTTATTCCTGGCTGCTGGATTGTGCCAAGGATCACCCTGCAAACGTGTGCAGCCTTAAAATGCCAGTCAGTAAACGTGTCTATCACCATGATGCCGAGAGGACAGACGGAATATTTATTCTGATGTCCTTGTAAATGTCATAACGCTGTGAGCGCTGGTCATATGTTGTCAGACACAAATGCCTGTTACACTTCTCACAGGTACTTACTGCAGTAAATACAATCCAGTCTGCAAGAGATGTCCTGAAAGCACATACTCCAGCATAGGGGGACAGCCGAACTGTGATATCTGCAGAGTGTGTCAAGGTAGGTCAGTCTGTCTGTCTGTCTGTCTTGAAAGGAGAACTTGCTATTGCCCAGGCTAGACTGGAACTTGTGACTCCCGTTCCTCAGCCTCCCAAGTCTGGAGGTTTGCTTTAGAGGGGAGACATCTTCATCATTAAGACCGTTGGGCCGAGCTAAGCTTTTGTCCCTGTTCACTAACTGATCTTGTTTAAAAGCTTGAGCCTCGCCTGCGAGCTGACACCTCTGTCCACAGCCAGCTGTAGTAAAATTATTTCATGAAATAGCAATCATTTTTGCTGAACTTTTTGAGTAATAGAGTAAATACTCACTTGATGTGAGAGGCTTTTTCTTTTCGTTGTTGTTGCTTTGTTTTGAGACTGGATTCCATTATGTAGCCTTGGCTGACCTGGAACTTACTCTATAGACCAAGCTGCTCCTGGAACTCAGAGAGAATCACCTGCCTCTACCTCTGGAGTGCTGAGATTAAAGATGGGCGCTACCATGCCTGGATTTTTTTTTAAAGTCCCGGGTAGCCCAGACTATCCTCAAACACCTCATCTTCCTGTCCAAGTGCTAAGATTATAGGTATGCACCACCACAGAGTTTATGTTAGTGGTTCCCTTTTATACAGTTCCTCTGTTGTGGTGACCCCCAACCATAAAGTTATTTTCATTGTTACTTCATAACTGTAATTTTGCTACTGTTACACGTCGTAATGTAAACGTCTGTGTTTTCCCATTACCTTAGACAACCCCTGTGAAAGGGTCATCCAACCCTGAAAGGGGTCACTACCCACAGATTGAGAATGCTTGTTTTATGAGGCGGGGATGGGACCCAAGTCTTTGGCACGCCAGGCAAGCACTCTACCACTGAGCCACACCACCAGCCCAAGAAAAGGTTTTAATAAGCAAAGCATAAAAACATTGTAACGGAGATTAAATATAAAACATTTTGAACCAGGCATCGTGGCACACAGATCCAGCACTAGGAATTGAAAGCAGGAGGATTTTCAGTTTAACGCTAGCCTGGACCACAACGAGACCCTATTTCAAAATAGAAAAAGAAAGTAAACAGGCCAACTTGATGTTTTAAAGTTATGATGTCACTAACATAAGGAGAGCAATCATGAATATGTATGTACATATATGTGTACATATGTAATGTACATATGATGTATACATGCATATATGTACATATGATGTATATGTGTATATATGATGTATATATATGTACATATGATGTATAAGTATATATATATGATATGTGTATATAATGTATATGTGTGTATATACATATATGTGTATGTATGTGTACATATATGTATATACATACATGTGTATGTATGTGTACATGTGTGTATATATATGATATGTGTATATAATGTATATGTGCATGTGTATATATATGTGTGTGTATGTATGTGTACATATATGTATATATACACCCATGTGTATGTATGTGTACATATATGTATATATACATGTATATACATATATACATAAAACCACAAAACAGAGATTCATTTCCTGAATTTGGAGGTCAAGGGTAACACAGAGTTGTGCTTTGTAGGTTATTTCAGGTTCAAGAAGCATTGCTCCTTTACCCAAAACGCGGAGTGTGAGTGCACGGAGGGATTCCACTGCTTGGGGCCAAAGTGCACCAGGTGTGAAAAGGACTGCAGGCCTGGCCAGGAGCTAACGGAGCAGGGTAGGTTGCTCTCTCTGCACCCGGATGGCAGGCATAAGTCTGAGAACCTAAACATAGCAAGAAGCGGACAGAGACGCAGAACTATTGCTGACAGGTGTTTTCAATCCATTCTAGTACATTCTATTGTGTTCCCATAAGTGGAAATAATCTGAAACCAGGACATCAGAACCATGCATCCGTACAGTACTTCAGGTGTGCACAGTACTCCTTGTATGATTAGACTGGACATGTGCAACCCCAGGCTTCCGGTGCAAGAATCAGTAAGTGGGTGCTTTAGAGTGACTGCTGCCTTTGCAGAGGACCCAAGTTCAGTTCCCAGCACCCACATCATGCAGCTCACAATGGCCTGTCACGCCAGCGCCAGGAGATCTGGTGCTCTCTTCTGCACTCTGAGGGCATCTGCACTCATGTGAACTTGTCCATGGACACACACACACACACACACACACACACACACACATGAATTAAAAAAAATTAAGCAAATCTTCAAAATAGCCAAAAAGCAGTGTGCACAGGCTGACCTAATGACCCGAGTCAGTTGCTCACCACTGGGAAACCAGAGAGATGGTAAAATGCGTTCTACTGACCCTCAACCTTTCTTCAAGGTTGTAAGACCTGTAGCTTGGGAACGTTTAATGACCAGAACGGTGCTGGCGTCTGTCGACCCTGGACGAAGTATGTATGCACTCTTACTTTTCTTACAACACATAGACCCTGGGATAAACTGAAAGAGAAGGACACCGTCACTAGAATGTAGATCCGCAGTGACAAGCCCCTAGGTGACAGGGGAACTCTGTGTGCTTACAGAACCACGTGTGAATATGGGCATTTCCTCAGAACCCATGCTATGTGCGTGGTAGGGGGTTGAGGCTCTGTCTCCAGCACATACGTAAGTTCTGTGCTGGCCACTGGAGGGACACCGGCAGTGGAAGCGGTCCAGAGGCACTCATAGGCTTGCAAGGTTGTCACTGGGCTCTGGGGGTGGGCACTGGTCCAGGTGAGGTTTGATGGTACCTAGGACAACAGGAGTCTGGGCATGGAACACACGGCTCAGGGTTATGAGGCAAGCTGGCAGTCATAGGGACTACTGACCCGATGGTAAAATCACATTTCCGATGCCTGTGATCTTCTGTCTGATTTCCTTAGCAGAAAGTGAGTTTTTTGTTACTTCAGTTACATATTTGCAACAATTAACAAGTGTACTGGTGGGTGATAGACTCATATGTTTTTTAAAAAGCTCTTTCCACTTAAATTGCTTATATTTATGCAATATCCAAGTTGGTGTTTGTAAAATGGGGTGTCAACAGGAGAAAAGGAGAAACCCTGTGAGTGGTGGTGATGGTGATGATGGTGGTGATGGCAATATCAGCTGCTATTCAGAAGCCTGTGTCCCTGGGACTTACTCACTTTCTTTTATCCCAATTCTGGGAGCACAGGCTGCCCGTCTTTTAAGCTGCTGAGCAAACCGAGGCTTTATAAATCTGCCGACGGTCACTCTGAAGTGCAGACCTAGGGCTTACGCCTACATTGTCTGACGACACTGCTGGACATCCTCCCCGCCCCCATCCCTATTGATGCCCCACGTGTGCCCAGGTTACTCAAAGGAGCAAGAACTTGAGGGGAAAGATGGAGAGGCAAACACGTGGAGCCATGTACTTGGCTGTAATGGAGTAAGATGGTGTACATGTGGCTCCTCAGCCTGGGGAGAGAGAGGAGGCCTGATGGGAGGTGGAATGTCTGAGGCTTATGGTACCTGGAAGCTGAGGAAGACGGGCGAGAGGTCAGGGAGCCTCTAGTTACTTTCTCACGTCTGCACTCTGCTTGTGAGCCTAGGCCCGCCCACCGCTTGGATACAAAGTTTCTCACTATGCGCCTGTGTAAATTAACCGTCTGAGCTCCTTCTTGACCTGTTTAAGCTGCTCTCTAGCCGGAAGATCTGTGCTTAAGAATGGGACCAAGGAGAAAGACGTGGTCTGTGGACCCACTGTGGTCAGCTTCTCTCCAAGTGCCGCCACTACTGCCACTACTGCTGTGACTCCTCCAGAGGGAGAGCCAGGTAATTGTTTAATTGCTGTTAGATAAAAGTTCATAAGCAGCTATGGTAGCATACAACTGGAATCGCTCCACTATGGAGGTTGAGGCAGGAAGATGGCAAGTTCCAGGATAGCCTGGGCTACATAAACGCATGATGTCTATTCATACTACATGGGAATGCTCTTAGCACTGCTGGGTGTCCCAGTTCTGTCCTCAGCAGGTACTTACTCTTAGTACTCTGCCTTGTTTCCTGCTGTTAGTCAGTCAGTAACAGCAATCCTTGTTCCATACAGGTAGCATACCTTCACGAAGGCTAAGTCCACAGGGCTGACAGGACTCACATATTTTCTATGTTTCGTAGGACAGACTACTTAGTATCCCAACATATGAATGCATTGTTACTCTCTGCAGTCACACCAGAAGAGGGCATTGGATCCCATTACAGGTGGTTGTTGAGAATTGAACTCAGGACCTCTGGAAAAGCAGCCAGTGCTCTAACTGCTGAGCCATCTCTCCAGCCCACATTTGGGTTCATTTTTAAAAGCCGCTTAGGTTTAGGACTCGGGTTGTGACTCAGTTGATAGAATACTTGCCTCACATGCTGGAAAGGCCCTGGATTCCCTCCCCAGAACTGTATGAATTTGGGCGTGGTGGTGTATACCTGTAATCCCCACTCTGGTGGTAGAGGAAGGAGGATAGGGAGTTTGAAGTTATCCTCAGGTACATGTGGAGTTTGAGGCTAGCCTGGGATACATGAGACCCCATCTCAAAAACAAAACAGAACAAACAAACAAAAGACTGTAAAGTCATCTAAGCTTATTGAGTTATGGGTTGGGGTGCCCAGGCACTGCCTCCCCAGAGCCTACCTCAGTATCTCCTTGCTCCCACAGGAGGGCGCTACTTGCAGGTCCTTACCTTGTTCCTGGCACTGACATCAACCTTGCTGCTGGTCCTGATCTTCATCCTTCTCCCGTTCTCTGTGCCCAAATGGATCAGAAAGAAATTCCCCCACTTATTCAAGCAACGTAAGGCCAATACAGTATGGGATGTTGGGGGAGACAGGACACATGTCTGGGAGTCAGATGGCAATGTCTCAGAATGTGTTGTCTTCCTGTTTCAGGGACTGGACACAGGTCTTCAGGCTTGTGTGGCGAGACTGCCTTTTACTCACCTCATACTGCAGGCTTGGATTTTTTTTTTTTTAATAGGTGTACGATCGGCTAGCACATAGTTGCAAAGCTGGGACAAGCTTTTTTCCCACAAGGATACTGGCAATGCCTGGAGGCAGTTGTGTAGTGAGAATTTTGGTTTCTTTAAAAACACAGGAATAATATGTATTTTTGCTTTAATCCCAGGTGTGGGATATAGGGCTGCTTCAGATTGTCCACAGCAGCTGTCGACAGTTTGCCTTGTGCTCTAACAGGGGGTGTGATATTGCCACGTGCAGTTAGTTTCCGTGTGTGACATTTGGACTTCTGGGGACTTTTCAAAGGATTTATAAATTATAGAGCCCTGCTAAAAGGGGGACTTTTCAGAGGATACATAAATTATAGAACCCGCTAGAAGGAAATGGTTGAATGCTGTTGGTTGTGGTTTGTTAAGTAGTCGGTGCGAAAAGATGAAAAGAAGAAATTAGGAGAATATCAAACTTGCCCCAAGGAACTTGAGACCCCCCTAGCTAGCAGGGAGTAGTCTAATGCTACCATCCTCCCCCCACCCCCATTCTATTCTTTCTTCTCTCTTACCTGGTGTTAGGGGGTTGGAAGAAGTGAAGGGGTGGAGAAGAGAGGAAGAAAAAGGACCCACAAAGCAGCCAAGAGTCTGGTGACATCGTTGGGGTGGTTGTGACTTGGTGCTGGGAGGTATAGCTGGAACAATGGCTGAGGAGGCTCTCCTGCCCCACAATGCAAAGGGTGGCCACTAGGGCAGAAACAGAGACAGAAGAGAACCTAGAGCATGGAGAGGACATCAGACACAGATACCACAGTCCCAGATAACTGTGCACATGTGAGTGTGGGCACCCAGTGAGCCCGTGGCACAGAGGAGCTGGGAAAGAACTCTGCTCAGAAGCTGGGGGGCTAGCCCAGTTGGAAAAGTGTTTGTTTTACACAAAGACACGCTAACACCCAGATCTGTGTAAGAAGCAGTGGCTTGCTCCCAACACAGAGCAGATAGTGACAGGCAGGTCCCAGGGGCGTGCTAACCAGCCTTGCCTAGTTGGTGAAGTCCAAGCTAGTGAGAGTCCCTGTCTCACAAAAAAAGCAAGCAAACAAACAAAGGTGGACCACACTTGCACACGTGTCAATGCATGCACACCGCTATACAGAGCACCACCCCACCCAGAGTTACTTCTCTGGATGGTAAATAGCCTCGGCCTTGGCTCAGGTCTACACTTAAGGAAGCAGGGAGAACCGGATCGTGTGGAAGTGGGTGCAGGGTGGACTGCTGTGGAGTGAACGAACGCTTTCAGAGGCAGATTTCACCCACTCATAAATAAGATGCTGCAAGGAATCCAGCTACCGTCTGGTATAGATTCCGTACCGTACACAAAAGCTTTCAGGGTCTACATGCATTTTATGATCCACAGAAAGTGCAGCGTGTGCTCTGACTTTGTGAAGGACAGGATGAGAGCGGACAAGCCACTTACGAGACAGTCAGAGATAAAGAGAATCCAGATGGCAAAATTGGAGCCCCAAATGAGAGCAGACAGAAGCATGGAAATTGGTTAAAATATCTGAGGAGAGCCCAGTAGGTAAAGACACTTGCTGCAAAGTCTGATAACCTGAGCTCCAACCTGGGTAGTAGGAGAGAACTAACTGATCCCCACAGATTGTCTTCTCGCACGTAGGACTAGGTCAAGCACATGCGCCTGCGCATGCGTGCGCAGGCACACAAGCACACTGTAAAAGTCTGAGGACAGAACCGGAGAGGTGGTCCAGCAGGGTAGGGCTGCTTGCTGTTTACTAGTCCAAGAATCAAGCTTTGTTTTTTAACCTGCAGCGGGGGAGATGTGGGGATGAGGAACTTAAGTCCTGTCCGAGGCAGTAGGTCAAACTTTTCCGAAATGATGGGGACCACACTGGATGCCTCTTCAGAGAGCTTTGAGTTCTCCATTCGCTCCACTTCCGTGTGAATGGGGCAGCGCTATTTTTATATGTCTGGTGGGTGGGGAAGAGGAGCTTATTGTGGTTTGGATTTATATTTCCTTGGTGATGGTTGAAGTTAGATGCCTTTTTGCCTTTTCACATTTGCAGTTTGGATTTCTTACGCTGAGAAGTTTTCCACAGGGCTATCTGTCCTTTCCTAATGAATGAAGGGGACACTGTGCATGTCCCCAGCTGCAGATGTCTGTTCTTTTTCTTTGACTTCCTCTCTCCTGCCCAGGCCTCTTTCCAGTGGAGCCCTATATACTACCAAAAGAATCATCACCACTTCCCTACCCAGAGAGTCAATAAGGTTTCTGGGAACATGTTTTCAAAGGTATTAACTAATTAGTAATGAGTGACCTGAAATTAAAAAAAAAAAAAGAACTTTAAAAACCTTTTAATGTTTATATAATTACACATTCACAGAGAGTCCCAAACAAGGAGCAAGATAGCATCACATGGCATCCACAAGCCTTTAATGTCACAATGAAGCCAGGACACTGATGTACAGGACACACATAGCTGTCAGCCACTATACCAGGTGTATAGATTCATGTAACACAACTGAAATAGGCAGCTTGTAAAGAGGGGCGTGGGGTGCAGGCCTGGAGCCTGGGAGAGACAGAAAGTAGGAGTCACATGATTCAACAACAAGCAAAATCCCCAAACTATCCACAAGTACGGCCCTGTTGGCTCTCGTCAGCCCACCCCCCCCACCCCCCACCCCCCACCCCCCGCTGTCCGCCCTTTCTCTGGCATCCACTCATCTAGTTTCCATTCTGACTACTAGTTGCTTAAAAAGTGTATTTATTATTTATTTAATTTATGTCACGTGTGTTTGCTTTCATGAGTTTTATGTGTATCACACCCACGCAGGAACATGTGGCGGCCAGATCCTCTGGAACGGGGCTTACAGGCAGTTACGCATCACTGAGTGGGTGCTGGGAACTGATCTAGGGTCCTTTGCAGGAGCAGCGATTGCTCAACTACTGAGCCCTCTTTCTAGCCCCGTGATATTTTTACTCTTACATGTTAAAAAAAAAAAAAGCCCACAAACTAAACAAAAACAACAGCAACAACAAAACCCCAAATCTATGGATGTTTATGCATAGGTTTCACGTGAAGGTTAAGTTTTTGTGTCTCTTAAGATAAATGCAGTTGTAGAGCCAGATTTTTTTGAGTTCGTTTTTGTTTATTTTGTGTGTGCGCTGAGGTCAGAAGATCTCCTGCAGAGGGAGATTCTTTCCTTTCACTTGGCTGAGGCAGAGTCTCTCTTGTTTCGCTAAGCTGTGTAGACTCAAGCTTTCGATCCCCTACCCCCATCTTGCCATAGGAATGCTGGCCTTACAATATGTCACCACTGGATCTGGCTTCAAAATAGTTCCTTTAAAAAAAGGGAAAATAGTTTTTACATCTCTCCCCCCCCCCCCACAAACACATAGAGAGAGAGAGAGAGAAAGAGAGAGAGAGAGAGAGAGAGAGAGAGGGAGGATATGTGTGTGGGGGAGGCATAGGGAGGCATGAGTGTGTGTGGGGGGGTATGGATGTGTGTGTGTGTGTTGGAGTTCATGGGGGGCGCGAGTGTGCGTGGCTAGTCACATGCAAGTGCACGTGTGTAGGTCAGAGGAGTCCCTGTGGGCATAAGTGCTTTCTTTCTTCCTCGTGGGTCCCAGGGATCAAACTTAAGCCCTCAAGTTTCTGCAGCAGGTGCTTTTAGCCGAGCTACCTCGCCAGCCCGCATCTAAGAACCCTTCCCTACATCCTGGGTCTGGAGGGTTGAGAATTTTCGGCAGTGGTAGTGTCGACGTTTTACACTTTTGTGTTTGACATTTAAAGCTCTAAGTTAGTTAGCTATGAAGTGTCAGAAATTAAGATCCAGACTTTTTCTTTTGGGGGTTAGGGAGCCATGCGTGTCCTGTTCCAGTGTCACTCAAAGAAACATTATTCTCCCTCCTCTGTCTATCCCCATCACTGGCTGTTTGTGAGGGGGCGGAGTCCCCAATCATCAGCTATGTTTATGAGGGGGCAGACTCCCCGATCATTGGCTGTTTATGGGGGGCGGAGTCCCCAATTATTGGCTGTGCTTGTGAGAGTAGAGTCCCTGATCATTGGCTGTGCTTGTGAGAGTAGAGTCCCTGATCATTGGCTGTTTGTGAGGGGGCGGAGTCCCCAATCATTGGCTGTGCTTGTGAGGGGGCGGAGTCCCTCTCTTCTGTTACAGTCGTGTGTCTATTCCAGCACCACGGAAGTCTTGATTACTGTGATTACAAAATCAGTCTCAAAACTGGGTAGAGAGTAGAGGATCCTCCCCGCTCCATCTTACCTGTTCAGGTTTGTTTTAGCTATTTAAACTGTTTCTTTTATCTTTCCATGTAAATTTTCTGAGACTCTTATCTGTCTACAGAAAGGCAGCTGGTATTCTGACGGAGGTTTCATAAAATCTGCGGATCTTCCCGTTAGCTGTCCCTCTCCATGAACATAGTGTCTCTCTATTTATACTTTCTCGTACCTTACCGATATTTTGTAATTTACAATATATAAGTCCCATATCCTTTTTTTTTTTTTTTTTTTTTTTTAGATTTAGGCGTGGGTATTTACTGCCCTCTCTTTTTCATATGTGTGTCTGTGTGGTGTATGTGTTTGTATATTTTGCATACATTTGGGTATACCTGTGTGGGAGAATGTGCATGTGAAGGCCCCATTTTGATGTCCGGGATCATCTTTGATTTTTTTTTTTCATCTTTTTCATTGAAGCAGGGTCTGTCAATCAAACTCAGAGCTCACCTATATGGCCGGGCTTGCTAGCCAGATTGCTCTGAGGATCTGGTCTCCTCTCTCTATCTGCCAAGTCTGGGATTATAGCCAGGCTGCCATGCTCACCTGGTCATTTTGTGGGATTCTAGAGAGCCAAACTCACATCCTCATGAGTAGGTGGCCAGCCCCTTAATCACCTAGCTATCTCCTCAGTCTTCTTAAAAATCCTTCTCTAAAACTGTTTAATGTATGCATGTGCCTGTGTTAAGTGAATGATATGTGCATTGGAGGCAGACACGCTGGAGTTGGAGATTGTGAACTCCCTGACATGGGTGCTGGGAACTGAACTCAGGACTTCTGGAAGAGCAGTCAATGCTCTTAACCACTGAGCCATCTCTCCAGCTCCTTGGTCTGTTTGTCTTTAATTCTTTCTTTGCTTCTTTCTTCCTTCCCTCCCTCCCTCCCTCCCTCCTTCCCTCCCTCCCTCCCTCCCTCCTTCCCTCCCTCCCTCCCTTCTTTCTTCCTCTCTTTCTTTCTTTGAGACAGGGTTTTTCTGTATAGCCATGGTTGTCCTAGGACTCTGTGAACAGGCTGGCCTTGAACTCAGAGATCTACTGGGATTAAAGGTGTGAGCCAGCAGTGTCCAGCACCCTGTCCCACCCCCATCTTTTGTTTAAACAACTGGACATGACAAAATGCCTTAGATCATGTGTTCATTATTTGTAGAAGCGGTGTGCTTGTGAAACTGGCTTCTATCCGGTGTCTCTGATGAACACACTTCCATGCTCAAGGAGTGTTTTGCAGACTCCTTGGGATTTTCTGCATAGGCCACAATAAATAGGCGTAAATAGGGCATTTCCCCTTCTGTATGGTGGCAGACACTTCCTGCTGGCCTCCAGGATTCTGATGAGAGTTCTGCTGTTATTCCAGTGGGTTTCCCCTGTAAGCATGGCATTGCTCACTGCCCTCAGACTTTTCTCTGCCTTTTGTCTTGAGAGCTCTGACAGTGATGTGGTGTGGATTCCTGGGCTCCTCTGATTTGAGGTTCAGACAGCTTCTAGAACTTGTAGATTTTGCTGTTTCCTACATCTGAGGCAGCGGCAAGTGGTGATGAATCAGCCACTATTTCTTCAAATGCTTTTTAAAACATTCAGCCCTAGCCGGGCAGTGGTGGCGCACGCCTTTAATCCCAGCACTTGGGAGGCAGAGGCAGGCGGATTTCTGAGTTCGAGGCCAGCCTGGTCTACAGAGTGAGCTCCAGGACAGCCAGGGCTATACAGAGAAACCCTGTCTCGAAAAACCAAAAAAAAAAAAAAACATTCAGCCCTGTTTCCCTTCTCCAGCCCTCCATGCTCCAGAGATGTCTGTTCAGATCTCTAAGCAGGGCCCCACATGTCCTTGAGGCTCTGTCCGTCCGTCCGTCTGTCCATCCGTCTGTCCCTCCATCTCTCCATGAATTGGATGATGACATTTCCCACCCCATCCTCTTCATTCCACTGTGAAGACTGTCGTCGATTTCCAACATTTCAATTATTATAGTTTTTCAGTTTTAAAGTAGCTACTGGGTTCCTTTCGATTCTCTGTCTGGGTCTCACTTTGTTGTCCCTTCTGGTCTTGAACTCCTGACCTCAGGCAGCGCTCCTACCTCATCTCCTGAGTAGCTGGGACTCTAGATGCTCACCGAGGCACATAGCTCTCCCCTTCGCTTCTCACGTGTTCCTGGTTACTTGTTGGATGTTTTGATGAGACTATGTTAGATTCTTATCTTAGCATCTGCGACTCAGTCCTATCTGCTCAAACTGGGCTCTTCCTGGTTGCCCGAGTGCTCCTGCATTGTGTCTGTCACATTAGGAGACGTGGAACCGAATGTAAACTTTCCATCTTCTCAGACTTTCCCAGAAGTCACTCCCAGGGAATTCAGCTCTAAACTTTCTTGGAAGAGGGCTTGCTGTTGCCTTTCTATACGGATCCTTTCAAGCTTCAGATGACATTACTCTGGCTTAGAGGACAAGGCACACTTAGGTACTGCTGTCAGGTGACCTCCACTGACCTGGCACCGGGGTGCCACCAGGGGTGGGATTATAATCTGAGACTCTATCAGCTTCCTCTGAGGAAGAGCAGGTGAACCTGGACCCAGTCTAGGGTGACAGAGAAGGTTCTCCCCAGCCCTTCCCTCTGGGACCTGGGGGTGGCCCTGGCCTTTGCTGTGATGATCCCTGGTTGTCTAGCGCAGTGGTTCTCAACCTTCCTAACGCTTCGACCCTTTAATACAGTTCCTTATGTTGCGGTGACCCCGCCAACCATGACAGTTTTTCATTGCTACTCATTGTGGGACTGCATAAGGGTGTCCTGGGTCATGGTGGAGCAGGTGCCTAGAACCCCGAGATTCTCCGTGGAATTCTGCGCGAGAACCGGCAGGAGTTCGGTCCCTCCCATCATCCAGGATCCTAAAAAGCAGTCACATCTCCATAGAGTCACATAGGCCAGGCTATAGGCCTCAGGCCCTAAGGATTTACATACTAATGAAGGCCAGAGGGCAGAGCAAATTAAACATGCCTCCCCCAGATCTTCCCCCAATCCTCCCCCTTTCTCCCTCCCTATATAACTCGGGACTGCCCTGAGTTTTTGGGGGGTACGCCCAGATCCATCTATTATCCGCCATGACAATAAACCTTTTTGGAACCAAGGACTTCCTCGTGTTACTGGGGCCTGCCGCTGCCAAGGCCCTCAGGCCGCTGGAACCATAGGACTTCGTCCCAAATGTGGGACCTGCCATGGTGGCGGAAGCCCCTCCGGGGCTTGCGCTGCTGTGGCGGCCTTTTTAAATTTTCTCCACAACTCATAACTCTTTTGCTACTGCTATGAATTGTAATGTAAGTATCTGTGTTTTCTGATGCTCTTAGGTGGTCCCTGTGAGGTCATTTGACCCCTTGGGGGTCACAACTCAGAAGTTGAGAACCACTGGTCTAGAAGCTTCCCATCTTGCTAGGCTATCCTGTCCCTGGTCCTGTAGCTGGAGAGAACAGTGTTTTCCGACTTCTGTGCTGGCATCCTTGGGCTCTCAAGTCTTCTTGTTTCCCCTCCAGGAATCAGAGGCAGAGGGGAAACCCAGGCTGCTTCTTGCTGTGCTGTTTCTTAGGCCCTGAGATTCTTGGCCAGTCTTCCCTCTCCTCTCGGTCTCCAGTCTTCCCTCTCCTCTCGGTCTCTCAGCCACCTTGTGTTTGTTTCCTAGGCCATGTCTGGAGTTGTGGACAGAATAGAACAGCAGATCTGGGAATCTCTCCTACTTGAAGTGAATACTTACTATTTTGGTTAATCTTGGATACAATTATAAAAAAAAACAATCCCAGCAGCATTACTTACTTACTTCCCTTCCTCTCCCTCTTCCTCTTTAAAATATGATCTAGGACGCAGAAGAGGTGACATTGGAGTGGGACCGTTTGTTAAGTTTAAAAGAACCAGAGCTGGAAGGGCCACTCAGCTGTAAGCGCAGATGTGACAGCCTCCAGCTGCAGCTGCAGAGCCGCCGCTGAGGCCCTGGTCCTACACCGATCAGTTCTTTCCTTTCATAGACGGGACTAGAGAGCAGCTTTAAGCTTGGTGCCACAGGATCACATGGAAGAGAAATGAAAACCTGAAACACTCTTGAGAATAAAATAAGGGCTACTGCCCTGAACCCACAACTGCGCCTGCAGCGTGGGCTGCGCTTTTGGCCGCTGTGAGCTGGGCACAAGCTTTGGTTGGTTTGTTTCAAGCCATTGTCTAAAATATAGAAGATGGTTTTTAAAGCCGAAAGAAGGGAGAGAGGGAGGAAATCCTGGCATATTGGGGTGTACCTCTAATTCTAGCTCTTAGGAGGCTGATCTAGGGGGGTCATTACATGTCCAAGGCCTGCTTGATGTACAGAAGAGTTGTAAATCAGACAACAGAGTGAGCCCCTGCCTGTGAACACAATAAAATAAAGTAAAATACAGTCAGATAAAGTAAGCTTTCTCTAGGAAGCTCACACATGCCATCGCCTGGTTCATGAGTTTGCTCAGGTTAGGGTTGAGAACCCTCACAGGTGTGACTCGGGTAACAGATGGAGACAGCCGGCTGACATGTCTGTTACATTGTACATGTCTGTTACATTGTATCTCTTGTTTTCTAGCATTTAAGAAGGCCATTGGAGCAGCTCAAGAGGAAGATGCTTGCAGCTGCCGATTTCCAGAGGAAGAAGAAGGAGGAGGAGGAGGCTACCAGCTGTGATGTACCGTCATCCTAGGAGATGCACTGACCCTCAGGAAACCAAGAAGCACTAGGACCCCACCATCCTGGGGAGTAGCACAAACAACCCTACCACCCTATTCTTAAACACCATCCTAGATGTGTGGGCACGCACCCCATCCAAGACTCTTCTAATGCTAATATATTTGTCTTTACCTTTTTTAAATCCCTTTTTTTATTTTAAATTTTATGTGTATGAGTGTTTTACCTGCCTCTGTGTGTGTGTGTATGTGTGTGTGTGTGTGTGTGTGTACATGACACTCCTGATGCCTGCAGAGGCCAGAAGAGAAAGGGTTGGATCCATAAAAGCTGGAGTTATGGATGGCGCTGAGCCTCCATGTGGGTGCTAGGGAATCAAGCCTGGGTCCTTTGCAAGGGCAGCCCGTGCTCTTAACCACTGAGCCAGCTCTCCAGTCCAGCCCTTGACATTTTTTTAATTTTAATTTTTTTTTTTACTTAAACTCTTGACATTTTTAATAGGACAACGGGGAGACCAATCTAGATTCTCCTTAAAAAGATCTCTCTCTCTATATATAGATATATAGATATATAGATGTATATATATTCTAATATATAATCTATATATTAGAATGTATTCTAAAGAAAATATATCTAAAGTATATATATATATATATATACATATATATATATATATATATTCTAAAGAAAATGACAGTTTCAGTTGTATCTCATAGACCAATGGTCCAGCTAAAATAACTGTAAAATCAGTGTGTGTGTGTGTGTGTGTGTGTGTAAATATGCATGACAATAAGCCATAAGATGCAGTATGCTCCCCTAACCCATTTTCCCTTGGTTTCTCACTACAATTCCACCATCCACTGTCTGAAGAGGGAGACCCATGCATCCCTGTCTGGAAAAGGCCTGTCAGAGTTTGAGGGAGATCTTCAGAGGAGTTCAAGGGTCTGCCTCTCCTGTGTCCTCTGTGTCAGGCTCATCAATAAATAGGCTATGTAGGAAAGGCACCAAGCACCGTGAGGCGGGGGACACTGTGAACTGACAGTAGGAACCCAGCCTTCAAACCCGCGGGGGCAGACATGGCGGCCGCTTGCCTCTGCGTGGCTCCTGTACAGCTCAAGAGCTAAGAATGGTTTTTACTTTTATTTATTTTGCGATAACATCTCATTGTATAGCCCTGGCTGGCCTGGAACTCACAGAAATCCTCCTGCCTTTGCTTCCAGAGTACTGGGATTTAAACTGTTCGCCATGGCCCCTAGCTAGCCTTTCCATTTTTAAAACCCGCCTAAAAATATTAAAATTGGGTTCTTACAAAAGTTGAGCCTGTTTTTCATTCCAGAAATCCTTACCATGTAGTTACCATGTAGTGCCCTTTAACTGTGTCGCGTGTCTTGAGCTTTCCGCTATCCTGCTGTGTGGTGACAACTTTGAGCTGCTTTAGTCCTTCAGAATTGGATCTGTAACTCCAATTGCTGTGTGTAGCACCAAGGGTGTCTCTTGTGCAGGGACCGCCTGCCATCACTTATGAGTCTGTCCTCCCCAAACTTATGTGTGGGTTCCTCAATGGCTTCTCAGTCACTGTGTGACTGCTGCTTATCCTCTACTGATGCCTGTGCAGGAGAGTCACTGTGGAGATGCCCTGTCACTGTGGAGACACCCTGAAATACAGTTGATGGGTTTATAGCAGGTGCCTTGATCAGTTAAGATGGGCCAGGTTATACAGAAATAACAAATGCCACCCCCAGATCTCAATGGAGTTCAGCAAAATGAAGATATGTGTCTTGAATGTGTGTGTGTTTGTGTGTGTGTGTGTTCGTGTGCTGGAGGCCAGCCTCAGGTCTGTTCCTCAGGTCTCTTACTGACTAAGGCTTACCAAGCAGGCTTGCCCAGCTGGTCCCATTTTTCCCAGGGCTGGGGTTATGAACGTGCATGGGTTCTGGGGATTGAACTCATGTCTACAACTGGCTGTGAATCTTCCCTGTCCCTAAAACTCATTGCTTACTTTGATCACAGGCCTGTTTTAGCTGTGGCTCTATGTCGTGGCTCAAGTTTGAGATGTCTGCTATGGGCTCATGATTTGAATGCTTGGCTCCTCACTGGTGGCCGTGGAGCCTTTAGGAGAAATCCTGAGGGATTTCTGAGGGCAGTCCTTCATTGGTTCTATAGGTCTCTGGTCCCAGCCTGCCGTCTCTGCTTCCTGACCCAGTCAGTGTGAAGAACCTTCTGTGTCTACTCAAGTTACCACAAATGCCACCATGTGCCCCTGGCACCGTGCCTTCTCCACTGTGATGGACCAAACGCTCCCTGAAACAGTGAGCCCAAACAAACGTTTCCACCTTCAAACTGTTATGTCTGAGGTTCTGTCATAATAATGCTGTAGACAGTGCCTGTGACCTCTGCGTACTGTCTCTGGGACCTGGGTGGAGGGAGCAGCTTCTAATTAGAGCACTGGACATCTCACAGCAAAAGGAGAGTTGTCACTTCAGACCGTCTATGATCCGCTAGATGCCAACCTTTGCACCAGGCACATAGCTGGGTCAGGCAATGACTGGCGGTAAATATGATAATTAGGTGACACTGTGGTACACCTGTGAGCCCGGTATGGTAGTGGCAGGAGGCAAGTTGCTTTTCTGGGTTGGTCCGGGTCATGTGGCTGTCCTTTCTACCGTCATCCAGCTGCTTCTGTGCCTTCCAGCTTCCTACCCTCCGCCGTTGTCACAGCTGACAATCATATGTCCCTTATCTTGCCAGTTTGTTGGTACCAACGACACTACTTGGGGTCTTAGTTTGCATTCCTTCAGGACCGACGAGTGTCCTGTCACATCATATACCATTTGTTCCCTTTAAAAAGGGAGATTTAGCTCGGCATGGTGGCACACACTGTTAATCCTGGCCGTTGGGAGGCAGAGGCAGGTGGATTTCTGTGAGTTTAGGGTCAGTCTGGTCTACACAAAGAGTTCTAGGACAGCTAAGGCTATAGAGAGAGACCCTGTATCAAAAAAAAAAAGAAAAGAAAACAGAAAAAAAGAAAAGGAGAGAAAAGAAAGAAAAGAAAGAAAAAGTTAAGTAAAATACTTATTTTTATGTGCATGTATGTGTTCTTGTGATTATGCGTAGCACGTGCATGCCAGTACCCACAAAGGCCAGAAGAGGGCACTGGATCTCCTGGAACAGGAGGTTGTGAGCAGCCCCACATGAATGCTGGGAACTGAACCCCTGACTTCAGCAAGAACACTCGGCAAGAACATGCAGTGTTCTCAACCACTGAGACATCTCTCTGCCCTTTTTGTTTCTTCTGAAATATTTGCTCATGTTTCACTCCATTAAAAAGAACTTGGTCACCTTTTTCTTAGCAACTTATATAAATTCCTTCTGTAGTCTAGATACGGACCTAGTGTCTTTTCCCGTTGCTGAAATAGACTCCTCACCGGGGCAGTGCTGGTGAGATAGCTCAGCGGTAAATGTGCTTGCCACCAATCCCAGCATGACAAACGGAGAGAGCTGATAACCATATGTGCCCCGTGGGTCACACATGTGCCTGCATGCACACCCACGTGCACAGAGAAGTAAATAAACAAGTGTCATAAACTAGAAAAATAAAGTGGGCCAACAGCCTGGTCACAAAAGCTACAGAAGGGACTTGGCACAACCTACCAATCACTGCACAACCTCCAGTTCCATCAGTCAGAGACCTTCCATAAAGACCGATCTCAGGTCTCCTGTTACACCAGTGGCAAGCTGTCTGCAGAGCCACTACCAGGGTTGACAGTGCTCTCCCATGTCTGTGTGAATGACGGGTGAGCAGGGCCACCTGTTACATATTATATAGGTTAATCTTGGAAGATGTCTTCCAAGGCTAATGCAGGGCCTGTAGGGAAGTCCTGGCAAGAGCAGGAGCCCTAGTTCAACTTCACAGGTCTTAGCAGCTGGGGTGAAGTGTTCCTCAGAATGGGAGGGAGGATCTGAACACCCCTGGGCTGTCTTAGGGGTGGTCTGGTTACAGCTAAAGGGTTTCTTGGCTGATTTCCCGCTAGAGGCAGCCAGGCAGAAGAAGGGAGCTTGGTATCTCCAGCTTCAGTGGCTGAGTGGCTTTTTTTTCCCCCAAGCAGTTCAAGTTACTTCAAGAAAGAAAAACATTTGGTGTGTGTGTGTGTATACATGTATATATATTGACGGTGCTTACCACACTGACAGACTGTCCTTAGGGAGAGCAGGGTCTCTACTCATACCTCTCACATTTTTGTTAGAATTATTTAAGATTTGTTATCTTATATGTAAAATATACCTATGTCTGTCTGTGTGTGGGTACATGTGCCGCTGAGTACAGGCGTCCCTGGAGGCCCAAAGGTGGCGTCAGATCCCCTGAGGTGTTCTTATAGGTAGCTATGAGGCTCCCGCACCCAGATGCTGCAGGATCAGTATGAACTCTGAACCACAAGAGTTCTCTTTCCAGCCCCCCCTGGAGAGTTATTTCTAAGAATTTTGCTTTGTGGTTGCTTTTGAATGGTTTGTTTTTGGAGGTAGGAGTGTGGCTTGTTGCTGTTTGAGCAGCCTTTCTTGTTATTGCTCATAACATGTAGATAAATCCGTTTCTTCATTGGCAGTCGGTTTGTTTACAATAACAACAGTTTCTTCCTTGACTAGTTTTTATTGTTGTTGTTTTTGTTTTTGGAGACAGGGTTTCTTAGTGTAGCGCCTGGCTGTCTTAGAACTCACTCTGTAGACCAGGCTGGCCTTGAACTCACAGAGATTGGACTGCTTCTGCCTCCCGAGTGCTGGGATTAAAGGCCTGCACCACCACTGCCCGGCCAGTCTCTCATTTCCTACCCTTGACTTGGGTGGTAGAACTTAACTCAATGATTCTTTTTATTTTCTTTACAGAGGAAATGTAAAATTCTTTGATTAGGTTGAGAAAGTTCCCTCCCATTCCTGATTTGTGCAGAGAATTCTTTTCTTCTTCATCTCTGTCTCCTTTTTCTTTTCTTTCTTTCTTTCTTTTTTTTTTTTTGAGAGGATGGTGGACATTTAGGAAATAGGAGGCCATATAGCCCAGGCTAGCCTTAAACCTAATAAGGATCATATTGAATTCCTGATTCTCCTGCCTCAGTTTCCCAAGTGCTGGGGTTTTATGTCAGTGTCACCATTTCTGGTTTTTCTTTATTTTTTATTTTATTTTTGGCAAATCTGTTTGTTTTGTGACACAGAGTCAGTTTACTGTCAGGCTGGAACTTCCAGGATCAAGGAGCCTCTTGCCTTGGCTTCCTGAGTAGCTAGGACAACAGATATGTCACATCACCTACCTGGCAACCTGGTAATTTTGGAAGTGATGTCTCTTGCCTTTGGACACTTGCTGTCTTGGTCTGTCTGTGTCCCCGCCATCCACATGTGATGTGGATGTGAGCCTCCGACCTCTCTGGTGAGGCACATCCGGGGTAACAGAATTAGACTCTCATTTGCTTCCAACGAGGAACACAGAAAGCACACAGCAGGGTATGCTTATCTGATGGAGGCTGTGTTAGCTACCTCATCTCTATGACAGAGTGCCTGACAAACACGAGTGCAGGAAGGTCTGCTTTGCTTCTGTCTCAGGAATCCAGGCTATCCTGGTAAGGGAAGGCGTGGTGGCGGCGTTAGTGCCGATGGGAAGAGCATGTTATGTGGTTCCTCACGTATTGGTGGATAGGAGGCTAGACCAGCACCAGAGGCTGGTGTAACCTTCAAAGTCCTGTTCTGAATGGCCTACATCCACCAGCTATGTCCCAGATCCCAAAGTTCCATAATCTGTGGAAACAGTGCCACCAGCTCTGGACCAAGTGCTGAGACCGTATGACACATTTGTCATAGCGTATTTTGGCATTGCATGGGAGTAAATGAAAAAAAGCAGGGGGATCTTGGGATATGAATCACCGACTCCATAGTAGATAATAGAAAAGGAAAGGGAGACAGGGAAGATGGTTTCCTTTGGAAGGTTGTTTGGGAAATCCAATAATTTGTTTGAATAGACTGCACTCGTGTTTGTCAGGCACTCTGTCATAGAGATGAGGTAGCTAACACAGCGTCCGTCAGATAAGCATACCCTGCTATGTGCTTTCTGTGTGCTTTCAATGATCAAAGTAAATGTAATTATTTAAGCTTCCAGAATCTTAAAAACAAACCCACGTCATCTCTCAGATAGAGTTTGATTTTGTTCTTAGTGGAAGATGTCACCCTGATGGAAACTTTAGCTCTCGGGGACATGGGTATACTCAAGTGGGTGTCTTTAGCTGGGCCGAGCAGATGTTTCCACTTGTGGGTAGGATGTACCACATGCCCTCATTTGTGGGTAGAATGTACCACATGCCATGGCTACAACACACACAGCACCTGCATGCTCTACATGGAGTGGGGTTAGGACAGCGATTGTCATCAGTAAGATTGCAAAAAGACTATCATGAAACCCAAAACTGTCTTTAGGGGGAAAAAAAGGCTAAAAAAGATAACTTTGGTATGTTTAGGGAAGGGTGCATGTGCCTGCATGTGCGCATGGAGGCTGACGCAGTGTCTGTGTCTTTTTCGATTTGCTCTCTACCTTGTTTCTGACACAGGGTCCCTCGCTGAACCTGGAGCTCACCGATTGGCTAGTCTGGTTGGCCAGCAAGCTCTGGGGAATGTCTTGTCCCTCCCTCCCTCGTACTGGGATTCCAGGTGTGCGCTCTACCCAGATTCATATGTGGAGCTGGGGAAACAAACTCAGATCCTCAAGCTTGTACTACAGCCACTGTAGCTGACAAAGCCAGATCTCCAGCCCAAGACAACATATGTTTAAAAACTTCCTATTATTATTGCAACAGTATTACCAAACTTGAGGTCACAGGCTGTACCCTGAAAAGCCAGGTTTGGCTATCTGTCCTTGAAAAGCCAATTAAAACAGCCAAATTCAAAGCAAAAACCAAACCAAACCAAACAGACAAAACTTTACAGCACTCAGAAGGCTCAGAGGCAGGCAGATCTTTTGTGAGTTCAAGACCAGCCTGGGCTACAAAGACACTGTCTACAGAAGGAAAAAAGTCACTGCAGAAACAGTAAGGAGAGGGACCAAGAAAAGTTTCTATCTCCAGGAGTCCTACTGCAAGGTTAAAATACAGGGAGCCAGGGATGTGCACAGCTAAGCAGCCCCCACTAAGGTGTGGCCCTGCCCACCGGTAGCACTCTGTTGTCAGGGCTCCAGTCTCTCCAGCAAGGTGGTAGCCGTATCAGCACCTTGAAACCTCCTCCTTAGAGGCGAGCCGCCCTCTGGTTGGCACCTCTTCCCAGGAGGCAAGCCACCCTCTGGCTGGCACTAGGCTTCAGCCGAGATTCCTGGGAGAATTCCAGTTTCTTGGGGTCCATTGTTTCAATGTAGTCTGATATCTAGACTGAGGAGCACATCGGTCTCTGACAAGCCACTTACAACGTTAGCCCACTAAGATGAATCATGAGTGAGTATGACGTTCTTGCTAGACAATGGAAACGTGTTGGTCTCAAGTATGTTTTGAATGTTGTGCAGGCCTGTCATCCCAGAACTTGGGGCAGTGGCTGCGGCAGGCAGCCCATGAGTTTGAGGCCAGTCTGGATCACAAAATGAGACCCTGTCCTCAGCTACCTCTCCCTCAAAAATGACTTCATATTTTAGACTCTTTCATCATCAATAACTTATTAGTTTTGAGATGGTTTGTATATGTTTGGCCTAGGGAATGGCACTATTAGGAGGTGCAGCCTTATTAGAGTAGGTGTGGCCTTGTTGGAGTGGGTCCGTGGGTGTAAGACCCTCCTCCTAGCTGCCTGGAAGTCAGTATTCTGCTAGCAGCCTTCAGATGAAGATGTAGAACTCTCAGCTCCTCCTGCACCATGCCTGCCTGGATGCTGCCATGTTCCTGCCTTGATGATAATGGACTGAACCTCTGAACCTGTAAGCCAGCCCCAGTGAACTGTTGTCCTTGTAAGAGTTGCCTTGGTCATGGTGTCTGTTCACAGCAGTAAAACCCTAAGACAATCCACATAAAAGAACATGGATTCTGTCGAGTTCACAGAACGATCTGACGGCACAGATGATTCTCTCCCTGGGTCAGGATACTGAGGCACCTGCTCCCCGTACTGTACTGTATTCAAAGCCACCAAGATAAATTCCTTCCTGACAGAGAACTCTGAGTCAAGGGAACTGGCAAGGTGGACCAGAGCCACATCAGGCAGTGTGCACATTCTTTAGAAGGGTCCCTCATGGTGCACAATATTCCTGAGGTCCTACTGCGTGCTGGGAATAGCTAGTGAGCCAGATCAGGACAGACAGATGCTGGCAGGCAGCTGGGTGCCTGGTGCCTGCAGCATGAGGATGGAGAGAGCTCATGTTAGCAAGCTTAGAGAGGAGCATCTGGGGCTGCTGGGGTCAGAGGTCACAGAGCACACCAGGCCAGGCAAGGAGGGTGGGGATGAAGAGAGACCCTTTGAGTAATGATCTGGTGTTCGCATTTTCTAAGTTAAAGCAAGCGGCTGGGATTTTTAGCCTGTGGAATCCCAGAGCTCCAGGAGGGACCTGATGGCGTCTCCTTTGATATAAGAAGCATATATTCAAGAGAGGCATGACTAGACTCCGATGCCAAGGGACAGTGCAGGAGCCCTGTGTGAGGATGGACAAGGGAACCGGGAAGTTAGTCACTCAAAGTCCTAGAGTCAATCGGGGGTAGAGGAGACTGGGCCAGTGACACCCCAGAGAATGGAATAAGGCCCAGGGCACGAAGGCCAGCCAAAGCACAAGTGACTGGTGACAACCTAGAGTTTTTCATTCAGTTGAAAAACCTGCAGAAGGTGGTCTCTGGTCTTAGAATCAAAACTGGCCGTCAGCTTGGCAGCTCATTCCCCATGGCTTGCTTAGTCTATACTGTCCTATGAGGCCAAGGACCACCTGCCCAGGGATGGAACTGCCCACAGCGGACCCAGCCCTTCCACATCAGTCACTCAAGACAACATCCCACAGACTTGTTTACAGGCCAGCCCTCTTTCCAGGTGACCCTAACTTGTATCAAAAACTAAGATACAACTGACCCCTTGCTGTGATACACTAACACGTCACTATGGAACTACAACCCAGCCAAGGAGTGGTGGAACTTGATTTTAATACTATCTCTCAGGAGGAGAGGCAGGCAGACAGCTTTAAGGACGAGGCATGCCTGCTCTGTTTGATTCCTAATAGCTCATGTTCCTAGCTCAACATAAAACATATATGACTCTAGAAGTCCCATGGTCCTTATCATTTCAAAAAGGAGGAGGAGGAGGCAGAGCTCAGTTAAATCAACAAAGTGGAACATAGTCAACAGCCAGTGGTGCAAATATGGCTGCTCTGCAGGCTGCACCTCTGTGGGACACACCTGCTGTGGGTGCTTTGCTCTGCACCATGCAAAGTCACAGGCTGCAGCCTAATCTCAAGGCGGCGGTCTTACAAGGCCAGTAGGTCTTGAAGGTGAAGCCTCCATGTGTGGAATTAGCACCATCGCTAAGTGCTAATCCCACGGCCCTTGTTGGGACATGGCTACAAGCATCCATCTATAAACCCCAAATGAGCGCTGATCTGCTGGCTCATGCTGGCTCATGCTGGCTCATGCTGGCTCATGCTGGCTCATGCTGGCTCATGCTGGCTCATGCTGGCTCAAGCTACACCAGCCACTGTCCTTGGTGGTGTCCCTTAGTGCTGGAATCTCCAGTAGGCTAGAGTATCCACTACAGCTGAGGCTGCACCTTCACCAGTGGCCTCTCCTGACATCTTCGGGGACTGACCCTACTGTCTGCCTCCTCAGCATCTCTTCTTGATCCCCTCAGGCCAACGAAATGAGCAGCATTTGGGAGATTCTTACACATTAATAATAATTAGTTCGCTTCCAGCTTGAGATGCAGCCTTGACCCCTCTGGACCATCGCTTTGGTGTGCTGACCCAGAGAAACACTTCCCAGACACTCTCACCTGAGTGATGCTGGCCTCTGGTTAATCCCAGCTGATCCCATAGCTCCAGCTGACCAGAAACCACAGATTCTAAGTCCAGTTCCATCACACATGGCCCGGACAGAGCCTTTGCTTGCCTCTGAAACCTCACCAGTCAGGTCTCCATCACCTGCGTTTCTCTCAACAGTCTTGCTATCTTCCAAGCTCCTGGAGAACAGTCTGTTAAACATTGAACACTCAATAGCTTGTTCAACCCAAAGTTCTACACACTTCCATAACCATCCCCCAAACATCAAAGCCATGCCAGTCACCACAGGAGTTTGTGTGCTGTTGCTGTGGTAAAACACTGACCAAAACCAACTCCGGGGAAGAAAGGGTTTGACTTATGGAGTAGAGTCCACCATCAAAAGGAATCAAGACAGGAGAAGCTCAGGCAGAAGTGGGGGACAGGAACCATGGAGGGGTGCTGCTCACTGGCTTGCTTCCACGCACGCTCAGTCTCCTTTCTTAAAGAACCCAGGACCACCTGCCCAGGGACGGGACTGCCTCAGGTTTGCTGGGCCCTCCCACATCAACAACCAACCAATAGAATGCTCCACAGACTTGCCCACATGTTAAATCTGATGGGGAGGTTATTTCCCAGTTGAGGGTATTCTTCTTAGATGACCACAGCCTGTGTCAAGTTGTCAAACAACAACAACGACAACAAAACCAGCACACCAGGATTTTATTAAATAGCCCAAACAGACTGAGGCAGCTTCCCTAGCAGTAGAACAAAATTTTGCTCTTCTCCCTATGACTGCCCTGTGCAGGTGTCCCATCTCCCTCTTCTGGGGACCTCCCAGGTGTTTCCAGGTCTAGTTGTGTTTGTTGTGCCTTCCCTGATCTACACAATCTCTGTCCCCCACCTCTTTAATTTTATCGTAAAGCCCTTCTTGTGAGAAACGGGGCTTCCACATCCCTGGTGTACCTCGGGCACTAACACACGCCTAAGGTCCCTTAGGTCCCAAAACTTTTATAGCTGGTACGAAATAGGAAGACACTCTTTTTGTATTTCTTTTTTTCTCTTTTGGGGTGAGGTTTCGATTTATAGCTCAGGCTGGCCTTGAACTGGAGACTCTTAGAACACAGCACAGATGCCACAGCCAGAATCACGCAGCCTCTTTGCGACTCAGTTCCAGACTTGAGTTAAGAAACAGTCTGTGCTGTGACCTGACAGCTTTCAACATTATGTTTTTCCTTCCTGTTGTTAGTCCTGGTGGAAAGGTTATAAAAAACCAGAGAGGATTGTTTAAAAATCCATCTTTCATTAGTTTGGACAATTGGTCCTCACACTCCTCAGGGAGATTGGGAGGTAACTGCAAAGACTGCTCTCTGAGAAGGCCTCTCTGGCCTCTGACACTCATCCTTCTCATCATGGGATCATGGGCTCTCTCTCTCTCTCTCTCTCTCTCTCTCTCTCTCTCTCTCTCTCTC
>NW_021620991.1:4684615-4685765 GCF_004785775.1 Grammomys surdaster | reverse complement strand
CTCTCTCTCTCTCTCTCTCTCTCTCTCTCTCTCTCTCTCTCTCTCTCATAACTGTTTGCCTGCATGAATTTATTGATGTCTACCATACACATGCCTAAGGCCTGTAAATGTCAGAAGAGGGAGTAAAATCTCCTAAACCTGGAGCCCTAGGTGGTTGTGAGCAATCATGGGTGCTGGGACTGAGCCCAGGTCCTTGGTAGAAGCAACCAGCGTTCTCAACTGCTGTCTGTCCCCTCAACCCCTCATTCCCATTTAAATGAAGCCCCTCTCACACTTGATGAGGATGCCTGTCCCCTCTAGGTGCCATCAATCCACAGCGTTGATTCTGTCCAGTGCACTCCTGTCCACCATGAGACCACACCATAGTCCAAGGCTTTTTGTTCCAATAAACCTTATTCTTGAAGGGAATTAGGAAACACTCCTTAGCTTCCTTCCAGCTGACCACTGCTGTTCATATTTATATCACTGTGACAAAACCCCTGTGTGCTGGGATTGCACAGGCCCCAGCCAGCCGGCCCCAATGCCACTGTAGGGCGCACCACAGTGGGAAGGCACTGCAGCTCCTGAGTTAAGCCTTAAGTTATTTTGGAAACTTGCCAGCAGTCACCTTTAATAGTATATTCTAGAATGTCTGAACAAAGAAAACTAGAAGGTTGTGAGGACCCAGGAGGATCTGAATTGAATGCAACCCAGTGAAGCAGTTGATTAAGGTGTTAGATGGATGTCCTAGAGCATTCTGGGTAATCCTCCCACACAGTTATGGATGAAGAAAAAAAGCAGGCTAGTGAGAGACCCCGGCTGCCCCACGAGAACCACACAGAACATTTCCAGTGGGGAGACAGCTAAGAGGTTTAACATCTGGGGTTTGAAAATGCCACAGCTATAATGTTTTTAGCATAATCTGTAGAGGATGGACTGGCTGACAGTCGCCTAGTCAGGGCTGATCCAGCTGAGTCCTGCAGAGGGTGCTCCCCACGCCAGTATTCTGTTGAGTGTGAATTTTCCCCCTGGGACTTAGTCTCCCTCCTTTGCCTCTTCCTCTGATTCTTTAAAAAAAAAATAAGTTCTATTATTTTTAAATTACTCTCTCTCTCTGTGTATGAGTGTGTGTGTGTGTGTGTGTGTGTGTGTGTGTGTGTGTGTGTGTGTG
>NW_021620991.1:4642280-4684605 GCF_004785775.1 Grammomys surdaster | reverse complement strand
GTGTGTGTGTGTGTGTGTGTGTGTGTGTGTGTGTGTGTGTGTGTGTGTATGAGGGTGTTAGTGAGTCCAGGGTCTGTGGAAGCCAGAAGAGGGTGTCAGATCCCTTGGGCAGGCATCATGGGTGGTTGTGAGCCACGGGATGTGGGTGCTGGGAACCAAGTTCCGGTCTTCCGAAGAGCAGCCAAGGCCTCCAACCACCAAGCCATCTCCCCAGTGCCCTCAGGTACCTGAGGATAACCTTCAACTATGGCTCCTTCTCCCTCCACCTCCCAAGTGCTGGGATTCCATGTGTGTGCTGCTCTGTAGCGTTGGCAGTGGAACCTGGAGTATCCTGCATGGTAGGCAGTTAGCCCGCTGAGCTACCCCCCAGTCTCTCCTCGGATTTCTTGCCATCCATGCAGAAGGTAGAGTTCTGCTTCATTTTCAGTAATGACTGTAGGTGTGTCCACACAGGTCAGCTGTGATTACATACGGCTCTGTGAGTGTATAGAGACCCTGCACATGTGTGAGTCTTGACCAGGCTTCCCCGGAGTTCTGTGGTTCTCTGGGTTTTGCTCACTGGCCCTGGAAAGTCCTGTTATCCATGTCCATCCTGCTGCTGGATTTTGGTATTGCTGTTGGGCTCGCAGGCTTGGTGGCTTTTTTGTACTGGTATTGATATTAATCTGGGGTCACTGGGTTGACAGCATTGGTAGTGGATTGGTGTCGGCTGGCATTAGGTTTAGGGTGTGGGTTAGCAAGTGCATTGGAATCAGGGTTTTGGTGCTAGGTTGATATCGGTGTTATGTTTGGTTTCTGGTGTTGATGTTACTTTAGTATTTTTGTCCAAGCTGTGTGCAAGGTGGAACAATTTGAAGTTTCTGTTTGCTTGCCTACTTTGTGGGAGTAGTAAGAGAGAGTCACAAAGCAAATTCTACAGCTGGTGAAATGTCAGATGGTAAAGGTACTACCCACCAAGCCTAACAGTCTGAGGAAGGGCCAGGTGTGTGTGTCAGACAGATGCTCAGGGACCGCTGACAAAGCTGCTACCATCTCCAACTCCATCTGTGACTAGTTCAGCTACGTGTGCCTTGCTTCCTGGAAATAGAAACAGGAAGTGCCCGTGAGGAATAAAGATACACTAATACACTAATACACTAATAAAGGTATTAGATACACTTCTCAGAATTCCACAGGAGCTGGGGAGGTGCCCGCAGGCTACACGAAAGCCTTATCATGACTTAACCAGAAACCTAAAGGGCAGAGCTTCCGGATTCCCTGATAAGAACTCCACCCCAATGGGAAGCCACTGATGTGGCGCCTTGTGTTTCTAGCAGGTCCCTAGGGCACCACCCACCTCGTCATGACAGACCTGAAATGAAACTCTTGAATCGGCTAGCAGACCTGCAAGGTATAACACGTGTGTTCCTTGTCTGCAGAAGCAGGAGAACGATGGGTGTCCCTGGAAGAGCTAGTGTCCCAGCCTCTGGTCTGAAGGTTGACTGGATAGCACCCTCTCTTCTCTATTTCACTCACCCTACAAGTTTATTTTAATGTTTGGAGTAGCATATACTAATTATACATAACAATGGTTTCATTATAACACTTTATACGTGTGTGTAATGAATTGAAGTTGTAGTCACATACCCCTTACCCATTCTTTTTTTTTTAAAAGATTTATTTATTTAATTAATGTATATGAGTACACTGTCTCTGTCTTCAAACACACCAGAAGAGGGCATCAGATCTCATCACAGATGGTTGTGAGCCACCATGTGGTTGCTGGGAATTGAACTCAGGACCTCTGGAAGAATAGTCAGTGCTCTTAACCGCTGAGCTATCTCTCCAGCCCCCCCTTACCCATTCTTGTCCCTTCCTCTGCTTTCTGTTATGTTTTTGTGTGTGCCACACATGACACAGCGGGTCCCGAGGAGCATGTGCACCTTCTCAGTAGCTTCACCACCAAGGACAATGTCTCTCCTGTCCCCAGTGACAATTAACTGCGTGTAAGTCCTCAGAGAGAAGTGGGGTACCGTGAGTTCTCCCATTCCACAGCAGAGTACTGGTTTAAAGATAACCCGTGGTTGATAGTCTCAAGATCCATTTGCCTGCAAAATTCATGACATCTTTGTTTTTAGTAGCCAAATAGTATTTCATTGTGTAGATGAACCACATTCTTTATCCATTCTCCAACTAGGGGACATCTAGGTTGTTTCCAGCTTCTAGCTACTAGGTGTAAGTTTAATTTTTTCAAAACCTACTTTTTTAAAGATTTATTTATTTATTTTATGCATATGAGTACGCTGTAGCTGTCTTCGGACACACCAGAATAGGGCATCCAATCTCATTACGGATGGTTGTGAGCCACCATGTGGTTGCTGGGATTTGAACTCAGGACCTCTGGAAGAGCAGTCAGTGCTCTTAACCTCTGAGCCATCTCTCCAGCCCCCTCAAAACCTATTTTTAATGGTGGTTCTTAAACACTTTAACCTCCCTTGTAGCCCACCACCCACCAGAGGCAGTGGAAAAGAAAGGATACAGAGGAAGTGGATCTGTTTAGAAAGGTTCTTTGGAGCAGCTCCCATCTGTGTTGTCAGGAAATCGGCAGTTCGGTTCACAGGTCAGCAGCGGAAGCTCCATCCACTCACAAACACCTCACGGATACACCTGCAGTCCAGTACGGTAGAGTTGAGTAGCGGTAGTTGATTAATCCGCTCTAATTTCCCCTGTGGTGGCAGTGCCACAGTGAGTTACTCACTACACACACACACACACACACACACACACACACACACAGCCTTCTATTTAAATATGCCTTTAACATCGCAATGGCTGGGCCACTCCCAAACTTCCATGTTGCTAACGCCTCCCCTCTGGAACTCCTGAATTATTACTTACCAAAATCTATATTCCATTTTTGCTACTCTAGACCTGGGGGGGGGTGTAGGGAGGGGGGTTGGTTCTGGAACCAGTCTTTCCTGGCACTTACATGGCTGGCATTCTGTCTTCTGAATCTGAAGCCTGCATCTTATTCCTTTCCAGGCATGGTGATTCCTCTTCCTCCCCTGCACTCCTTGCCCGGGAACCTAAAAGTCCTGCCTCTGTCTCTCTGCCCAGTCATTGGCTGCTGGAAACTTTATTTACCAATCAAAGTGAACTGGGGGCAGGGACCACCAGCATCTTACATGTAGATGTATGGGTTCCCGTGTTAGAATCAATCCACAACAGAGTTGGGATAGCAAACACGAATCAGCAGAGGAGGCACTACCTAGCAGAGACAGCCAGGCCTCAGCTCGAGTCAGCAGGAGGGACCCAGAGGAATGACAGGAAAAGTTCTTGGCTGTGCCTCTCTCAGGGAAGTGAAGATCAGTGAAGACCCACAAACCTTGCACAGCTCGCTGTACCAGCAAGCCAGGCTTAGCCTCCGTCACTGTCCCTCCAGTCCTATTTATACACTCCAAACATCACGTGTCCTTCATGTGTTGTGTTTTGCCTCAGCATCAGCGCATCTGTCTCAGCTGACATCACTTTGCCAGTCAGCCCGAGTCTGAAGAAATCGTGGCACACCATCAGGAAGTTTTTGGTGCGTTTCTCTCTATGGAGTCCTGACAAATGCAGCTCAACTACACAACGTAAGGCGGACCAATACATGTGTGTCGTTAGCAAAGAATCCTTCATCATGTGTCCTTTCACATGCCTGCTTTAGCAGAACATCCTCTCTCCTGTGTCGGCTTCAGTGAAACGTTCCTTCACGTGTTTGCCCCAGCAAAACACCATCCAACCGACTTTCCAAAGAACCCTTAAGTTTCCACTTCAATTACAAATAAAGCTGCTACGAACATAGTTGAGCAACTGTCTTTGTAAGATGGTAGAACATCTTTTGGGTATATGCCCAGGAGTGGGATAGCTGTATCTTAAGGTAGATCTATTCCCAGTTTTCTGCAAAACTGCCAAATGATTTCCAAAGTGTTTGTACAAGTTTGCACTCCCACCAGCGATGGAGGAGCGTTCCCCTTGTTTCACATCCTCGCCAGGGAGAATCACTTGAGTTTTTGATCTTAGCCATTTTGACCCGTGTAAGATGGAATCTCAGAGTTGTTTTGATTTGTATTTCCCTGCTCAGTCCCCAAAGGACACTCATGGTATATACTCACTCATAAGTGGATATTAGCCATAAAGTACAGGATACTCGTGTTATACTCCACAGACCCAAAGAAGCTAAACAAGAAGGAAGGCACAAGGGGGTTGTTTGAATCTCACTTAGAAGGGGGAATAAAATCATAGGAGGCAGATGGAGGGAGGGACCTGGGTGGGAGAGGAGGGGGGGGGGGTTCAGGATCAAGTATGGGGAGGGACAGGAGAGATGGCCAGAGAGCCATGAGAATGAATGGAAATCTGCAACTGATAGGGGTAGGGAGGTGGGGGACATCTCCAGGAAGAGACAGAGACCTGGGATAAGGGAGGTCAATGATGGTGACCTTAGCTGTGACTCACATCATTAGGGATATAGAACTGGAAGAAGGTGGCTCTTATAGCCAGGCAGGAGCCTCAGTGGAGTGATAGGGACACCAACCCACCCACAAAACTTTTGACCCCAAATTTATCCCGTCTACAAGAAATACAGGGACAAAGATGGAGTAGACACTGAGAGAATGGCCCGACTTGGAACCCATCCCATGGGCAAGCACCAGTCTCTGACACTATTAATGAAACTCTGTTATGCTTACAGTCTAGCAAAGGCTGTCCTGAGAGGCTCTACCCAGCAGCTGACTTATACTGATGCAGACACCCACAGCCAAACAGTGGATGGAGCTTGGGGACACTCATGGAAGAACAGGAGAAAGGATTGCAGTCGGCAGGGCAGTGGTGGTGCACGCCTTTAATCCCAGCACTTGGGAGGCAGAGGCAGGTGGATTTCTGAGTTCGAGGCCACCCTGGTCTTCAGAGTGAGTTCTAGGACAGCCAGGGCTACACAGAGAAACCCTGTCTCGAAAAAAACAAACAAACAAAAACAAAAAACAAAAAAAAAAAGAAAAAGAAAAAAGAAAAGAAAAGAAAGAAAGGATTGCAGCCTCTAAGGGGATAGGAACTCCCCAGGGAGACCAACAGAGTCAGCCAACCTAGACCCTTGGGACTCTCAGAGACTGAACCACCAACCATACATGGGCTGGACCTAGCCCTCCCCGCACATATGTAGCAGGTGTGCAGCTTGGGTCGTGTGGGTCCCGAACAACTGGAACGAGGGCTATCCCTAAAGCTGTTGCCTGTCTATGGAGTATGTTCTTCTAGCTGGGCTGTCCTGTCTGGCCTCAGTGGGAGAGGATGTGCCTAGCCCCTCAGAAACTTGATATGCTGAGGTGGGGGGATACCCAGGGGGACCCCCACCTGCTCACAGGAGAAGGGGAGGGGGAAGAATTGTGGGAGGGAGTGACAGAGAGGGGGATCAGTGAACAGGAAGTAAAGTAAATAAATAAAATAAAAACAATAAAATAAATAGACAACCACTGTGGAAAAGCCCTCCACAGCGACACCTAGAGTCGAGTCTGAGCTATGCACCAAGGTGCTCAGCAGGTGAGCGTCAGGAAACCAGCTCACTAGATTTTTCTTTAAACCCCCTCTCTGTGCTTTAATAACAAACACTGCATGCGGTATGAATTTAAGAGTAAGTAATAAATAGCAGTAATCAGAATTATTCCAGAGTAAAAAAAGAGTTAAAAGCGAATCACCCGCACGTGTTTTTACCGAGCATGTTGGGCGAGCTTATCGGTACTCAGGGCAGGTGACCACAAGGTGGTTTCCCAGAGTGAGGCTCCCCCGCTGCCCTCTGATGTGCAGACCCCTGAGATTTCCCCACATGTGGGAAACTTAACTGCATAATCTGTGGTAGTGGGGGCTGTGTTCACACTCTCCTAAAGATTTCTAAAAACCTAGCATAATAAAAATGTACAGTAGAGAGTGGAGAGACAGTTCCGCTGCCGAGAGCACTTGCTGCTTTTGCAGAGGGCGTGGGTTCAGTTCCCAGCACTCACATGGTCTCCTTGAGAAACAGGCACATTAAAAAAAAAATTCCAGGGCTGGAGAGATGGCTTATTGATTACGAGCACTTGCTGCTCTGGCTGAGGGCCTACCTTCAATTCCCAGCATCTTCATCCAGTGGTTTTTAACCTTCCCAACCATAAAATTATTTTGGTGGCTATTTCATAACTGTATTTTTTTCTACTGTTATGAATCGTGATGTGAATATCTGTGTTTTCCGATAATCTTAGGCAACCCCTGTGAAAGGGCTGTTCAGTCCCCATTGAACCACATGGTGGCTCATAGGGCTCTTAACGCTAGTTCCAGGGGATCTGATGCCCTCTTGTGGCCTGTCTAGGGACTGCATCAATGGGTTGCATAGACCATGTCAAAAAAACATTGTCACTACTACTGAATAATAATGTTGTTGTTGATGATGATTTTCAAAATATCCGCACTAGAGCCGGAGTTGAGAGTGCATGGAGAGGAACCTCCTCTCCTCCTGCAGGGGAACCAAGCACCCACGCTTGGTGGCACACTTGTAATTCCAGCTCCGGGGGATCTGACACCCTCTTCTGGCTTCTGCGGGCATCTGCATACACTTGGTATGCTTTCTGCAGAAACGCACATATAAATAAAAAACAAGTCTTAAAACTTGAACAGTGGGGCTGGAGAGATGGCTCAGTGGTTAGAGCACTTGCTGCTCTTCCGGAGGTCATGAGTTCAAATCCCAGCAACAACATGATGCCCTCTTCTGGTGTGTCTGAAGACAGTGATAGTGTACTCACATACATGAAATAAATAAATAAATCTTAAAAAAAGAAAAAAGAAGAGGCTGGCCTTTTTTTTTTTAAATTTAAACGGTAGCAAAAGCAATGAAAAACATATTCCGACATAAATATCAGAAGACATTCATTCTAGAATCCAAGTCTCAAAATCACAAACCCAGAAAAGCCCAGTGAACAGACCTGAGCACCATATTGGGGGCATATTTGTACAGAGCATCTCTGATGGTGGATGACTCGTGGGTAGCACTCTGCTCCAGATCTGGGACCTTCAATATGCAGAAACAGGTCTCAGGTTGTTTGAATTAAATAATCAGTCCCAGCAGCAGGTTCACTACCTGCATTAATGCTTTATGTTCTCAAAAGAAAGACTGCCCCCCCCAACACACACACAGTCTTTATATTTTGATAGGCCTTAGATACCTCAATAGCTGGGTCACTGTCTAACCTCCACACCATTAATCCACCCTGCCAACAATCCCGAGTTATTACTTACTAAACTCTATATTCTATCTTGGCTGCCCTGGACCCAGTTGGGCAGCCCTTTCAGGCTGCGATCTCCTGGCTCCTTCATGTACCAC
Organism: Grammomys surdaster; assembly: GCF_004785775.1. Taxonomy (NCBI): domain Eukaryota; kingdom Metazoa; phylum Chordata; class Mammalia; order Rodentia; family Muridae; genus Grammomys; species Grammomys surdaster. The sequence goes on along the minus strand of NW_021620991.1, from coordinate 4,677,245 downwards.
GTGAAGAGGCTATGCCTCTCCGTCCTGCACTCTTCTCAGGCATGGTGGATCTCCTCCCTCCCATCTCCTGTTCTCTCCTCTCCTGTTTTCTCCTCTCCTCTCCTGTCCTCTCCTGTCCTCTCCTGTCCTCTCCTGTCCTCTCCTGTCCTCTCCTGTCCTCTCCTGTCCTCTCCTGTCCTCTCCTGTCCTGTCCTGTCCTCTCCTCTCCTCTCCTCTCCCCTCCTCTCCCCTCCTCTCCTCCCTCTCCTCTCTCTCACCCCAAAGCCCTAGGAAATTCCAAATACCTGACTTGTCTGTTCTTCCCAGCTATTGGCTGTTGGCATTTTATTTACCAATCAGAACCAACTGGGGGCTGGTTCCCAGATGCTACTTGCAGACACTCCGGTAAGGCAGTTTTGAGGAACCAAATTAACATTAGAATACAAGCAGTATTAGGCCAAACCCACTACATTTGGCCACCTGGATCTTGCTTAAAGCTATTCAGTTTCCCCTAATGTCACTAAGTGTTACGCTCAAATAAATATTTGACACTCACATGCGCCCACTCACTTCTGCCACACTGGCTGTTGGGAATTTTTGTCAGATGAGAATCTGGAAAGAACAAAAACTCCCTCCACCACAAGAGGGCGGTAGACATCACCACTGAGTGGGTGGCTTCCTGGGACCCGGATGAAGTGGCAACCAAGAGTCATTAATTCTCACCTGTCCTCCTGGAGACAAGAAGGGGGAATTGACAGTCGTCCGAATTGACAGTCATCCTCCGGGACTAACAGATCACACTGTTGGCCAGGGTCTATTACCCTCAGAGGTTAGCTTGGCCTCAATTAGACAGGCAGAACCAGGAAGTTCCTAACCATGTGGGAGCAGATCATCCGAAGAAGACAAGGACTTGGCAGAGAATGCAAATTAGACACGGCAATTTAAGTAACTAAGCATGTAACATGTCATGTAAAGCATGACATGTGGCTTTCTTTTGTTTTTGAGAAAGAGTCACATGTAACCCAGGCTAGCCTTGAACTCATTACCTAGATCAGTCTGATTTTGAACTCCTGGTCCTCCTGGCTCCACCGGGATTTACAAGTACTTACCACCAAGCACTGTTTATCCTGCCCTGGGGGTGGAGGCCATCCCACGGCTGCCCTCCCTTGGGCTGTTTCAGATCCAAGCCCCATGTATTTAATGTAGCCTGAAACCTCACTGTGTCCCAAGAATTGCCAGGGCCAAGCCTGCTGGGATGTGCTTATAACCCTAGCACTCAGGAGGCTAAGGCAGGAAGATGGTTCCAAGTTTAAGACCAACCTGGTCTCTCCATTGAGTTCTAAGCTAGCCCGAACTATATTTTAAGACCTTGTCTCAAAAAAGGTGAGAGGCTTACTGTGGAAAACTAATGGCCCGAGGTCCCCAGTACAAGCCCAGAGCCCGTGTCAAAAGGGTGGGTGTGGTTCTGCACAGACATAATTCTAGCATGGAGAGGCAGAGAACAGTGGGCTCCATGGTGCTCGATGGCCAGCCAGCCTGGCCAAAGAGAGACTTCATCTTGAAGTATCAAAGTGGACGACAGAATGACACTCAAGGTTGTCCTCTGGCCTCCACAGGTACCTGTGTGTACACATGTATGTATAAAAACACACATGCAGACACACACACACACACACAGATACACCCACTGACACTCAAACACACACAGATACACTCACACACACAGATACACACAGACACACACATTCACGTTCATACACACTCATACACATACAGACACACACACACACACACTCTCACAATTTCTAGAAAGAGATTCCTGCTAGGAAAAAAGTGAGCAACCTGTTTGGTTGGAGCTTGGAGGCCACTGCTCACCCCTGCCTGACCTGGGAGGCCCCATCCACTCTCCTCCCAACCCCTCCCAATCTGAAAGCCTCTGATCAAAGGAAGGGCTCCAAAACTCAGAGCCGCATTTCTGGAAGTTGATGCAATTCCATGCAAGCCCCCAGCTTTTGACCATATTTGGGCACAGTTCCGGCTCCTGGCTGGTACGTCATCACCTGTTACCCAAGATCTATAAACCTCCGAGCCTTAGCCTAGGCCCGTGATTACCCTGGCTCTGTTCTTTGGAACCAGTGAACCTACCCAGGAGCCACACCCAATAATCCTGAGCCTATTTACTTTTAATGTGGTCTGGTCTGGACAATCGCGTTGGTAAAAACCTATTACAACCTTCTAGGGAAAGCATAATTTACCAAAACAGACTTAAGAAAGGAAATGCATAAGTAAAACTGCCATCGAGAAAGCTGACAATTCCTGTCACGTTGGTCTAGAAGCCCAGGTAATCCTTAACAGCCACGGAAGCGATTATTCCAATGTGTTCCAACTTCTGTGGGAAACAGACACAGGTCTAGAAAGCACCCTACTTATTGCCGTGTTAATCTAACTCCTTCTGAAATTACTTTTTAAAGTCTTATTTTATAAGTCTCTTTGTAGCCAGGCAGTGGTAGCGCACGCCTTTAATCCCAGCACTTGGGAAGCAGAGGCAGGCGGATTTCTGAGTTCGAGGCCAGCCTGGTCTACAGAGTGAGTTCTAGGACAGCCAAGGCTACACAGAGAAACCCTGTCTCAAAAAAAGAAAAAGAAAAAAAAGAAAGAAAGAAAGAAAGAAAGAAAAAAAGAAGTCTCCTTGTGTGTGTACACATGCACCCGTGTTCTGGTGCCCATGGAGGCCAGAAGAGGGCATCAGATCCCCCTGGAGCTGGGGTAACAGGCAGTTGGTGAGTTGCTGTTGTGCATACTGGGAACCAAACCTTGGTCCTCTTTAAGAACAGCCAGTGTTTTGTAACTGCTGAGCCATTGTCTCTCCAGTCCCCAAGATCTGAAATTCTTAAACAAACTAGTGATGTTTGCAAATGAAACAGATTGGACAATACAAACTCTTGTCTCTTATTTGCAAGAGCTATTTCCCAGTTGTAACCGTTTCAGATGGTGGTTATCTTCGAATTAATGATTGACCAGTGACTGATTGTAACAGGCCTTGCATCCCTGAGACCTTCACTTTCTGATATGGTATATCCTGAGCTTCCCGTCCTGTGGTCAACTCTGACTCACTTCGCCCCTTCAAAGGGACTGAGAGGGGCGAGGCTCATTCCTCACACGGTCAATACAGGGCTGGGGCGAGGCCAGGCTCTTTTGCCTGCATGCTGGCCTTACCAGGAAGACCAGCACTGCATTAGAATCAGGTGCAGTGCAGAACTGCAAGCCTAGCACTTAAAGGAAAAGCTCAGGATTACCCTCTGCTACCCACTAAATTAGAGGCCAGCCTGGGCTACTGATGACCTGAGTTTGATTCCCAGGAGCCACACAAGAGGAGGGAACTAACTCCTTCAAATTGTCCCTTGGCCTCTATCTGTGTACCATGGCACATGTGTGCACATGCACACACACACACTCACAAATGCAAAAGAAGTATAATTTTAAAAATCTTGTCTTAAAACAAGAATATTGTCACTGTTGGCCTGATTTTAACAAATTTCTCTACTTGTAAACCTGCCCGAGGTGCGCGTGCTAGCATCTGACACATCAGTCATCACAACATCAAAGGGGAGGAGGCAACCGTGAGGTCAAGTCCAGCAGATCTACACAGTCCCAGGGTGGCCAGGCCTGCATAGTAAGACTGTCTCAGAACAACAAGAGGCCATTCAAATGGCTCCATGAGTAAAGATACCTGTCACCCAGCCTGACAAGCTGAGTCTGATCCCCCAGAACCCGCATGGCGGAAGGAGAGAGCCAACTCCTGCCAGCTGTCCTCTGACCTCCACATGCACGCTGTGGTATGCTACACACACACACACACACACACACAAATTAATAAAAAATGTAATTTAAATGTTTTAATTAAAAAGGAACAACAAACATTTAGAAGCCTTGGTCTTTCTAAATCAAACACAACAAAATGAAAGAAAAAAAATCCCATTTAAAATAGCACTTTAGGAAGATGGTGAGGTTGTTCAGTGGTTAGGAACACTGATTGCTCTTGCAGAGGACCTGGGCTCACAACACACATGACTCCAGATCCAGGGCATCCAATACTGTCTTCTGGCTTCCACAGCCTCCTCCTACACATGTGGTGTACATACACTCAAGCAGGCTCACAAACATACACACAAAGCATAAGTAAATAAATAAAAACCTTACAAATAGAGGGGCTGGAGAGATAGCTCAGCAGTTAAGAGCACTGACTGCTCTTTCAGAGATCCTGAGTTTAATTCCCAGCAACCACATGGTGGCTCACAACCATCTGTAATGGGATCCGATGCCCTCTTCTGCTTCGTCTGAAGAGAGCAGCAGTGTACTCACATACATACATAAATAAAATCTTTTTTTTTTAAAAAAAAAAGGACATGTTTTTTACTAGATATGGTGGAGGGGAAAGTTTATTATAGCTGCTTGGGAGAGCATAGCAAGAGGCAGACACGTCTGCGAGAGTCCAGAGTGGTCAAGACCCTGAAGCATGTGGGGAGGGGGGAGGGGAAGGGAGAGAGGAGAGCCAAGAACAGCAGCCAGGAGTCAAAGGAGCAAGAGGAGTGAAAGAGGCAGAGAGGGTAGGTAACTAAGGTAATCAAACCATCTGGATTATATAGGAAAAGCCTCTGGGGGAAGGGCAGCCCAGTCCCTGGGCTATAGAACACAGGGTAGAGGGTGGGTGAGGTATGCCAGCCATACCCCATACCAGGTAGGGACTGAGAGATGCTGGGAGAACCTACAACCAGGTCCGCTGTGACATGTTAAGTAGGAACCACTTGTCCCAGGGTTGAAGCCTAACAGCATATACACAGAGACACATGTGCATAAATGAAAACAAATCTTTTAATTAAAAAGGTACATTCTATTTAATATTCAAATAGATTCCACCTTAAGAATTCATTAGAAATGCAAATTTTCGCCTGGGCAGTGGTGGTGCATACCTTTAATCCCAGCACTTGGGAGGCAGAGGCAGGCGGATTTCTGAGTTTGAGGCCAGCCTGGTCTACAGAGTGAGTTCCAGGACAGCCAGGGCTACACAGAGAAACCCTGTTTCAAAAAAAACAAAAAAAAAAAAGTTAAAAAAATAAAAAATAAATAAAAAAGAAATGCAAATTTTCATGCCATAATTAAATCCAAATCAGGATTTATAACTAGCAAGACTTTAAAAATGTAGTGTGTGCGTGTGTGTGTGTGTGCATGTGTGTGTGTGCCCACGCGCTCGCATGACTTTATGTGCACGGTGCATGTGTGAGAGTCTGGAAGAGAGCACAGGATCGCATGGAACTGTAGTTTAGGAGGTTATGAAATGTTGCGTAGGTGCTGGGAACAGAACCTGGGTTTTCTTTGAGAGCAGTAAGTGTCCTTAACCACTGAGCACCTCTCCAGCTTGTTAGTATTATCTTAAGAATAGTTAGTAAGCCTAATGTCTTAGTCAGGGTTTCTATTCCTGCACAAACATCATGACCAAGAAGCAAGTTAGGGAGAAAAGGGTTTATTCAGCTTACACTTCCACATTGCTGTTCATCACCAAAGGAAGTCAGGACTGGAACTCAAGCAGGTCAGGAAGCAGGAGCTGATATAGAGGCCATGGAGGGATGTTACTTACTGGCTTACTTCTCCTGGCTTGCTCAGCTTGCTTTCTTATAGAACCCAGGATTACCAGCCCAGGGATGACACCACCCACAATGGGTCTTCCCACCCCATGATCACTAATTGAGAAAATGCCTTACAGCTGGATCTCATGGAGGCATTTCCTCAAGAAAGGCTCCTTTCTCTGTGATAACTCCAACTTGTGTCAAGCTGACACACAAAACCACCCAGTACACTTAACATAAGTGAGGTCTACCCCTTTATCAAGGTTTTGGTTTGTTTGAGACAAGGTCACCAGGGTGGCTCCTGCAGAAGGCAGAGATTGTGCCATAGGGATGATGCCCAGATACAGCAGGATGGAAGAGAGGCTGCAGGCATCTTCTGGTACAAACCAGGATGCCAACCTTGCTCCGGAATGAACGAGAGCCATGAGTCACCGGTGACACGTCAGAGTGACACGTCAGAAGCTGAGCCCAAATGTGGGCGCGGCACAGTTGGAGAGTTGGGGCAGGTGGGGCATGAGGGCAAAAGAGCCATCTTGGAGCTGCGCCAGTTACCAGCTTTGGCATCTGTGGGGTGGGTAAACTGAGGCAGGCAGCCCATATGGGTCAGTGCTAAGAGCCAATGATGGTATTGGTCCAGATACCGACGGGGGCTGCTGCCTATGGCAGCCAGCAGTTAGAGAAATTACTCAGCAGACTTTTCTCTGAGGGAACAAAGCTTAATTTCCTGGGGTTGGCACTCCCTGTGGCCAGTGAAAAACTCTGAATTCTTTTAACTCCTTGGGGCCGGTGAGAAAGAGAAGGAAGGACAGAAAATTCATACATAAACATTCACATACATACACACTGAGTAAATGAAGCAAAAGGTGAACTCCAATAACTTCATACATACAAATACATACATACATACATACATACATACACACATACATACATATATACATACATATATTCACACATAGAATAGATGGAGCAAAGCTCCAACAAGCAAATTCCAAGCATCTCTCTCTCTCTCTCTCTCTCTCTCTCTCTCTCTCTCTCACACACACACACACACACACACACACAGAGTTAGTGGATGGAGCAATCTTCAACATGCACTCAAACAAGCTTTATACATATACATACATACATACATACATACATACATACATACAGATTTGATGGCTGGAACAGAGTTCCAGCATATTCTCACACAAACTTAACACATATACATACATACACATACGTGTATACATATATACATACATACTTGGAGGGTGAAAGGGAACAAAGTTCCAACATACATCCACACAAACTTTACATACACACATACATACATGTATACACATATGCACATAGTTGATGGATGGAAGGAACAATGTTCCAATAACTTTATTCTTTCTCCCATGATTTATATATGCCAACAAAACTTTTCAAGCAGTATAAAGTTACAATGTGATTGCGTTCTATTTTTTTCTCCTAGTGAATGACTATGAAAAAACAATGTGTTCTTCAATACCTTTACAAGAAATAACATTATGTTCTACAGGTAAAGAAAACAAATTATTCCTAAGAACCCATACGTATTTGTAGCTAAGCAACTTGTTATAAATTAACAATGTGTGAGCAAGCAAGGGACTTTTCTCAGCCAGCTTCTCTTACTGGCAGGCAGCAATTTGTGGTTACAAATAAAGGAGTAATTATTTTATTATTTATCTTTAAAAGTAATCTTCTAAGAATCTTAAAGGAATCACAAATCTAAACTTCTACATAGAAAAATCAATCATATGTATTTTAAATCCTCAGAGTGCATATCTACCCATCAGCAGGTCTTATTAAATCACAGCAGGAAGCTGAGGGCAGAAATGGGTATAAGAACTCAATCAGCAGTCCAGCCTCAGTGAGAGTCCCGGCAGCCAGTGCTGCCGTTGTTCTTGTTCCCTGACCACAAAAGGTCCTAGCTTAACTACTAAGAGTCTGCCTTTCTGAACTTCAAACTGTTCCCTAAGATTTTCTACATCAGAGCCAGTATACAAACATCTTAACCTAGCTTCACTAACAATTTTACTTTTCCAAATGTTTTCTAAGGGTGGTGGTCATTGCTGACGGTCTATGTCTCTAAGTTCTTCTCTAGGGTGGTGCTTGGATCGTTAACCTGCTCCAGCAGCAATGCCTGAACAATACCAAGCACTAGTACTGTGCATGCCAGAGATACTGCCCAGCGAGGGGCTGGAGGCCCCCTTAGGGTTTTCATATAATTCTTAAATCAAGTGGGAAGTGAGGGCAGCAAGCAGAACAGAACCCCATAGCAGCATGAAGTCCTCAGGTCATGTGGTTCCCGGGGTCGGCCTCAACCCTTACACTGCAACCCTGAAGTGGCTTCATTTTAAAATAATGATCACTCACTCCAAGTTCACTTTTAATAATTGGATTTAAATTTTAGGTGTGTGTGTGTCTGTGTGTGTATATATGTGTGTATGTGTGTGTATGTATGTGTATGTATGTGTGTATGTGTGTGTATGTGTGTATATGTATGTGTATATGTGTATATGTGTGTCTGTGTGTGTATGTATGTGTGTATGTGTGTGTATGTGTGTGCATGTGTGTATGTGTGTGTATGTATGTGTGTATGTGTATATGTGTGTATGTGTGTATATGTGTGTGTGTATGTGTGTGTATGTGTATATGTGTGTATATGTCTATGTATGTGTGTCTGTGTGTGTCTGTGTGTGTATGTATGTGTGTCTGTGTGTGTCTGTGTGTGTATGTATGTGTGTATGTGTATGTATGTGTGTGTGTATATGTATGTGTGTCTGTGTGTGTCTGTGTGTGTCTGTGTGTGTCTGTGTGTGTGTCTGTGTGTCTGTGTGTGTCTGTGTGTGTATGTATGTGTGTATGTATGTGTGTATGTGTGTGTATGTATGTGTGTATGTGTATGTATGTGTGTGTGTGTAGTCATGATAGAATGGAACCCGAGGCCTTATGTATGCTAGGTAAGCACTCTACTACTGAGTTACATCTCTAATCTCAGCTTCATGTGTATTCACACACACACACACACACACACACGCACACGCATGCATGCTCACATATATAGGGGGAGAGAGACTTGATGTAATCCAGGCTGGCCTTGAACTTGCTATTTAACTGAGATGCCCTAGAACTTCTGATCTTCTTGCCTTCACCTCCCTAGTGCTGGGATCACAGCCTGCACCAGCATACCCAGTCCATGCAGTTGTGGGAATGGAGCCCAGGGTGTCATACATGCTGGGCAAGTACTCTACCAACAGGGCCCACGTCCTCAGGCCCAGAATGATTTTTACTATGTTGTGCTTGTGACCACAGATTTGCAAGCAGTTACCACTGTCATCCAGCTGAAGAGTCAGCACCTCTGCTTGAAGTTCTGCTCAGCCTCCGGTTCACACACGCTTGTCTGGCTCCGTGTGTCACACCAGGGTCCTTTGGATACCACATAATAAGGTGTCCCTTGGGTGGAAGGCTGCTTCTGGGCATCCTAGATGGAGAGGCCCCTCCAGTGACTTAATTTTGTCTTGAAACTTCTTAAGAATGGTATGAAACTGGGAAGCGGAAACTTAAGGGTTCTTTGGAAAGTCGGTTGGATGGTATTTTACTGGGGCAAACACATGAAGGAACATTTAGCTAAAGCAGACACAAGGAAAAGGATGTTCTGCTAAAGCAAGCATGTGAAAGGACACATGATGAAGGATTCTTCACTAACAACACACATGTATTGGTCTGCCTTACATTGCATAGGTGAGCTGCATTTGTCAGGACTTCATAGAGAGAAACACACCAAAAAACTTCTGGTGGTGTGCTGCAGTTTCTTTCTGCTTCTGCAGACTCAGGCTGATTGGCAGAGTGATGTCAGCTGAGACAGACACACATGCTGAGGCAAGACCCGTGGAAGACATGTGATGTTTGAAGAGTATAAACAGGACTTGACCGACAGTAATGGAGGCTAAGCTAGGTTTGCCTATAGAGCTAGCTGTGCAACGCTTGTGGGTCTGAGGCTTCCCTGATCTTCACTTCGCTGAGAGGCACAGCCAAGAACTTTTCCTGGCATCCCTCCTGGTCCTTTCTGTTGCTGAGGCATGGCTGTCTCTGCTAGGTCTGTCACCACTGCTGATACCTGTTTGTTATCCTGACTCTAGCAAACTGGACTCTTGGTGTATCTATGAAGTGTTTGCGAGTGGATGGCGCTGCCTCTGCTAACCTGCGAACTGAACTTCCGATTTCCAGACAAGACAGACGGGAGTTGCTCCAAAGAACCTTTCTAAACAGGTCCACTTCCCCTGTATCCTTTCTTTCCCACTGCTTCTGGTGGGTGGTGGGCTAAAAGGGAGGTTAAAGTGTTTAAGAACCATCATTAAAAATATGTGTTTGAAAAAAAAATTAAAGTTACAAAAGTGCCTGACAATTTTTACAACTTTGTCTCTGTCATACCCACAACATTCCATCCCAAGCCATCTGGCACGAAAGAGTGAGCATCATGCAGAGAGAAAGCAACATGGGGTCCCCACAAGGTTGGCCAGACTTGGCCCTTCATTTGCAAATTACTTACTGACCCCCATACCCCACCTCCAAAAAAACCCAAAGCAACATGATAGTTTCTGAGGCATGTCAGGCTGTGCTGACCGCGGACTGACAAAGTCAAGAGGCGAGAACGTACGAAGAATGATGCTCTCTGGTTAGAGCCATGAATCTGTAGCAGGAAACTCCCACTCTACTGGCTGCCAATAGTCTGATTTTAAAGCTGAGACTCCAGGAGGTGGTGAAGCTTTGGTAACTGGAGAAAGAAGCTGAAGCCATCGTGGCTAACCACTTGAACTACCTCCCAAACCAGTGTGACGTGAGTCTTTGGGCGATACCCACCTGCAGCCTGTTACATTCTTTAAGAACAATTTATTTGCTTATACTTTATTTATATTATATTTATTCATCTGCATTTATTTCATGTATATATGTCTGTGCACCATATCCATGCTTGCCTGGGGAGGAGACGAGGATGTCAGATCCATTGGTACTGGAGTTCCTGGTGGTTGTGAGCTGCCGTGTGGATGCTGAGAACCAAAGCCAGGTCCTTTGCAAGAGCTGCCACAGCTTCTAATCACTGAGCCATGTCCAGCCCCTGGAGCCTATTACATTGTGTCAAGCATGTGTGTGAATGCCACAGAGACCAGAAGAGGGCGTCAGATTCCTCTGGAGCCGGAGTTACAGGCAGGCACGAACACCCAACTGAACTCGCATCCACAGCAAGAGCAGTGTACGTTCTTAATCACTGAGATGGATCTTCAGACTCATTGATTTTTATCTCAAGGCAGAATTTCCCAAAGGTCGAATTGATTGATGTCGGTCATAGGTGCCGCACTAGAGAGAGAGACTCGCTAAGACGCTAAGCTTTCATTTTCCAAAGGAGCGGAGAGGTTCAGCCTTCTTGGGAGAAAGCCGGACCCGACAAGCTCATGTCGGTTACTTTTATTCAATCATTAGACAAAATTAATTGGGGCTGGGAAATGTTCCAACTACCAAAGCGTTTGTCATTGTTGTTTTTACCATTGCTACCAGAGAGAGCAAATGATCCATACAAATCTCAGTCCCTTTTGACCATGGCTAGCCAAAAATCAAGAGTAGGAACTCCAGGTTTGTCAGGAGTGTCTTAGAACCAAGGTTTGTGCAGTGGCAAGCTCTCATGGAACACCACATGCAGATCTTTCAGTGATACAACGTTTCTTCAAGGTTCAAACAGTCTCAAAACACTTTCTCAGCCTCTGCTGATTGACCTAAACAGCAAAGGCTTTGCTGAAACATTTTACTCAAAGCCAGACATAAAGATGTTACTTTACATATCACTCCATTGTTGCCCGGTCTGGACCTGACAGTTTGGACTACGTACCTGGCTGGCCATTGTTCTTAATGGAATGCTTATCTAAAGGGATAAAACACAGTGGGGGAAGGGCGTCAAGGTGGAGAGTAGGCGGAACACAGCCTTGGGTGAGCACAGTTGTACACCGTTTGAAGTTCCCAGGCTGTGTAACAGACACCCCAATAGTTAGAAGTATAGGGTGACCATTTAAATGTTCATGGATGGGGCTGGAGAGATGGCTCGGCGGTTATCAGCACTGGCTGCTCATCCAGAGGTCCCAGGATCAACTCCCAGCACACATAAGGTGGCTCACAACCACCTGACACTCCAGTTCCAGAGGATCTGATGCTCTCTTCTGACCTCCTCAGGTACCAGCCATGCAGGTGGTGTACATACCTACAGACAAAACACCAATACACGTAAAATACCCTTAAAAGGGGTTTAGAATAAAATAAATAAAATGCTCATGAAGCCAGGTGCCAGGAGCCAAACCCAGGAAATTATCTGCTGTTCTGGAAAGCCTAGTCAGTACGAGGCTAAGAAAGGACATTTGCGGGTCTCAGGTCCAAGGATCTCAAAGAACATCTGGTATTTCCTGGGAGCAGGCTACGACAGTGGGATGGTCTTGGGCAATGAGGATTCAATAGTGGGATAGCCCTAAGCAATGACCCTTACCTAAACTTCCCGTTTTCCTATGTTTTTATAACCTGCCGGCTGAAATTAAAGTTAGAGAGCTTGATCAGAACCCTAGACTTGCTCTCCTCCTTTGTGTCTCTTGTCCCTTCATTCTTTCACCCTCTTCCCTAGGGTCTCATGGAATCCTCCACGGGCTGGGACAGCCAGGTTGGTGGCATACATTTTCAATCTTAGCACTTCAAAGGCAGAGGCAGGCAGATCCTATGAGTTTGTTTGAGGCCAGCCTGGTCTACGGAGCATATCCCACAACAGCCAGGGTTACACCGAAAGACCCTATCTCAAAAGCCAAGTTAGATAGACAAAAATGCTCATGGGGGAGTGGGGGTTGCTGGAGAGATGGCTCAGTGGTTAAGAGCACTGACTGCTCTTCCAGACGTCCTGAGTTCAATTCCCAGCAACCACATGGTGGCTCACAACCATCTGTAATGGGATCAGATGCCCTCTTCTGGTGTGTCTGAAGACAGCGATAGTGTACTCACATACATAAAATAAATAAACAAATCTTTTTAAAAAAATGCTCATGGGATTTGTGGCTGGGGATTCAGACAGGCGTGAACTTGTTCTGTCCTACGATGCAGCTGGGCCATAACCCAAACCCAATAAAGTGGAGAAGGGAGCTGAGCTCCTGCAGTCACCATCCCCTGCTTGATTCACATCTGACTGTGGGTGCAATATGGCCAGCTGTGTCATGCTCCTGTCTCCACATCTTCCTGCCATGATGGATTGAACCCTTATGCCATCAGCTAAAATAAACCTTTCCTTTCTTCAGTTGCACTGGCAAACATTTTTCACAGCAACAGAAGAATAACTAATAACCTTTTGTGTATCCGTGAACCCAGAACAGCACAACGAAGGTTGACAGAGCTGAGGTTTTAACTAAACTTCTGTCTGGTTCCCAGGATATCCTCTGAATGGCACAAGCATGAGCTACCCCCAAAGGAACACACAGAGGATAGATTCTAACAGCTAAGTGACATAGGAACTCTTGGCAGAAATGACAAGATGGGATTGGTATGTATCTACTTAGTGATTGCCAGCCAACCATAGGAAGGTGGAGTCCCACAGAACAGTCATCAAAGCATCAAAAGTTATCCGACACAGGAGACACCAGGAAAAGATGAGCTATTCTCAAGGAAAAAGAAAATGGAGGGCTAACAGAGTCAGGTGCCCTAGATTCTGGGACAAAGCACTTAGCATTTCACGAACATAAAGGTCCTAGCTCTTAACAGAAAATATAAGTCGTGAAAAGGAACAGAAACTTTTAACCAGAAAACTCAACATCTGAAACATTGTAACAGAAATGAGGACAACAGAAGAAGAAAACCAACTAGAATTAAAATGAAAGTATCCCATTTGAAAAAGCAGATCAGAAATCACCAAAAGCTGTCAAGCAAAATCTTAAGGGCTCTTTGTGGTAACACACAAAGATCTAGATATTCGAGCTATTGGGGTTTCAGAAATAAGGAGAAAGATACTGCATTCATCTAGGACAAACGGGGGCAATACATTGTTATTACAAAGGATCTACTAAAGTTGCTTAAGAAAAACTAAGCTACAAGACTTAGAATTTAGATAAAGGAGTGTTCCTCAGTACTCCTGTTAGGAAGAACATGGTTCTGCAAGCCGGGCTGGATGGCCCTGTGTCTTAGTTAGGGTTTACTGCTGTGAACAGACACCATGACCAAGGCAACTCTTATAAGGACAACATTTAATTGGGGCTGGCTTACAGGTTCAGAGGTTCAGTCCATTATCATCAAGACAGGAACATGGCAGCATCCAGGCAGGCATGGTGCAGGAGGAGCTGAGAGTTCTAGATTTTCTTCTGAAGGCTGCTAGCAGAAGACTGGCTTCCAGGCAGCTAGGATGAGGGTCTTAAAGCCCATGCCCACAGTGACACAACTACTCCAACAGGGCCACACCTACTCCAACAAGGCCACACCTCCAAATAGTGCCACTCCCTGGGCCAAACACATTCAAATCATGACACCCTGGTTAGCAGCTGCCTGGGGACAGCAGTCCTGGTCTGTCCAGAGATAAGTGTGGCAAGATTTTGACATTGTAAATCTCCCCATTTGTCCAAACGACCAATCTTGAAATTTTTGTCTCTGTGAAACATGTTTAGTTACTCAAATCCTAAACTGGGGCTGTGAAACTGTGCAAGCTGATGGAAATTTCCGTCTGGGGCTGGATCCCTTTTGTGCATTAGCCAGGACCTATTAGCAGCCTTGTGCTATTATCAGGGAGCTTTTCCTTATTAATCTCTAAGTGCTGACATGATTTCTCAATGGCGTATTCATTCTATAACAGTGTAGAAAGACATATGAAGGCATAATGACGGAAGGGTTCCTGGCTTAGTCAGGGTTGGTACTGATGTGACTAAACACCATGACCAAAGCAACTGGGCGAGGAACGGGTTAATTCAGCTTACACTTCCACATCACTGTTCATCACTGAAGAAAGTCAGGCAGGAGCTCAAACAGGGCAGGGACCTGGAGGCAGGAGCTGAAGTAGAGGCCGTGGAGGGTGCTGCTTACTGGCTTGTTCCTCAAGGCTTGCTCAGCCTGTTTCCTTATAAAACCCGGGACTGCCAGCCCAGGAGTGGCTTCATCCACAAAGAGCTGGTCCCTCTCCTATCAAAATGCCATAAAGCTGGATCTTATGGAGGCATTTTCTAAACTGAGATTCTCACCTCTCATATGATTCTAACTTGTATCAAGTTGGCATAAAACTAGTCAGGACACTTCCCAGACTGTGGAAGACATAACTCCACAGTGGAGCCGCAGAAAGACAGGTCAGCTTTGTGTCAACTCTCCAGCTTTTTGGTATAGAAAGATAGTAAGAAAACAGCCCTCAGCTAGCAAAATAGCTCAGTGGGTGAAGGCACCTGCCATCCAGTGTCACAAGCCTGGGGACACAAGTTCAATCCCCACAACCCATGTAAAGGTGAAAGGAGAGAGCAAAGTTGTCCTCTGACCTCCACACATGGACCATCACCTCTCTCTCTCTCTCTCTCTCTCTCTCATATATATATATATATATACACACACACACACACACACACTAATAATAAGTAAAAATAAAAACCCAATGGTATAGATAAATTACAGCACTAAAAAGCATTCAAATTGATTCAAGAAAATTGGTATAAGGCATAATAAAGGCATTTTTATAACGTGGAAGAAAAGGAGGGGCAACATATCACAAAAATAGGAGGCTTAAATTGAATCGTAACAACAACTACATTACGTGTAAATGGTCTAAACACACCGATTAAAATGCAGAGACTGGCCGGGCAGTGGTGTCGCACACCATTAATTCCAGCACTTGGGAGGCAGAGGCAGGCAGATTTCTGAGTTCGAGGCCAGCCTGGTCTACAGAGTGAGTTCCAGGACAGCCAGGGCTACACAGAGAAACTCTGTCTCGAAAAACAAAAAAAACAACAACAACAACAACAAAAAAAATTCAGAGACTATCAGATTGGATTGAAAGCACATGACCCAACTATGTGCTTCATTTAAAGAAACCAGAGCAAGTACAGACAGACCTGAGTTCAGAACAAGCAATAGAACCAAAGATGAAAGTGGATATTACTTAAGGATAAAAGAGTTGGTTTGTCAAAGACATTCCAACTCTGCATATAGACTACAGAACTACCCAGATCTGGGGAGGTAGAGACAGGTGGATCCCGGTAGCTGTGTACTCTATTTGGAGAGTTTTAGGACGCTTAGAGGGCCTCTCTCTCTCTCAAAAAAAAAAAAAAAAGGTGCCTGAATAATGATATCTAGACTTGTCTACTGGCTAAACTCACACACACACACATACAGCACACACACACATATACAGACACACTCACATATTCAGATATACACACACATAGCACACACACTCAGATACATACACATACACTCACACATTCAGATATACACACACCACAAACACTCGTATACACACAGTTGTAGGCACACACCACATACTTGTACACACACAGCATATACATACATAAACACACATATGCACACATACACACATGGCACACATACACATAGCACACACATATACACACTCATTCACATGCATACCACTCACAAACACTTGCACACACATACTTGTATGTACATACCACACACACACTTATATACACACATAGCACACACACACACATACACACACACACACAAAGAAAGCAAGACCACTTCACCTGTAATTCTGTCTGCCTACATAAAAGCAGCTGACCAGATACCACCACCCACAACCACAGGTAAGAGCAAGCCACGCAAACTTGCACACTTAGTCAGCTTTTCTTACACAATCCAGGCCCCAAACCAAGATAGGGGCTGCCCACATTCAGGGTGGGTCTTCCTATGTCAATAAATGCAATCAAGGCATTCCCTTACAGACACCCCCACAGGCCAGTCTGATCTAGACAATACCTCCGTGAGACTTTCTTTCCAGGTGACTCTAGGTTGGGTCAAGTTGACAGTTAAAGCTAACCACCACAGATAGTCTGTCTTAGACCCACTGGGATGGACAGGGGATAAATGACCATGGCAGATAGCCTGTCTTAGACCCACTGGGATGGACAGGGATAAATGACCATGGCAGATAGCCTGTCTTAGGCCCACTGGGATGGACAGTGGGTAAAGGTCCTTGGCACCAAGCTTCACAACTTGAGTTTGATCCCTGGAACTCCAAGGTGAGAGGAGAGAACTGGCTCCTCCCACAGGGAGTCCCTGAACTACACTGACACTGTGGCAGACCCATGCCTCTCTCCCAAATAAATAAGTACAAAGTAAACGAACAAACAGACAAAAATCCAACCAACCAACAAAGACCTTTGGCAGAGACTATTTGACTCCTGTCACCTACTCATGGCTAAGCCCAACTTCCACAGGTGCCTCCCACCCAGCTCAAGCACAGGGCCAATTCGCTCTTTCAACATCTCCTAAGAACGACCCCTACCCAGATCCCATGGGGCACAACTTTATGAACGAGGCAGAAACCCAACTTTCTTTGCTTCTAGGAATGTTCCTAGTGAGTCTTGCTGAAGGATTTGATAAGAAAGGGAGAGAAAGATTAAATGAGAGAGCGCCCAGGGGTCTATAAAAATTTGAAAACATGATCCAGTGAACTGCAGCATTCAGGTGGATGCTTGCCCTGAACAATCCCTGAGAACCAGAAAGAAGACTTTAGCAATTTTATGTTACCACAGCTAGTGTCATCGGAGAGGAAGGAGCCTCAGTTGAGAAAATGTCTCTGTAAGATCAGACTGTAGACTGGCTTGTAGGTCTTTTAGTTTACTTTTAGTTTTTTGAGACAGGGTCTCATTATATGTCCTGGAACTCACCATATAGACCACGCCGGCCTTGAACTCACAGAGATCTACCTGCCTCTGCCTCCCAAGTGCTGGAAGGAATGGTTTGTGCCACCACACCAGGATGGAGGGCATTTTCTTAGTAATTAGTGGGAGAGGGTACAGCCCATTGTGGGGGTGGTGCCATCCCTGGGCTGGTGGTCCTGGGTTCTATAAGAAACCAGGCTGAGCAAGCCATGGGGAGCAAGCCAGTAAGCAGGATCCCTCCATGGCCTCTGTATCAGGTCTGCCTCCAGCTTCCTGCCCTGCCTGAGTTCCAGCTCTAACTGCTGTTGATGATGAACTGTTGTATGGAACTGTAAGGGGAAATAAATCTTTTCTTCTCCAAGTTGCCTTCGGTCATGGTGTCTCACCACAACAATAGTAACCCAAACCAAGTCATTACCCAAGGGACAAGAACATTGTCATGGACAGTTAGGAAGCACAGCAAATCAGGTGTTCTGGTGTGCTGGGCAGGATTTGCTGTTTTGATCACAATGAGATTTGAGTTCACTGTCACTATCTTCAGACACACCAGAAGGCAGCATAGGATCCCATTACAGATGATTGTGAGCCACCATGTGGTTGCTGGGAATTGAACTCAGGACCTCAGGGAGAGCAGTCAGTGCTCTTAACCGCTGAGCCATCTCTCCAGTTCTGTGATAAGAATTTAAATAAAATAGAACTGTGGGGTGGAAATAGCTGGATGGACAAAGTGCACCTGGGAACCAATATTGGGACTTGCCCTTTGAACTCACTCCCCCCAGGAGAATTACTACCGGACTACTGATGTAGTCAGCTCTGGTGGCTGGGGCTTTCTCACAGGCCTGCAGGCTAAAGTCTGAGATGTTGCAGGTTGGTCCTTCTAAAGCCTCCTTGGCTTGCAGACCGGGTCTTCCCCAGTATGCTCTCACGATGGTCCCTTTGTCTGTCTGTCTCTTGATGCTTCCTGCAAGGATACTAATCATTTTAGTTCAGGGCCCACCTTAAAGGCCTCACTTAGGCTTAATCGCCTCTTCAAAGACTCTGTCTGGGAGCACAGCCTCACTCTGAGATTCTGGGTCTTAGAGCTTTAACAGATAGGCTTTCGATAATAGATCCAAGCCCACACCTCCCATCCCACTGAGTTACAGACAGGTAATAGTAAAAATCACGAACCAGGGCTGGAGAGAGAAGGCTCAGGGAGTAAAGTGGGTGCCCTGGAAACACGAGGATCTGAGCATGGATCCCCAGCGTCCGTGTGAAAGCCAGGTGTGGTGGCACACATCTGTAATCCCAGTGTTGGGGCCAGGAGGAGACAAGCTGGAATTCAGTGGTCAGATAGTCTAGCCAAATCAATGAACTCCAGGTTCAGTCAGAAACTTGCAAAGTGAGGTGCAGAGCAACTGAGGAATATGCCCAACATTGGCCTCTGTCCTCAGAAGACGCAAACACATGGGCACACACCTATATGAATGTGCTCGTGTGAGTGCACACACACACACACAGACACAGACACATCATGAAAGAAAATCATGCAGGCAGCTGATGCTTAGCACTCCTGAGAGCATCCGTTTGTGGTACGGCTACGCTGTGATTCTTCACTTCCGTTCAGCTCCATAACTGGCTCTCGGTCTCCTTTAATATCAATAATAGGACAATGCACCGGCGAAACTGTGCCGGCACCAGAGCGGTGACATTTGAGTCACTGGGTAATGTGATGAATCAAATCAATAACTAGAGCGGATGTTTACCGTACGTCACCCTTCCTGTCCCCGTCACGCGGGTGTGTGACACATCAGTGCTGGATCGTACCCAGACGCGGAACACCGTTTCCTTTGGCAGCTTTGTGAGGTGGCCTTCTGGGTCACAAGGATAGTTATAGACGCCTCTCCTGGAAGAACAATGCCCAAAATGGAGGCATCGGCCTGCACATGTTGCCTGCAGCACCCCAGGGTGGCACAGGGTTCTCGGGCTTGCACCGGTGTTTACTGCAACCTCAGCATGTGAACTAGGCTCTGTGGAACAGAACTGAGTGCACACTGTGGCTGTCTGTTCCTGTGTGCTCGCCTGTTCGTGATGGGAAAGACAGAGCCACATGGTCTAAAAGTTGCTCCTTCTGGGTACTCTGCAGAGGTAGGTCCCTAGGCCCAGGTCCTACCTTTAAAAGGGATTAGTACGAACCTTCCAATATGGTCAAGGTCATGCCAAAGACAGCAAGACAACCAAGAGTCCCACCTGGCCTGAGCCAGCATCTGTCACTTAAGAAGCAGGGATGTCATCACAGTTCTTCACCTCATTCCTCGGCTCTGGAGTCTTGTTATGCCTGCTGTTGTCTGTTCCATCCTCCAGAACAGCATACTATAGCCTGAGATGTCTCACACAGAGACAACCCTTCCCTGTCTTGGAGGCTGGATAACTATGTCCAAAGTGCTGGTGCATTCAGTCCTGGTAGGGCTCATGTCCTGATTGGTGAACAGTGGACTCTTCAACTGTATTTTTAAAAAAAGAATTATTTACTTTATGTATATGAGTATACTGTCGCTGTCTTCAGACACCAGAAGAGGGCATCAGATCACATTACAGATGGTTGTGAGCCACCATGTGGTTGCTGGGAATTGAACTCAGGACCTCTAGAAGAGCAGTCAGTGCTCTTAACCACTGAGCCATCTCTCCAGCCCCCTTTAACTGTTTTGACATGCACAGAATTCTCAGGCACCGATCACACTCTGAGGTCCCCACTCTCCTGGTCTGATCTCACTTTGCTTTTCTCCTGTGGCCCCCATCACACTGCAGATTAGAGTTTCAGCAGGCAAACATGCAGGGCGTGTCCGGAGCCTTGGGACACCTGCCTATCGATGCCAAAACTGTCAGGCTTAGAAGGCAAGCTTGAACTGGTCTGCACATCTGCGTCACTCACACAGGATAACGGAGACATGGGCATCCTGAGGGATTGAGAAAAACAGGCTGGGGCTCAAGGGTTGACCTGGAGCTGGGTGTCCCTGAGAATGCTCTTGTCAACTTCGTTCCCTCCTGTCTGTGCTTGCCTGGTGCCCAGAACTGAGCCCTTGTGTGGAAACTCTGTAAGAGGTGGCAGGAAGTGGGTGGGAACAGAAAGGAGGGCACCGGGGAGAAAGATGAGAACATGGTACATGTCATGGTACATGTGCACCAAGATGCCACGATGGAACGCATTATTCTGTATATAGAACCTAAGATCCAGAACTTCTGATTTTATCCATGGTCTGCCTCAAAAAGCCTTGTGGGTTCTCCAGGTTAAGGCTTCTGGGGATGGTAGAAGGGGAAAGAGGCCCAGTAGTCAGCCTGGGCTAAGCTCCAAGTGGACAGCGATGTCACCTTCTCAGTGAGGGCAGCTACAGACTTTCAACAGCTAATGCCAGAATAACGAACTAGAAACAGGTTACTGACACATGTTGGGAGTGTGTCTATGTCACTGTTCTATTGCTGTGAGGAGACACAGTGACAGAGGCAGCTTATGAAAGGAAGCATTTAACTGGGGGGCTTGCTTAGTTTCAGACAGTTAGGTTCATGACCATCATGGCAGGAAGAAGTGTGGCAGCAGGTTGAGCAGTAGCGGAGAGCTCAGGTATGATCTATAAATCTCAGGCAGAGAGAGAAGGGGGAGGGGGAGAGACAGAGAGAATATATGAATATGTGTGTGGGCCTGGCATAGGCTTTTGAAACCTGAAAGCAAGTTCCCCAGTGGTACCCCTCCTTCATGAAAGCCACACCTCCAAAAAGGCCACCCCTCCCAATCCTTCCTGAACAGTTCCACTCAGTGGGGACTAACCATTCAAGTACAGGATGCACCTATGGGGCCACTCTCATTCAAACCACCACGGGGGTGACAGATGACCAGGCAACAAGCTTCAGTCGAAAGGACACTTACAGAACCCAAGCACTGAGCTAAGGGATCTGGCATTAATGGCGCTAAGGGACCTACTGTGTGTGAGGAGTCCGCAGGGACTTGGGACAACTCACATCCTTTTGGATCATAACCCCAATAAGCAAGACACACTGTGATGGTTTGTATATGCTTGGCCCAGGGAGTGGCACTATTAGAAGGTGTGGCCTTGCTGGAGTAGGTGTGTCACTGTGGATGTGGGCTTTAAGACCCTCCTCCTAGCTGCCTGGAAGTCAGTATTCTGCTAGCAGCCTTCAGAAGAAGATGTAGAACTCTCAGCTCCTCCTGCACCATGCCTGCCTGGATGCTGCCATGTCCCTGCCTTTATGCTAATGGACTGAACCTCTGAACCTGTAAGCCAGCCACAGTTAAATGTTGTCCTTATAAGAGTTGCCTTGGTCATGGTGTCTGTTCACAGCAGTAAAACCCTAAGTAAGACACACATTAACAAAACACGACATGGGATATCGATAGGACAAACTTAGTGTGTAAGGAAAGAGGGTGGGGGTACTAGGGTAGGAGATGCCGGCTTGCAAATTTAAGTAAGTTTGCCCATTACGAGTGTAGAATTGAGGCTGGAGTGATGTCTCTGTGGGTAAAATGCTTACAAGACAAGCATGAGGTCCTGAGTCCATATTCCCACAAAAAAAGACCGGAGCAGCTGCCACATCTATAATCTATTGGGAGCAGAGGCAGGAGGATCCCTGCAGTGTGCTGGCAGCAGCTAGCTAATTGATAAGTTCCTCAAGAATGTGTGAATATACTTGCATGCATGCAATGTCTCACCTCACCATGGAGAGAGAGAGAGAGTGGGAGAGGGAGGACAGGAAATACAGGCTGCAGTTTTAAATGAAGTTGGTCCATTAAAGTAGGGGAATGAATTAGTTATCTTGGGGAGAGTATTTTGGGTAGAGGGAATAGCCGGCAATCTGAGATAGAATCCTATGACAACTATCACTTAGTAGTTACACATTAAAATTCCCTCTGTGTGCCAGTAACCTAGGATTTCATTTTGTTTTTGTGACAGGGTCTTGTTTTGTAGTGCAGGCTAGCTCCAAACTGGAGATTCTCCCGCCACCGTCTCCCAAGTGTTGGGACTGCAGGTGTGCACCCATCACATCTGGATCCCGCTGTTTTAAGAAAGCTCTGCAGCTAGCTGAAGATAGGATACCTTTCAGGTGGCCGCTGCTCACAGCTATCCCAGCACAGAGGTGAAGCCACAGCTCTTGTGCTGTAGTTTGAACTCTCCCTGGGCAAATTCGAATAAGCATCCACTTCCACCAACCATAGGAAAGCTATGATTCCACACGAGTTCCACCTGGTGAACCAGGCTCCCCACTGGGCTTACAGAGCATGAGTGAGGGGTAGCAAACAGGATCATGGGTCACCCCAAATCAGCTGCATTGATGAAGAAACTCATCCTGGTATAGATGGAGAACTCCATTCTGTCACCCTCCACACTGGAGCATCGCCTGAGACCATGTACAGCTGTGCACAATTACATCCGGCTGGCGGGGGAGACAGGAGGGAGAGGTTGGAGCCTCAGGTGGGGTCTGATGGCCTTTCTCAGCCCCCTGCCCCTTCGGTGAGGCCTGATCTTTACAATCAGGGATCTCTGGTGAGGATAACTGCTGTGCTCAGAGGGCAGCGTATAAAGTAATATCGCTGTATACACCCTCACACACCACCTGTGGGGGCTGGGTGAAGGCTCAGAGCCTTTCTGGGACAAGGTGACATTGTCATTGACAGCCTATTGAAGAGAGATGCTGGTTTTCATTGAGGCCTACGCCTTCCATCCTAACTTAATTAGGCCAGGCAGTAAAACCTTCACTAATAACTGTCAGGACCCCTGAGTCACCAGGGAATGACAGAGCTTGGCAAACAGCCTCTGGGGGAAGGAAAGTGTGACTTCACTGCTGTCTCCCCCTGCAACTGTCCTCAAGGGTCACCAAAGACCCCTCGGTCGGTCGGCCTGCTCCGTACCTGTTGGCAGACCATGAAGGACTTACACACATATGTGCACAGAATGTGTTCATGAAAACATTCCAACATAGATTTCTAGTTTTTGCTTTATTTTTACTTTTTTTAAGACAGGTTCCTATCTGTAGCCCTGGCTGTCCTAGAACTACCTCTGTAGATCAGGCTGGCCTCAAACTTAGAGATCTACCTGCCTCGTTCTCTCAAGTGCTGGGATTCAACGTGTGTATCAGTGCTTGGGCCCAGCATAGACTTTTAAAGAGATATACAGACTTCAAACTTCTGATCTCTCTGCCTTTACCTCCCACGTGTTGGGATTACTGGCCTTTATCATCATACCTGGTTTATGTGGTGCTGAAGACTGAGCCCAGGTCTTCACAGAAGCCCTCCACCAGTGAGCTTCGTCCTAGCCTTACAGCAGAACATTTTAGGGAAAGAAAGCCGACTACTTCCAGCTTTGTAATATTCTATACCAATCCTACAACACACCTTGGTGTGACTCTTTTGTTGCTATTCTTTGTAGTTATTTACTAATTTATAGGCTCTGCTGGGGTCTTAGGTTTAGCATTGAGAACCTGTAGGTTGAATGAAGTCTCACGGATGTAGCCCAGGCTAGCCTTCAATTCAGAATTCTCCTGCCTGGGGCATGTTAGACCACAGTTGTCAGTTACTTCATGTACACGCTCTTGAAAACTCATGTGTGCAGATACACACGTGGCACACATGTGCACCCATGCACGCGCGCATGCACACACACACACACACAAATGTACCCATGTGTGCACTCACACATACACACGCACACAAGCAACGTTTTAAGCAAAGAACTGAGGTGAGCTGGCTGCTAACAGCATCACTTTGCTCGGTTGAGCCTAGTGAGGCAGGCTGGCCAGGCAGCCTGGGGATGTTCCTCAGTCCTCCTTGATGAGTACTACCCAGACTAAGGACCGAGTCCTTGTGATCTTACCCGAAGCCAAGCACATGTGCTAGACCTGAGCTTTGAGCAATGCTTGCTGTGTCTTTGCTACTTCGAACAACTGGTTGAATACAACCTGACAACTCATCTATTTGCCAGTGGAGGATTTTTTGAAAAGGAAGCCGAGATATTTCACGTCATACCCCGCATCACTTCTGCTAACATTCATAAATCCTTGTCCTTCTGCCTTGGCCACATCATGTCTGTCCCTGTCTTTCACCTGTGATTTATTATTGCTGAGTTACTTATTTTGCCAGATTTATAAACTTCACAGTGCTTTATAGAATACCCACTTTGAACGCCAGTCAACAAGCCAGTAAATTTATTGTCTATGAATTGTTACTTTGAAAAATTACATCAATGCAAAGTGATTGCCTTCCAGCCTCCCTAGCCAATAAATTCATTTTATTTATTTATTTATTTTTGGAGGGGACGTATGAGGTCACGCGATGATAGATAAAACGGGCAATCCCTCAATGAGGAGAGTCGGAAGTCCTCTGGAGCAGACACCCAGCCAGACTTCTCTCCGTCGTCATGGACAGGGTGCCCTTCTGCTGCCTGCTCTTCATAGGACTCCTGAACCCACTCCTGTCCCTTCCTCTCACGGACACTGGTGAAAAGTCTCTTCAGCTTCCAGGTGAGGTGACTGTTTTGTTCTCATTTTTATTTTATTTTATTTTATTTTATTTTTTTATCAGTTCTGGGTGCCACTCAGGCACAGGAGCAGGATGCTGGCTGAAAGGGGTCTTCTGTAGGAGCAACCATGCTTTGAAAAAAGGCTTAAGGGGTCTTTACTGCAGGTCTTAGATTTAACAATGGGCATGGTCTAAACAAATTGTGTATTTCATGTTACGAATGTACTTCTAACTTTCCTTGTCACTTCTGCTTGTGAAAATTGGACTGACTTAAAACATTACCTTTGATTTTGGAATGAACTGGCTGAACGCAGTAGTTTCTCCAACTACAGATTAGTGTGTACTCTGTTCTGTGAGTTGGGAGTCACGCCTCTGACTGTGTTATATGGAATGAAAAGGCTTTAACCAGGCAGAGTGGTGGCTGAAGCTGGGGACCACAGAGTCATCCAAGTATGTTTGCTTTCCTGTCGACTTAATGTTCTACTCAAGTTCAACTGAAAGGGAAAACATTAGAAATTTTACCACAGCCTCTTAATCTGGTATCAGGTTGTACGTTAGAGTCCATTAAAAATTGTAACTTGTTTTAATATTTGGTTTTGGATACCTAAGCAAATTTTTCTTTATGTTTATTATGTGTGCACGCACACACCAGGGCCCAGAGGTGGAGGTCGGAGGATGACCTGGTTCTCTCGCACATAGCAGGCAACCTCTGTCTGCTGAGCCAGTTGACTGGCATGCCTCTTGGGTCCTTTCAGACCTTTTCCTAAGTTCTCTGCCAGCTATTGCCACTGGACCGTCCGGCCTCCGCCAGTGCTCTGAGCATACCAGAGTATCCCTCACGTCCTGTCCATCAGCTGCCGGGGTCACTGAGTTCACACTGGCACTGAGCCTGATGCTCAAGACCAGGACCAATTCTGTTATTTTAAAAGAGCAGTATACACGGCTCTTTCTCTCTGAAGAGATCAGGAGTATTCAGATACTGACGGCACTTGAAACAGCCACGAGGAAAGAGCCGAGAGGAGGGCAGCCTCTTATTCAAATTCCAAACTGGCAGAAGCTTTGCGTTTTTGTCAGATTTTTTTCCCCCACATTTGTTTCCTTCACAAACATCCTTCATCGCAGGCCTTTACACATCACCACAACACGGAGGCCGTCTCCCAAGGACCACCCACATTCGCTCGGACGGGCGCCTTTAGTGTCTTTCCACTGTCTTCCATCAAGGTTCCAGATGAGTATTTGTCAGCCTGCAGCATTCCAGAGTCCTGTGTGGCTTTCCAGCCATCACCCAGAGCATCTCAACATGCTGGCACCCGCCCAAGGCACATATCCCCCACTGCCAGCCGTCACCGGTCACACACGTCCTGCACACACACACACACACACACACACACACACACACCATGCACTCCGTACACTTACACCTGTTACCATGAAGATCACTGCTCACACGTTCTGGCCACACATGCTGCCCTTATACCTCACACCGCACACCACGCCCACAGCTTGCACACAGCACACACCACATACCACACACACTTACCTTGTGTCCCTCACATGCATTTACCACAGTTCCCTCAGCATACACAATTCAGATCACGTTTCACACAGAAGTCACAGCGCCGTGCTTGAGCTTTACGTGGATGTCCACCGTGAGGTGCTGTCGAGTGCCACCATCAACTTCCCTATGGGAACAAGGCCTTGTGCCTCCCATTCAGATACCTCAGAGCAAGAGGCAACAGATCACAATGGGTACATGGGGAGGAGGACGAGCCAGACTCTCTGAGCCAGACTGGCTCCTATCCTGGGTAGGTGCTAGGTTAGCCACAACAGCAGGGAGAGGTGGCCTATGAGTTCCTCCATGGACCCCTGATGGCTTTGTGTGGCACTTTACATCTGCTACATGCCTCTGTGACATGACACCAGTTTCCCATTTGGAGTTCCAGAATCTACCTCCCTGTCCCTGGTATTCACCGATGACAGGGAACAGAAGAGCCAGGTGAAGCCCAGGGTAGGCTATGCTTGTCTGTCTCTACCTACAGTGCTTGAGGAAGATGCTCTTCGGGCTCTGGAGGAACTGGAGAAGATGGCCCTCCTGCAGACGCTGCGCCAGACCATGGGCACAGAAGCAGGGGAGAGACTTGGGGAAGCAGGTAAAGACATTCTTAGGCTTCTGGGCAGATATCACAGCTCCTAGACTTGCTCTACTCTAGTTACTAGAGAAGGCTCTAGAAGCCGAACTGTACGACCCTTCTTATTGGATTCTTCTACCAAGCTCTGCCTACCCTTCTATAGTCCTGAGGCTAGCTTGGGCTACATAACAAGACTGTATTAAAAACAAGCAAATTATAGCAATGAGAAAATTTCCCTCAGGGTGACTTTGAAGTAAAATGTATACAGAGTCGGAATGGTGAGTGACAGACATGGGACTCACACTTATGAACCCTGAGTCTGAGGCTAGCCCGAGACCCTATTACAACACAAACAACTGATAGATCACATCATTGACTGTTTTCTTCTGTTGTTCAGAACATGTAGGTAGAGAATGAAGAGTCTCTCAGTAGACATTGCTAACTGGTAGTCCAGCTATAGTTTTTGACACACTATTAAAATGTTGAGGTCAGAATCCTTGCCTGCTCCCAAGTACACACTGCCTCAGTCTGGAAAGGACTGGAAACACGATTTAGGGGTATTCTATTTTTTTTTTCTTCTTTGCATGTGTGGTGTGCATGTATGAGGGCAGGCCCATGTGGAGCTCTGGGAGGCCCGAAGTTGACACTGGTTGTTTTTCTCCAGCTCTCTTGAATTTATTTATTGAGGCTGGGTCTCTGGGCCTGGAGCACCTTAATCCAGCTGTTTTACTAGCCAGTTTGTCCCAGGGATCCTGTCTCTACGTTCTGAGTGCTCAAGGCGCCAAGGTGGCCTCTATGCCCACCCAGCTTTTACCTGGGTTCTGGGGATCTGAACTTTGGTCCTTTAGCCTGTGCACCACGAGTCATCTCCCAGCCTTGGAATCTTAGATTCTGTATATTTTGCAATAACCGTAACTGCTGGGTATGGTGGCAGATGCCACAGGTGGATCTCTGAGGCCAGCCTGGTCTACATGGTAAGGTCAGTCTGGTCTACATGGTGAGCCCCTGCTTAAACAAAGAAAAAGACAGAGAGATAAAACACAGCAGTAGATCTAACAAGGTATCAAACTGTTTTCCAGATCCCAGTGTCGAGACTCCCACTCCAAGGGGAAGCCTGAGGAAGGTAAGAAGCTCTGGCTTCTGAGGGAGAGAAAATGAACTTCTCCTAGTTCATGACCTCAGAATGTTCTAAGGAATCATACCTTAAAACAACCGGCCAGTGTTCTCCTGGAGCAGAATGTTTCTAAACTGATTCACAGAATATGGAACTGTAACAAGAACATAACAGGCGTCTGTTCTGGGTAAGCCGCAGTAGGATGTAAGAGAAAGGGGCAGCAGGTGAGGCCACTGCTGGGCTTGCCATCCAGTGCCCTGCCATGTGGCCTCAGCAGCAGGGCCACTACTAGGAAGCTGATGGGAAATGCTTAGTCTCTATCCACAGGCCCTACTAGTCAAACCTGCACTTCAGCAGATCTGCAGTGAGACTTTAGTCAGAGTAGTCAACAGGGCAGCATGGGAAGGGTTGAAGGATGCTGTGTTCCCCTCCCCAAAGGCTGGAGCAGAGACACCTCTGTGGCTGTAATCGCCACCAGCGTCCTGGTAGCCATCAATGTGACAGGAGAGCTTAGAGACAGGGAGCACTACCCGAAGCCCTTAGGGGGTTAGTATGGCTTCTGTGAGCAGCTGGGGAAAAGTCGTCACTCGAGGGTTTGCATCCTTCTAAACAGAATGACCAAAGGAACTGGGCGAGGAAAGGGTTTACTCAGCTTACACTACCACATCACTGTTCATCACTGAAGGAAGTCCGAGCAAGAACTCAAACAGACTTGGAGGCAGGAGCTGATGCCGAGGCCATGGAGGGTGCTGCTTACTGGCTTGCTCCCTATGGCTTGCTCAGTCTGCTTTATCATACAACCCAGGACCACCAGCCCAGGGATGGGCTGGGCCCTCCCCGTCAATCACTGATTAAGAAAATGTCCTAGAGGCTTGCTAACGATGGATCTTATGGAAGCAGTTTCGCAGCTGGGGCTCCCTTCTAATTGGTGATGCTGGTTTGTGTCAAGTTGACATAAAACTATCCAGTACAAGGATTACCCCTAAGGTCTAAAACTGTAAATGGAGGATGTGCCTACTGTATTCTAGAACCAAAAGAAAACTTTGGCTCAACCTTTAATTTAACAGCTATGTTACACAGAAGGCAAGTGTCTGGAACCCTGACAGAGAGGTCACAGAGAGGGGAGGGGAGCTCAAGGCAGCCATAGAGTTAAGTGGATCGACTGGACCAGAGACCCAGTGGGAGGAGCCTCAGTGAGAGCTCGGACTCACGGCTACTTAATCTGTTGTTCTGGTCTTGTGGTTTCAGGCTTTCACTGGGCCAGATTCTAACACTGTGCTGAGTCGTCTTTTGGCAAGAACCAGGAAACAACATAAGCAACAGGGGACTGCCCCAGAATGCTTCTGGAAATACTGCATTTGATGAGAGACAAGCATCCATCGGTCTGCTCAGAACCATCTCTTCAGGAAACTAAAAGAGCAGACGCTTGAAGAAAAATCCCGCTGATGCCGCCCTGTTCTTCATTATGAGAAATAAATCCTCTATGTTTCTCAAGTATCACACGCAGTTCAGTTCACTTGTGTATACACCCTGAAAAATCGATAGCCTGCCTTTGCCCCCACTTATCTTGGAAATGTGCGAGTTGGGCTGGAGGTGTAGCTCAGTGGCAGACAGCCTGCCTGACTACGTGAGCTCGGTTCCTTCCTGGGCTCTGCAGAAAGGGGGCGAGAAGCTCCTAAGTAAAGGTAGGAAGTGTGCACACAGCACGGGGGTCGGTGGAGAAAAGGCATAGAGAAAAAAGATCCAGCCAAGAGTCTCTGAAGTCAAATATGATTCAAAATAAATTACTTTCCTGACATCTCCTCAAGCCTAAAAAAAATGAATATATACATTGCTTCGGGGTGGGATTGGGGAAACAGGGTCTCATGTATCCAGCACCAGCCTTAAACTCCTGCTTCTCCTGCTCCCTACTTCCTGAGTGCTGGGTGTGCAAGTGGTTGTCACCATATCCAGCGTCGGTCACACTGAGGTTGGAAGGCAGAGCTGTGCTTGCTCCTGAGCCAAGTGTGCTGCTGAGCTCTGTTTCCAGGGAGGGCGGTACCTGGGTTTGAAAAGCTCTGATGTAAGGGCAGCGGCGGGGGACGCTCTGAACTGTTTCTTGGGGGCAAGTTTGTGTGCTCACACTCTTGCTCTCAGCTGGCTTGAGTACTCATCAGGGGCTTGAAAACTTCTCTGCTCTCCACCTCTGTGAATTTCAGTGCCCAGCTTACCCCCTTTAAGTAATGGAAACCCACTTCCCTTCAGCTAACAAAGGCAAAATACCCAGTGTTCTTAGAGCTGACACCGGGATTCAGGCTGTGGAATGGAATCGGCAGGGCATTCATCTTTAAGACCCACAAATTCATAAATGGACCAGCATTTCATGCACAACTGTGGTAGTCTGTGGAGGGCCAGACACCTTGTCTGGGTGCCACAGGTCTGCACCAACCTCACTCACTGTGTAAACCTCACTCACCCTTGTCCCAAACATCACCAGTGCCTTCAAGTACATGTGACAAAGCTTTCCTAATCTAGACACAACAGCAACACTCAGTAGGGAAAGCAGGTGTGCAGATTCAAGCATTCTGCCATCAAGTCTTCCTATGACACTGGTGGCTCCTTGGTGTCAGAAGCACGCTAGCTCTCACTCCCTTATGGCAATCCCAAGAAGCCTAAATGGGTTTCTAGTGTGCTAGCGTAACCTAACAATCATCAGTAGGTGTAGTGATTTGGGGCAATTATCTTATGACAGACTGCTAAGCTCAGTCACTGGAACAGAGTCCTCCGGCGACTCAGCAGCCTCCCTGTAAAGTGAGAACCGCCTCCACCGGCTGCTGTGAGGCTGGGATGAGACAGTTTCTACAGAGCACTTATGCAGGTCCGGCTGCAGGCAGAAACTGTAAAGCTGGGCTATGTGGCCCTTGGTGTTGCCATGAGAGGAAGGTACAACTGGACAGGCATGAGACTCGGGGCCTTGCTGGCTGGGACCAGGCTCCGTATTCTGATGTCTTGATTTTGCTCTAAGTAACTCAGACCTTGTAAACTACAAGCTTACCCTACAGAAGCTTCAGGAATAATTCTGATAATTTTACTACACTGGCATACATGAACAGCATTATCCATATGTTTGCACATATAAACATCCAGGGCCCAACTTCTCAGGGATAAAATGGGGACTAACAGAGTGGCAGATAGATGCCTAACCTCCAGAGCGGGGACAGAGATGAGAGTACATGGCCAACAGTTGTGAGTGTGGTGATGTGGACCTAGCACGGGACCTTCAGGGACGGCAGTCAGCAAGCGGCTCTGGCTGACAGCAAGCATGCTCAAGGCTTGACTACACAATGAAGAACATTCTCCACTTGAACACATACACTGTTTATTGTTTTTACTCAAAAAGATAACCAATGAAAAGATAAATATCCATTA
Source organism: Grammomys surdaster (assembly GCF_004785775.1). Classification (NCBI taxonomy): domain Eukaryota; kingdom Metazoa; phylum Chordata; class Mammalia; order Rodentia; family Muridae; genus Grammomys; species Grammomys surdaster. Next base: position 4,645,590 of record NW_021620991.1, on the reverse strand, counting down.
CGTACGAGCAAACTCAATGTTAATTATGAACAAATTGCCAATTTGGTTAAAATTTGCCATCTTGTGAACGATAATATTTCATTTAATCCATTTATTTACATAACATCTTATTTTCATAAATTTTGACCTCTGACCCCAGAAAATAAACCTTTGGGTAAACATTTATGTAGACACTCAAGTCTACAATACACGCTTTTCTTATCAGTTCTCTAGTTACTAGTATAAAAGTCAGTGAGCTTGAGTTTCCACTGGGTGTGACCCCCACGGGGGGCAGCAGCCTCTGCTGGACCGGCCCTCAGCAGCAGGGATTGCCGAGTGTACTGAGGGCATCCTAGCAGAGGTGAGACTTGGTAAAGGACTTTACAGACCTGACTACAGCACCATTTTCAAATCAAGCCTGGCATAACACAGACTCCATAAGGTGTGGACTAAGGCAAGGAAATAAGGAACTGTAGAGCAAACGGGGATCCAGAACCAACAGGAAAGGACCTTTCACCAGAAACCTGGTCTGCTGTATGTACACTAACGCAGAAGGGTCCTGGTAGCTCCAGACGAGCACAACCCTTTGCCAGAGAAGGCCAACCTGACTAACGCAGGCCTCTCAAACCACTTAACTACCAGGATGGAGTAGGTTCTGAGAAGTCTCTTTATTCACATAGCAGGAACACGTATCAGAAACTGCTCAGTGTCAGAAAGTTTCAAGAAACGTCATAGGCAGCATCTTAAAATGTTTCTGATACCTTCCGATAGGACTACGGTCCAGAAAAAGCATTATTTTAGAAAAGAGGTCCAAGCCGCCGAGTACGAGTGCTGGGCACAGTGGCGTCTATGACCGTCTCCTGACCACAATGACAATACAGTTAGCAATAGCTATAAATTGTCAGAGGAGAAAAAAGTGTTTTCCTAAAACAAAACAAAAACAACAAAAACAAAAAAAAAACCAGGGGGTAGAAAAAGGAAAGTAAGTTGCACTGCACGAAGAGAAGCAGGAAACGGGCGCTGTAAACCTCCTCCCTGCCAGTTCTTTCCTGACCTGCACGGCAGAGTCCACAGCCATTCCCTGGTCAAGAAGGAACCTTGAGCTTCTCCAAACCAGAGCACTGGAGAGCGAGCGGAAACAATCGCAGTCACTTCTGAGACCAAACTACCTGGAGAGCACAGACTCATGGGACCCTGCTGTCACCAAGCTGGGGTCCCCAAGCTCCCCTAAGTGTCCCCTTGCTCTGAAGGCCTCAAATACTTACCCCTGTTCAAAGGCAAACAACAGGCATGGCCTCCAGACTGCTGGTCGGCATGGAGACCTTGCCGTGTAATTTGATGAAAAGGAAAAATTAACCGTTTGTTTTGGTGAGCCTGGGCACACATGCCTCCATGATAACATTAACGTAATATTTAAAACTTTCCACATTTATTTTATAACCAAAAAAAAAAAAAAACCTTTAAAAACACTGCTGTTTGAGTAAGAGGCTTTTTAACATTCGAGGCTTAACTTCAGTCATCCAAAGTCCTGTCTAGCAGACAGATCTCAAGGAAAGCGCTCCCGTGAAAGGCGGCTGCCACAGGAAGAGCATGGACGAGAATGGGCTCAAACAACTGAAACCACGACCCCCACAGTTCCTAGAGGACCATGCCCTCTGACGTTTTTTTGTTTTTGTGAGAAAGCTGGAATGTCTTACAATCAGGAAGAGAAGCACCATGCTGATCAATGTGGTAAGTTCACGGAAAACACCGTGAGAAACACACAACCCACAGACAGAAGTTCTTCAAGTATTCTAGTGGGAAAATGATTTTGTAACAACAGAACATCGCAAAGAAGACTCAGGCCTGGGACTCGCTCCAACTGTAACGGACTCAGGGAGACTTCTGAGATTACACTGTCAGACCAGGTGACAGATGAGCTTGAGAAGGCTTCTCGTTGGCAGTTTTAACATCAGGAACCAGAGCCTACAAATATTCCTGCTTTGGGAAAACCAAGAAGGGAGGGCTGGGGATACAGGTCAGCGGTGGGGAATGGCAGCCTAGTGGATGCTAGGCCCTGGGTTTGATCCCCAGCACCACTGAAAGCAAACCAGACAATGCCAGGGAAGACCTTAATGTTGATGAGTGCCATTTAAGAGTTAGACTGTGCTGAGGTGACACACATCTCTGTGTCCCACATGACCTGGAGACGGCGTGACATCTTCACAACTGCTCAACTGGTGTCTTCTGCTGGGTGCTGTTCGGGGACCTCTGCAGCGTCGCCGACTGAACCTCTGTCTTCATAGGGGACACAGCTCTCCAAAAGAGAACAAAGGCAAGTGTATCATTTGATGTTAATGCCATCTTAAGAGATTAAAAGTAAGGAAAAGGCTGAGCTGAGGGAAGATTTACTGGTTGGTTTTTGTAAATGGGACAGACACAAATCCAGACATGTCTGGGAAGAGAGAAGCTCAACTGAGAGAATGCCTCTGTCAGATAGGCCTGTAGGCAAGTCTGTGATGCACTCTCATGAATAATGACGGATGTGGGAAGGCCCCACTCACTGTGGGCTGTGTCACCCCTGGGCTAGTGGTCCTGGGTTCTATAAGAAAGCAGACTCAGCAAGCCATGGGGAGCAAACCAATAAGCTGCACCCCTCCACGGCCTCCGTTCAGTTCCTGCCCTGACTTTCCCTGTGAGGTGACACATTCTGAGTGCTTTTGGTGCTTCTTTCACAAGGATAGAAAGCTAAGACAGTTAGCAGAGGGAAGGACTTGATGAGCAAATAGAAGCATCAATGACGTGCGAGGACACCTACAAAGAAAACAGCCAATCCCTTCTAACCCTGAGAAAGACAAAACTGAGGTAAAGCTCCATGGAGGAATAAAAGTAAGTCTGGGAGAAGTGAGAACTGAAATCCTGAAGACTGGATAATGATGCGTAATGGACACCACTGCTGCCCTCTCTCTCTCTCTCTCTCTCTCTCTCTTGTTCTTTTTCTTTTTCTTGTTCTCCTCCTCCTCCACCTCCAAACCACCACCACCACCATCATCATCAGGAAGGAAAAGACACAGAGTGAGCAGTGATGGGAGCTTATCTGGTCTGCGTGCACTGATAGCTGTCAGAGGGACCAGAGAGAGGGAAAGAAAGGAAAAGGATGTGTGTGAAAACAAAATGCCTGAAAATCTTCCAAATGTAATGAAGATATGACCAGAGCATCCAGGAAGCTCAATGGCTTCCAGACGGGATGAGCTCAGACGCACACGCCCTCAGATGCACACGCCCTCAGATGCACACTCTCAGACGCACACGCCCTCAGATGCACACTCTCAGATGCACACGCCCTCAGATG
>NW_021620991.1:4567946-4642270 GCF_004785775.1 Grammomys surdaster | reverse complement strand
GCACACGCCCTCAGATGCACACGCCCTCAGATGCACACGCCCTCAGACGCATACGCCCTCAGACGCACACTCTCAGATGCACACACCCAGACACATCATAACCAGCTGAACCAAAGCAGGAGAGGACACGCCATACACGGGATTCTTGGAAGATTGTCCGCAGATGTCTCAGCAGAAACTCTGGAGGCCAGAAGACAGAATGCACATACAGCCAAAGTGCTTACAGAAAGAAACTTCCACCAAGAGTCATTTATCTGGAAAAACTCCTTAAAAAGTAAGGGAGGAATCCACAAAATCAAAGGCTGGGGGTGGGGGTGGGGCTTGCTGTCACCCTCTCTGCAGTGTAAGAAGTGCTGTAGATGATGCAGTGATGAAGAAGTGGCAAGCACTGGAGATGGCTGGGTGGTTAGAGCCCTGGCTGCTGCACGGGAATTTGGTTAGATTCATAGCATACGCATCAGTTCACAGCTACTCCTCACTCCAGCTCTGGGGGATCTGGTGCCCTCTTCTGGCCTCTGTGGGTACCACACATGTATGCAGGTGTGCAGACAGGCAGTGCTACACACAACTGAACACTAAGGGATGAAGGGATACTGCAGGCTGGCTCAGAAGGATGGGAACTCAAGGCTGTACTGTTACAGCCCTGGCTTGCTGGTCCATGATTTACAACCTAGGACACTAACACATAGGATGACTTGGGTTTCTGGGTTTTGGTTCTCTGTGCGTCAACAAGCAGAAGGAAATGGATAAAGAGCCCCCGTGGGGTGAGAAAGCTTCCTTCAGTGTGGGCCTTTCTTACATTGTGGATTGAAGCTTTTTAAAGAGGGATGTATATTTGAACCATGTATCTCCGTATTTCCCCTCAGTTGGTCATACTGCAGGGAAGTGTCTCTATCACCCTAAACATTCCAACAGGTGGAAGAGAACTGTTTCGTCATGGTTGCGGAATGCTGTTTCACACACATAAGGAAAACACTGTGGCTATTCACAAGAGACCTTTAAGATTGGGACTGCTGACACTCCTTTACAGGAAAGGGGTAGGGAGTCACTAGACCCTCACTGCAGACCCTCACTGCAGACCCTCACTACACACCCTCACTGCAGACCCTCACTGCAGACCCTCACTGCAGACCCTCACTGCAGACCCTCACTGCAGACCCTCACTGCAGACCCTCACTGCAGACCCTCACTGCAGACTCTTACTGTATACCCTCACTGCAGACCCTCACTGCACACCCTCACTGTACACCCTCACTGCACTCTTACTGTACACCCTCACTGCAGACCCTCACTGTACACCCTCACTGTACACCCTCACTGCACACCCTCACTGCAGACTCTCACTACACACCCTCACTGGAGACCCTCAGTGCACACCCTCACTGTACACCCTTACTGTACACACTCACTGCAGACCCTCACTGCACATCCCCACTGCAGACCCCAACTACAGACCCCACTGCACACCTGCACTGTACACCTGCACTGCATACCCCCACTGTACACCCCCACTGCAGACCCTCACTGCAGACCCTCACTGTAGACCTGTCACTGCAGACTGTCACTATAAACCATCACTGTAGACCCTCACTGCAGACTGTCACTATAGACCTGGGAGTGACCAAGCGACAGTGGAGGAGGCAGTGGCAGAGACAGTAGTGGACCCTCCCTGTTCTCACTCTGTCCCCAGCCGGGAGATCGTTGTGGGATACCCTCCGGAACAGGGGACCCACAGGCAGACATTTGTTTATGCTTCTCCTAGGAAACTTCACAGTGTTAAAAAGACCTATATTCAGGGCTAGAGAGATGGCTCAGTGGTTAAGAGCACTGACTGCTCTTCCAAAGGTCATGAGTTCGATTCCCAGGAACCACATGGTGGCTCACAACCATCTGTAATGGGATCTGATGCCCTCTTCTGGTGTGTCTGAAGACAGTGACAGTGTACTCATATACATCAAATAAATAATTCTTAAAAAAAAAGACCTATATTCAAAACCCAGCACACATTGTACTAATTACTTAACACATGCACACTTTGTATTTAAAGCACACAGGCAATGGTTTAGATGAAGGACACCCATTGCCTGGCACAGGACAGTCATGATGTGAGGGATGGCATGCTTACCTGAGGTGTCTGTCCTGAGGGGCAGTGTGGCTGTGGATCCAGGAGCGCACCTTGGCCAGCTCCTCCTTCTGGGCAGGTGAGAACTGGGGCTGCTGCTGTTCCATGCTGTGAAGCTTTTCCAGGTCTTGCTTCAGCACCTCGTCTCTACCCCTAAGACCGAGAAGGCCTCTGAGTGCCTCATTTCCCCCCAATGCCGACGTACTTCGTCTGCTAACTTGTGACACACCCAGACTGTCTGCCACACTGACACGGCAAACCTTTGCTTCTTGGTGGAAAGCTGATGCTTAAATGAAGCACATCAGGAAATGCACTCCCCTAGTCCCCTCTGCCAGGGCCAAAGCAAACGTCTTGAGCATGTGCATCCTGAAGGGTAGCCTGGGTGCTCATGTCCTGGTTGTGGTGAACAGCATGTTTGTTCTGTATGATCTGCACATGTGTGGCTGCAATTTTTCCTTCAAGAATCATTTGTTGCTTGAATTGAAATGAACACAATTTGTAGACACATTTTCTATGACTGTATCTAAAACATTTAAAAATTCATTTTATGTAGAAAAAACATGTTAGAAACCAAAAGGACAGCCAGTGTGATGGCTTGAAAGAGATAGCCACTTCTGGGCAAGTGTGACAGACAGAACGCTGTCCTTACATACACACCACAACTGGGAAGGTGCTTCCCCTCTCACCAAGCCTGAGTCTGATCTCTGGGACACACATACTAGACAGTGAGAACAGGCTTCCACATGACACACTCACATGTAAACACGCATCAAAATAAATGACAGTAATATGAAATGTTCAGAATTAAGAGATACTCATCAAAGCACTAGGCAGGGTTTGCAGAGTACTTCTGTACCTGTCAGGCACCTGGTATGTCATGAGAACACACTCTGGCGTCCGTTCTATCATTCTCCAGATGGACTCTTCAGCCGCCCCGGGAAAGGCTTCGTCTCTCTGTCCATCCTGTGACCTCTGTCCATTTTCAGAGACTTCAGAAGCGTAGTCACTGCTACTGAAGTATAGACTGCTGGCACTGCTTCCTGCCAAAGATTGACAAAGTGGAAAATACCCGTCAGAAGTTCATTTGCTAGAGAGGTCCTGTTTCAACTTTGGTGCCTACCTGTCCATCTCAGCAGTGACAGCTTCTTAAGGTATTAACCAGATACTTACCAAATGACCTTACAATTTCAAATGGCTCATGGCATTACTGATCATAGGCCCAGGGCAGAGACAGCCTGGTAACCATCTGTACAATGGAATCCCAGGAACTATCCATACAAAGAAATCCTCTTGAGCAACAGAAAGGAAGACTACCAATACATATGAGGATCAATCTTAACAGCACTCCTGAGAGACTCTTAATGCAAGAAGCTCTCACACTGCACTACAGTAACTGAAGTGGTAGAAAGGACACCAGCGTGTCAGGACAGAGGTCGATTGTCAGTCTGTCTATAAAACACCCTCATAGGCACACATTTAAACACTTGGTCCCCTGTTGGTGGCAGAGTTCCAGGAAGTGGTAGACCCTTTGGGACAGGATGCTTGAGAGGTGGGTCACTAGGGGGTAGGAATTTGAAGGTTAAAACATGGCCTCACTTCAGGTCTGAGCTGTTTCCTGTCTGCTATGCTGAGGTCCCCCCACCTCAGACTATGATGGTCTAGCCTCCACTCCTTCCCTGCAGCAATACACTGTACCCAGAGATCCATGAGCCCAAGTAAATCCTTCCTCCTGTAAGTTGCTTCAGTCAGATGTTGTCTCAGCAATGAGAAAAGTAACTTATAGACTGTAAATGGTTACAGAAGAACTTTCTAGAGCAACAGGAATATTCTAAGTGCTTGTGACAGTTATATCAACGTCAGTTTTGTCAAATATAAACCTGCCCAAAAGGAAGCCTACAAAAAGAAGGGGGGAGGGAGCCTAAAACTTCCTCTCTATGCCAGTGTCCAAGCTACAAGGCCTTGGACGGAGTGATCTGGTAACTGAGAGGCTGTTTTTCCTGGTCACCTACCTGAGGCAGCTGCAGACGGAGACTCCTGCTGTACTGCTGCTATAGCCAGCTCACCAGTGGCACAGTGACAGCTCTGACCGCCACTGTGACCTGTAACACAGTGCTGGAAGGGAGGACACAAAGGTACTTAATACTCCAAGAGCTAGCCAGCAGGCAGCTCGTCAACTTGACCTGTTGAGTGGAATGAGAGTCACATACGTAGGTGAGGAGTGAAGATGCTTGGGGCCGGTGTCAAGAATATGCTTAAAGTTCCTTTGGAACTACTATGTTCTGAACCCTGGCTGCATGCCAGGCGCCACACAAGGGTGGGCTTCCATACGCCTCTGCCATTGGGTAAGCATACATGGATACTTTATCTGTTCTAAGCACATACAATGCTAGGAATATAGTAGCAGGAGAAACGAAGTCCCAGTCCTCTGAGAAGGCAGGCTGCCCAGGGTGAAGCACCATGCAAATACTGCATCCTTCAGTCCTCACGACAGGCATCTTTCCAGCTTTCTCGTGAAGGCACATAAGCCAAATTGAATGTACCCCTGAAGCTAGCCATCTCACTAGTGACAGAGCTCCCATGTAAACCAAAGTCGCTATATATTTTTTTAAGATTTATATTAGGTCAGCAAGACCAAGTGAAGGCACTTATTTCCAAGCCTGATGACCTGAGTTTGATCCTCAAAACCCAAATTGTAAGGAGAGAACCAAGTCCCCAGAGTTGACCTTTGACCTCCACATGGACACTGTGGCTCATGAGTATCCACCCCAACAGTAAATAAAATGTACTTAAATTCAAAATATTTATTATGTCTGCATGTACAGGTGTTTACGTGTTTGCAGGTGAAGAGGCCAGATAAGAACTTCGGGTCCTTTGGAGCTGGAGTTAGAAGGGTCTGAGGGACAGCTGATGCACGTGCTGGGCTCTCCTCTGGCCCTCGTGACTGCACAGCGAGCATTCGAACCATTGAACTGCTTATCCAGCTCCTGAGCCGCTGTCTTACTTCCTAGCTCCCCTAGCTCTATTCAGGGGCCCTGGGTCTGGTACCTCCCCCACACTCGGCAGCTCATGACTGTCTGGAATTCCAGTTCCAGGAGACCCAGCTACCTCTTCAGGCCTGCCCCCACTCCTACGCATAACATACAACACTTATTTTTTTATTCTACACTGAAATGCAGGAATGCTGGACTCTGAAGTTTAATCTGACAGATAAATCTCAAAGTGCTTCTCTAAGTAAAGAATTTGGAAAGTTCAAAATAATTTCCCTAAAATTTTTCACTTTTGAAAATGACATGTATAACCATGGAAGGAAAAGCTGGCTTCTTTCTGATTATGCCAAACACAGGCTCCTACCTTATCCACATGCTCCTGCGCTATGCGTATAAACAGAAAAGCGTGAATTCTACATCTCAAGGCCAGCCTGGTCTACTGAGTGAGTTCCAGGACGGCCAGGGCTACACAGAGAAACCCTGTCTAAAACAAACAAACAAACAAACAAACAAACAAACAAACAAACATTGTTTTTGAAAGACAGAATCAGTGAAAACCCTCACTAAGCACCAAGAACAGAAGACTCCTTTGTCTCCAGTCCACAAGTGGACAGGGACACACTTCTCGTTCACACAGAGCAGAGCTCAGTCCTAACCACAGCAGGGGGCTGAGTGCCCACTATGGCGAGGCTGACAGTGAGGAACCCTGGATTGGTTAGAGGACCCCGGCTTTCTCAGGCCCTTGGGTACAGAGAGCAGCACTCACGTGCTTAGCATCTGGGCCAGCGCCCCTCCTCACGGCTTCTTTAGACTCTGACGGTGCAGGCATTTCCTCCTGGAGTAAATTTAACTGCAGTGGTGAACTGCTCCGTGAGCTAATGAACGGAAGCTCTTCACCGTGTGCCTCCCAATTCTCCTCCACTCTCCTTTGGCCTTGGTCTGAAGAGGTTGGTTCCAGGTTTGGAGCCGTTGCTGGTACTAAGGGCGCCAGTTCAGAAGAACCTGTCTCCACCAGGAACGGATACGGAGAGGATGATGCCGGCCACAGAGGAAAGAGAGGGGCGCTGTGCAGGAAGACCGCCATCAAAGTATCCAAGTAAGCAGGCGGGAACTCGGGGACAGACTGAGGGCCAGGGGACAGAGGCGGACATGCAGCTGCAGCTCCCCGGGCTGCACAATCCCCTACTCCCTGAGAGGCCGTATCTTGGAAGGGAAAAGAGGGAAGGAGATACGGTGTCTGGCTGGGAACTAGCAGGGCAGAGGGGAAAGCCAGGCCTGCAGCATGGGGAGAGGGGAGGATGGAAGGGTTCCAGCACTGCTCATCTGGAAGGAGTCCTCTGACATGGGGACAGAGGCGGGCACTGGAGCTTCCGGTGTCCACAGGCGTCCGCAGTTTCTTCCGTTTATGCTTCCGTCTCTCACTTCCCGCACATCCGCTGTGCTTAGGGGTGGACCCTGCTGATGATAAAGACGGAGGCATGTTACAGAAAAAGTAAAACATGAGGAGAAAGTCATTGCAGGTAACTGTAAGTATTATCTCATGAAGCAAGTATTTGCCAATACTTTTACAAATACAAAACGTTGTTCCAAATCAACAAAAGTTCTAGGTAAAAATTAGCGCTCTAAAATCAAGCAAATCCAGCACCTTAACCGGTTTCTTCTTACTCTTATTAGATAGAGCTCCTTCATAAACTGTGGAGTAAGTGACTCATCCGTTGTGCACCCTTCTCCAGGGTTCAGCTGGCCCTGCAGACACAGGGGCCAGAGCTGCCCACCCGGCTAACTACGGACTGAAAACACTCAGAAAAAAACACTGCTCAAGTGAACGCATACAGACATTCCCATCTCCAATTATAAAGAGTGTGCTAAGTGTTAGATAAGAGATAAGGACACGGAAAGCCTGAGTAGGTCACGCACAAACACTCTATCCCTTTTACACGAAGGCCTTGAGTGTTCGTGGATTTACGTGTCTGGTAGTTCTTCCTGGAAGCAATCTCCTACTGACACAGGACGACAGTTCAGCCTGTGTATGAATCACCATAATCTAAGATGTAAGGGGTGTACTGTAAACGCAGCTACCTTGAACACAGGAGTACTTAGCACGGCTTCTGCTTTCATGCTGAAGATAACAACTGTAGGGTGAGGTCAGGATCTTTTCCCGGAACCTGTCGACATAGCTCTGCTCCTCCTTCTGTGTGTGTGCAGAGAGGACAGCCGCTGTGAGCCCCACGTGCTTAAATCCTCCTGCAGTCAGGTGCGAGGCCTTCGTTCTCAGGGCCCAGGGCTTACACGCTACGGCAACACTTTCTGCTGGGTCACAGAAAACAGAATTAATTATAACTAATAGCAACTGTTTATTTTTATTTTGTCACTCCCCTTCAATGCATTTCTACAAACATAACTGTTGGAATATAAAAACGTCATCAGTACAGTGTAAAAATTCTTATCTTTCTTTACATATATGTTATTTTATGATTGTAATAATATACAGATGCTATTTAGAGCTTGATTTATAAACATTTTCTACATCTTTACAATTTTAGATTTTTAGTCAAAAATCTATTAATTTAGAATTTAGAGCTTGGGGTTTCCTAACTAACCCCTGCCTTAAGGTCGCTGGTCTCTGGAGCACTGGAGTACAAGTGTGTGCTGTCACATCTAGCTTTTGAATTTCTATTTGCTTTTAGAGATGAAGTTACTCTGTGTAGCCCTGGCTGTCCTGAACTTGCTAAGCACACCAGGCTGACCTTCAATTCAGAGATCCGCCTGCCTCTGCCTCCCTGAGAGCAGGACTAAAGGCATGCACCACTGTCCTTGGCTCAGGTGATTTTTCAAAACAGGTAACATACTTTCGGGATTCAAACACCAGGTTTTAAAAATCAGTTTAGCACATTCTTCCTGTGCCTTCCACGATCTGCCCAGCTTCTCTCCATTCTCCCCATGAAAGCCGTTCTTTTTCTGCCCTGCTAGTCCTGTGTGCACAGACACAGGGCAGGAGCAGCTCTCATCCTCTTTCCCCGCAGCAGTGCATCTGCTTCTCTCGCATGGAAGCTGCATGCACTGCATGTGCCCGTATGTGGATTCTCAGTTGTTTTTAGAGTTGCTGCTTTCAAGAGTAGAGATCATGCTGGCACTGTGCTGGGTTTCTTCATACCCTTCCCACCTCTCAAAGCTATGCAATACCCAGGTAGTCTGCCTAGGCTTGGACCCAAGCCACTTCCAGAACTGGGCTCTGACTTGGTTTGAGTCGACTTAAGTGCGGTGGCCAGCAGAGCATCAGGGACCAGACTGACTTTCTTGCCTCAAACAATGAACACAATGACACAATTACAAAATAAAAGTTTCAGGGCCCTGAGCCTCAGGCGGAGGGAGTCTAATCAACTCCCTAAGAGGTGAGGCTGGAGAGTCCAGGAGAGTGGCAGAATCTAGGTTAAAATAGTTGGGTTATTTTAGTTATGATCTAGTCAGAGTAGAGCCTAGCTATATGGCCAAGGTGTTTGTAAATATGTTTTGAGTCTGAGTCTTATTTCTGGGAGCATGGGGCTGGGAGGACAAAACAGACCTAACTTCTCCAGCCTGTGGAAAGTCTATTTTCTCTTTGAGTCTTACCCTTTTTACTTCTTATCTTTGGAAGCTCCATGACTAGTGAATACACACTACTACCTGCCAGCCTTCCCATATGAAGAGCGGCTGACAGGGCCATCTTAAACTGTTTCCCTGTATCAATGCAAGCACCCACATGCCTTGACACTCGTTTGATCTCTGTATCCTTTCCACCCATTTCCTCTCGGCTCACTTTTTTTTTTTTTTACTTTAAAGCTGTGCTAGGTCTAAGTACAGCTTATGCCCCTTAGTGCAGTTGCTGGGGAGGCCAGAAGCAAATACTGGAATTGGAGTTACAAGCAGTTGTGAGCCTCTTGACGTGGGTGTTGGAAACAGGACTGGGTCCTTTACACCTGGAGTACACGCTCTTAACTGCAGAGTCACTTTCCAGCATCCCACAGTCCTTCCTGAGTGAACTTAAATTGTACTTTGTAGACAGCTCACAGGCAGCTACTGGTCTCTGCTTCTATCCTGGCAACTTTTGCCTTTTTGTTTGTTTGTTTTGAGACAGTATATCAGTACACAATCCAGGTTGGCCTAGAACTCACATCCCTACTGCCTTTACGTTCCAAATGCTGGGGTTACAGGTATAGTACCAAGCCGGGCTCCAAGCTTTCCCTCTTTTTTTTTTTTTTTTTAGATTTATTATATGTATGTGAGTACATTGCCATTGTCTTCAGACACACCAGAAGAGGGCATCAGATCCCATTACAGATGGTTGGGAACCACCATGTGGTTGGTGGGAATTGAACTCAGGACCTCTGAAGGAGTAGTCAGTACTCTTAACCTCTAAGCTATCTCTAGACCCCACGTTTTCCCTCTTAATTGCAGTATTTAGTCTATTTTAACTAAAATGGAGTCTGGTTTCCTTCTTTTTTAAAATTTCCTAATCATCTTTTGAATTTAGTTGTTTTTTTTTTTTTTTAACTTTTTTTCACCTCAATTTACGGACTGGCTGAAGGAAATCTGTGTCTCATGTTGCATCTTAATTAGTCCCTGGTCCTATAATGAAAACAGTTGCTGAGGACCAATTTGATGTCCTCCTTACCACTCATGGGCAACTGAGTGAGGAAAAGTTACTTGTTGAGTTTAGGCCTTAGCTGTCCCTGTAAGTAATGAAGGAGGCAGGGCTGCCCTGTCAACATCTTTGTCAGGAGTTCATCACAGGGGAAGGCTGGAAACTTGGGTAGTAAGCTTTCAGGAAGCAAAGACTAGTGAAGACTAACCATGGTCCAGCTGGCCAGGTTAGCATTACTGCCTCCGAGATGGAGGGTCTGGAGACAGCTGTGAGGGAGCAGGCTATGTTCTTATTGGCCAAAACCATTTTATTAGACCTGAGCTAGCCTTTAGGATTGGAGCAAATCTACACTGTCAGGGCAATTTGGGGTGTGTGAGTGGGTGGGGCATCTCGTTGGGAAGGTGTTTGTTGTTGTGAGTACTGTCCATCACAGAGAAGAGGTGAGGCAGCTGGTCTGTACCCTCAAATCATAACCCAAAGCACCCCATCCCCCTTAGGTCGTAGAAGTCAGGAATTCCATCACTGCAATGAGAAAAGTGACAAGCACAGCTCCCAGAGTGACGACCAGAGCTCCCCTAGCGACTGCTCACGTCAACACTGTAGCTGATGCACCAGCGAAGAAGACGACCAAAGGTGGGCCAGGAATAACCCCAACACCTAACGTCAGAGATGTGTCGCCATTTCACCTACCAAGTCACCGTGAAAAACCAGAGTCAAAAAGGCATGGGGCAGTGAAAAAGTCAGCCAATCAAGATCAGAGCAGCTTACTGAGTGAGAATGCTGGGAAGGGCCTGTCCAATGACCCAGCGAGTCAACACAAGAAGAAGGACACGCCTGTGACTCATCAAGTTGCCAGGACACAGTCAACAGGTGACAGACACCTTTTTAAAAGATCAATGAAAGGGGCTGGGGACACGGCTCAGAGGTTAAGAACGATGCTCTTGCAGAGGACCCAGGTTTGGGTCCCAGCACCCACACGGAGGCTTATATCTACCTGTAACTCCAGTTCCGGGGACGTGGCACCCTCATCTGGCCTCTGTGGCCAACAGACACACACATGATGCACATACATATATGCAGGCAAAGCATCCATACATGTAAAATACAATCCCCCAAACCAACCAACAACCCAACCAACCAACCAACCAACCGCCACACACGGCCTGATGTGGCCCCCCAGGGAACCACACTAATACTGGTGAACACAGAGGACCTCAGCACCACTGTCCCCAGCAGTGCTAAGAGCTGCACGTGATCAACTGATCCTATTAACCAATAACATACTTAATGCACCCTGTAACACGTACAGACATGAAGACATTTCTTAATTAGCTTAACTGAAATGACAGAAAAAAGTGGCTAAAACAGACATTGTTATGAAGCAGACAGTATTAACGGTTTCTTTTCTCATCAAGAGGCAGAGAGTGGTACCTGACTGTAGGGGTGGGAAGTGGTCAGTGCTGCTGCTGCAGCTGCACTGGCTTATGCCAGACGCCATGCTCAGTGCAGTGGTGGACAGGGTCCGTGAGGCACCTCCTTCGGCATCTGTGGATGGTCCAGTTGTGTCCTGTTTCCATATGTCCAGAAGCTGTTCAGTGTCTGGTGATATAGATGAGAAACTGAGAGTGAAAAGAGCTAAGTGGAAGCTTACAGAAGTCAGTGACTGACCATTTAAGTCATCAGCCACCTAAGGGAAGACGACACCAGGACTCATGATTTCAATGGCATCCACCCCAAAACACTCATTCCTGCTACCTCGCAGGCTACTGTCCGCCTCTGGGTTTGGCTTGGCTTCTTCTGAGGATGAAGACGTGTTTGTGCAAGAGATGCACTTTCTTTTCAAGGATGGGAGGCTGTAGCTTGTCAGGTACCTACAACAACAGAACTGGGCTGAGTCTTCTTATTGGCTACACCAGGCCACTCCCACTGCTGTCCTTTGCTTATGTCACTGAGGCAGGGGGGACTCGGCCCTTTCTTCTTGGGTGAGGTCAGCCCTCAACATCCCAGCCTGGGTTCCGGGCTTAGACTATCTCTTCCACTCGGTTCTTTAACTGGCCTTCACATCTCGCACCATTGAACTCTGACCGGCTCTGACCGGCTCAGGTGTTAAACTATGCCCCAGCTCTCACGCCTGAGACGCAGCATCTTACGTCTGTGTCCTCCGTAATGGTCATAATCTGTGACCTGTATGTAATGAGCACTCTGTGGCTAACACAGGGGACTCAGTACCACTGGCCCCCGGCAGCTCTAAGAGCTCCAAATGGAGCACCCAAACCTGTCACGCACAGCAGGAAATCAACAGGGAGCTTTGAGAGTGCCACACGGCTCCACGGTGGCTCACTAGGCTTCTGCCTAAAAGTGACGTCGCCGAGACTTGCCTTTCTTACCTGATGACGCTGTCGATACAGTTCATCTGCTGATAGGACGAGCTGTGCTGCTCTCGCTGCAGATCGCCGCTGGAGCCGGTATCCATGCTTTTATTTTTCAGTGTCTGAGAGGAAGAAAAGTCCTTCTGCTCATCTGTAAGGAGATACAATTCAAATGTTTAGCAGGTAGTGAGAAAATATTCGGCAGGTCGTAGTAAGCCCATGACATACACTTATACAGTGTCACACAGTACATTTAATATCATTAAACGTGAGCTTAGATCTAAATGACCGACACAGAAATATCAGTAAAGTAAATATCAAAAGCAAGCTCCACACGATGACTCCACTGGTATTTTTAAAAATAAGTGAAGCATGTATCTCAGGCACGAATTACCAAGGCACCTATGGGATGAGAAGTTGGTGGGGGACACCCAGTGTCAGGCTAATACTACTTATTACAACTGGTTAAGACACCTAGATGCCATGTGTCCCTCCCCGTGTGCAGCACCCATGTACTGAATGCCCGTAGAGTTGGTCAGAGGGCATGGGGACTGCCATTACTGGTGTCACACACATCTCATGTGCTGCAGGGTGCAGCACACAGCATTGCCTGTGCTGAGCCTCGGTGGTGACTGATGGCTGTGTTCCTGCTGTCCCACATGCTGGCCACCACAACCAAGGGATGATAAAATGGTACTGTATTGATTTGAACTTGAACTTATCAAGTGTGGCTAGTGGCACAGGCGTGGAGAGAAGAGGAACGCCTCCAGGCCTGAGCGCTAGAGAACCTGAACCTCCCGTAAAGTGGACAGAGTCCAGGGCAGGACACAGAAAACACGGCAGACGGAAGCCCTGCAAAGCAGTGCTGCAGCTAGCAAGAATGGTAAGGTTCTGGAAGGAGCGCATGATTATGTCATGTGACTGACAGACCTGTGGCCTCTGCTGCTTCTGTTCTTAGTGACAGCACTTCTAGCAGGCCTGGAGAACCTACCTCAGTAGGACTTCTTAGAGAGCCTCATTTCTACTCTACAGGAATGGTAGGAGCATTGTTCCCCATATCCTTCCCAGGAGCTTCCACTAACTCCACAGTGACGTGATAAACCATAAAATTCCCCGTGGAGGAATGCCTTTCACGGAATTGAAGACTTTTCTTGCGTTTTTACTGCATTATCACTAACTGTAGCTTTTTTTTTTTTTTTTTGTGGTTTTTCGAGACAGGGTTTCTCTGTATAGCCCTGGCTGTCCTGGAACTCACTCTGTAGACCAGGCTGGCCTCGAACTCAGAAATCCGCCTGCCTCTGCCTCCCAAGTGCTGGGATTAAAGGCGTGCGCCACCAACGCCCGGCCTAACTGTAGCTTTTATTTCAGGATTCAGCCCAGGATTTCAGTGAATCTGGTGGTCCTATCTTAACTCTGCTGTAACCTGGTCCCTGTCTTGACTTAGTCTTCCAGTCATTTGTGAGTACAGACACATGTCAGTTTGTTGGGTTATAAACCATCACTATCATGCTGAGTTTTGTTACTCAAACTGGCCTAACCTGAGTAATTTGTAGCTTTTCCAAGCCACCTGCTCCCTGTGCCCTTATGATGTCTGTCTGTCTGTCTCTTGAGTATATTTACCCTCTGGCCCTGGTTCCTTCTGTTCAAAAACATACAACCAGCAACCAAGATCTTGGTGTTAGGCATGTGTCTACGCTTCTAAGTTCTCTCAGTGGTCAGGGCTGATCACACAGGTCTGTATGTGAACCCTTGTCCATCTGTCCATCCACCTACCCAGCTGGATGCCTGAGTTCTTCCACATGCTTCTACTTCCAGCTCAGGACAATCTATTCCAGACTTCCTCCTTTGATTACTTAAAACTTCTACAGTAGTGGGAAACCTTGTTAGCCTACTTTATAGTGTCTGAATCAGCTTGTTCAACTGTAGTATACATACAAAGTGACTTGAGAGCTCTGCTGACAAACCCACCAACCTGGGTACGGATTCTGTGCAAATTAGTATTCTGTATCTGGCATCTAGTTGAAATACATTTTTCTTCTCTAAAACTACTTAAGCTCATCTCCTTGAGCATGGTTACGTCATTCCTGCTTAGCAGGTTTATGTGCCTGTAGCCTTGGGTTCTCTCTACATTCTGGGATGGGGTTAATGCTTATGGTTCTTGTCGAGGGCACGGATTCTCCCAGTTACCCCTCTGTAGGCGGCTCCTCTCCCCTTTCAATCTCAGTATGTATCCCTATCGCTGGTGGCTGGGTTTGCTTCCTGTGTTTTCAGGGTATGAAGTTTTTAGTTTTCTGGAGAACAGGATTGAACCCAGAGCTTTGCTCACCCTAGGCAAGGCTATAACCACCAGCACCATGGTTTCAGTTACCTACAGTCACTTGTCAAGTGCAAACAGTAAAGCAGATGTTAACTATTCCTGTCAAACTGCACGACTGTAAACTGTGTACTACAACCTCGATGTTCTGCTCCCTCCCACAGGGGATGTATGGCATCCCTTGTCCAGGGTATCCACACTGTCCACCTGCCCAGGGTATCCACACTGTCCACCCGCCCAGCACCGTCCTGCACTGAGTGATTCAGCACTACAGAAAGAGCTGATTCTTCCCGAGTGCTTTAAGGTCAGCAATAGATTAACTATGTCACAGTGCCTGTTCATCTACCATCCTTCATCCAATTTACACAGTACTCAGGGGTCACCTTCGAATATTACATTCTTTCAAAGGCAAAGGCCGACGACAGCGTGCTCCTCAAAGCTCACCCAGCATGGGCAATAGAGCTGCCATGTTTTACTTGTATGTCATCAATGAAGAGTACTATTTGTAGTCAGTTACCTTTCATATCAATTAAAAATAAAACTGACTTTCTTTTACACATTGTCCAGTAATTTTCACTCCTTAGTGTAGATAGGTTTTGTTTATTATATTTCATCCCTGGTTAGAAATTCCTGGGGCTGGAGAGATAGACAGCTCAGCAGTTAAGAGAGAGTACTGCCCTTCTGGAGGAAGGAAGTTAAATTCTCAGCACCCATGATGGGTGGCTACAACTACCACCTATAATTCCCACTCCAGGGAATCCAACACCTCTAGCCTCCATGGGCATACACACTCATGTGTGCATAAGCGTGTATGCACACTCATGTATGCACGTTACAGACACACACACGCACAGATACACACACACATTAAATCGTTAAAACACAAAAGGAATTTCTTGGCATTTCTGGTAGAAAATGTGCTGTCAAAGTCTCAGTTGACTCAGAAATCTGACTCTGAAGGATTTCCCACCAGAACTCTGTGTTGACAATCTTTCCTTTGAAGATGCCATCTTCTGTCGTCTTGTGTGTGGTTTCTGGAGATGCACTGTTATGTTTTGCCTGTGCCTGCCTGTCTCCTGCCGCCTTCAGAGATGTAGACTGATGTTGATTCTGAAGACGATCTTGACTGTTTCATCTTCAAACACTTCTTCTAGGACCCCGATCAATCCCATATTAGACAGTTTGATGCGACCCCTGGACTGGAACTGTTTCTGCTTCAGCCTGGGTGATCCAAGTGAGAGCGGAAGCAATCTATCTTGGAGCGTACAGATTCTTCTGCTGTGTTGATGACAGCCATTCTACATGTCTCGGTTCTCTGAAACCTTTGTTCCTAAGTACACGTCAACACTAGTCTCTTCTGACTTGGGTTGTTTGGACGTTTTATATCACTGAGATACTTCAGGGAGAAACAGGCAGCAGGTATACACAGGACCTCCAGCCTACCAACAGTTTCACTGGGCCCTTCTGCTCGGTTCCTGCTCAGAGCTGGCCTTGCTCCCTTTGCCAAGAGCCTTGCGATATACCATTCCTAGTTACTTTACCTTGTCAGGCATCTCCACTGCTGGGTTTTGAGTCTTCTTTCAGTGCCCCCTTTATCTCCTGGGAGGTGAGTTTCCCCTTCTTGTCCTTCCGTAAACTACAAGCCCGTGCAGAACAGCAGAGACTGAGCAGCTGTTTCCCTGTGAAGGCCTGTGTTTGGGTTGACATAAACTTAGGCCAGGTTTGCAGTCTGTGATTGTGGTTTTTTGGATGCTTCAGCTCCCAAATTCCTCTAACCAGATTCTGTGCTGTAAGTGGTGGCTGTTTCGAGAGTTGTTCTGAGTATCCGCTCCACTCTCACTATCTCAGCATTTATCTGAGTGAGGATTTGTGTCTTGCACGTTGCTGGCATCAGTAAGTCAGAACACAGCAGTCCAGTGTTTCCAGCTCATGTGTTCCCTAAGCCTGTCTTTCCTTGGACTCTAGAACTGCTGTCTGCTGCCTCAGGACTCCAAGTGGGTAAAGAAAGGTTGTGGATTTCTTCTAAGTGTGGAGTGATGCTCTTCATTTATTCCTGAGCAGAAAATGGAAACACTCTTGCATCCCTGTGTGAAGGGGGTCAGGGACCTTATAAAACCACAGAAGGTGGAAGTGGTGACATGCATTCAGTCCTAGCGTGTCGGAGGCTGTTACAGAGGGATCATTTTACCTCAGGAGTTTGAGATAACCAAGTGACATTAGCAAGGCTCCATCTAAAAACCATGTGATAAAGAGAGGAAACCAGGGGAGTTCTTCTTGCCGTCTGTTCTTCTGTCACATGGGGAGAGCTGTTCCTCTTCCTTTGGAGGATTTCATGGATTCAAGCTCATTCTCAGAAGCAGAGTCATGGCTCTCACTGAATACTGTCCCTTCCCTACCTTGACCCTAGACGTCCTACCTCTTCATACTGTGAGAACAAACACCATTTTGTTTGAAAACTACAATCTCAGGAAAAAAAAAAAACTGTAGGGAAGACAAGGTCTCATGCTGAAGCCCTGGCTGGCCTGGAATTCACTAGGAAGACCAGGTTGGCTTTGAACTCAATAAAGATCTGCTCACCTCTGCCTCCTGATTGCAGGGGTTAAAGGTCTCTACTATTAACCTGGAAATCTCAGAAACGTTGATATAACAGTCTACAATGTCCAAGGCTACTTAATATGTGAATAGTAATCTGCGTTTTGGGGTGGGGATGTTACTCATCTGTGCATGTGTGAGTTGAGATCAAAGGTCAACTTTGGGTACCTGTAATTCTCTACTTTATTTTTTGACATCCCTGGACCTGGAGCTCCCTATGCTGGGTAGACTGGCTGGTAGTGGACCCCTGGGATCTGCTTGTCCCCACACCTCAGCAGCACATGCAGCCATGCATGGCTTTTCCAGGAGTCTTAGGGGTCTACGCTCAAGTGCTCCTACTCATGCAAACTCACGACAGACCCTCAACAATGTAGTTACCATTACCGCTGGTCTTAGAAAGCAAATGGTCACTCTGTTCAGTAAGCTCTGCATTGACAATGATAAATACTGTTATAAAAGTTACATGATCAATGGGCTGGAGAGATGGCTCAGTGGTTAAGAGCACTGATTGCTCTTCCAGAGGTTCTGAGTTCAATTCCCAGCAACCACATGGTGGCTCACAACCATCTGTAATGGGATCTGATGCCCTCTTCTGGTGTTTCTGATCATAGCAACTGTGTACTCACATTCATAAAATAAATAAATCTTTAAAAAAAAAAAGTTACATGATCAAAATCCATGATTTCTAAAATTGTATTAAACTTCAAGAAGAAAAGTGAAAGAAGACTTAGTTAAGTTAAAAAACAACCACTGTTAGCCCACATCTGAGAAAAGACTAAAAAGTCAATGTTTTCCACTAGTCTAGATCATTCTCCATTTGTTTGAAATGACAAAACAGGATCATTTCAATGTTCATTATTACATGAAAAGGTATTAAAAATTAACTTCTTTGGGGCTTAAATAGCTCAGAAAGGAAACAAACTAAGAATCTGATGGTATCAAAATAGTTACTTCTTTATTCAAATGTCCTGAGCTATAATTTAAACCGTTTAACTTCCGAATGTTCCTGTGCAGCCAGAATCTCACTGTTACCTGTTCCTTGGGTAATCAGCAAGCTGGAAAGCAGCTCAGGCCTCAGCCTTGTCTGCTCAGAGTGCAAACGTGCTGCTTCCTGTGAAGAGACAGATCTGAGAGCAGCTGGGGCCACTCTGCCGACTCACCACCACCCTGCAGGTCCACGCACGTCTCCATCACTGGCTTCACTGATGATCTGGCCAGCGACTCAATGTAGAGCTGTTGGCCCACATTCTTAATTTTGTTTACACTGGCATAGACCTGCTGCAGGGTCATCTTGGGAAAAAGAATGATAAAGTAAGGGTTAAAAATGTAGAAAAGTGTGTGTGTGTGTGTGTGTTTGTGCCCGCGTGTTAAAAACCATACAATACACACTGAACTTCAGGTTCCCTGAGACATGACTAAAAGCACTCCTTGCTTTAATCCAATTCTTCCTGTGCTATGATACACCGAGGCCAATCAAACTGTATTTCCATTGATTCATGTTACGCTGCTTTTAGAAAAGCCTACACTGAGTGTAAGGGGAGGTTCTGATGCAAAAGTCTTGTTCCCCAGTTGGTTCTTGATTTGTCAGTAAAGAAGTCCAAGGGCAAATTGTGGGACAGAAGGTACAAGCAGGACTTCTGGGTCCTAGGGGAAGAAGGAGACTTGAGGGAGGAGAGGAGCTATCTGCTATGCTTTGGAGGAAAAAAACCACAGCAATTATGTGAGATCTGGGGAGAGCTGGGCCTGTGGCCTCCACTATAGTTGGGTGGCCAAGGATGTTTGGCAGGGGCTAGGTGGAACAAGTCACTGAAATTTAGGGCAAGTAGAGAGACGGAGATAATAAATTGGTAAGAACACATTTTTCCAAGCGGGAGATATCTGCAACCAGCAATTGTGCCTAGAAGGCAAGCTGTAAAGTGACAAGCTGTGTGTGTGTGTGTGTCTTTTATCCTCGGATTTGAGGGTCCTGGGAAGGGGCTGGTAGAATTATCACCTCTTGGAGCTAAGGCAGGTAGAAAGGCAAGCTGGGTTAGGCAGACCCCAGGTAAAGGCGGTAGCAATTTTAAAACTACAAGCAACAAATGAATCCAAGCGTCACCTTGCAAAGGTGATTTCTCTCTCTCTCTCTCTTTTTTTTTTTTTTTTTTTAAATTTTTATTTATTTATTATATGTAAGTACACTGTAGCTGTCTTCAGACACCCCACAAGAGGGCATCAGATATCATTACCGATGGTTGTGAGCCACCATGTGGTTGCTGGGATTTGAACTCATGACCTCTGGAAGAGCAGTCAGTGCTCTTAACCTCTGAGCCATCTCACCAGCCCTCTCTCTCTCTCTTAAAGACAGGGTCGTTACTGTGCAGCCCAGCTGGTCTCGGACTCTGTTCTCTAGCTTTCACCCCAACTGCTGAAATCTTAGGTGTGTGCCATCAAGCCTAGCTCAGACTTTCCTTTTAGATATTTATACTCATTCAAACCATTTTCTAAAGTAAATTGAAATCTGTAAATGACAAACA
Organism: Grammomys surdaster; assembly: GCF_004785775.1. Classification (NCBI taxonomy): domain Eukaryota; kingdom Metazoa; phylum Chordata; class Mammalia; order Rodentia; family Muridae; genus Grammomys; species Grammomys surdaster. The sequence continues at coordinate 4,622,749 of NW_021620991.1, read as the reverse complement.
AATCCTAAGATGTCACCAGACGCAGGACTGCCACTGACACAGCTCAGAGCACAGCACCCGCACAAGGCCACATCTGCTACACACCTGCTCCTGCTGAGCTTCCTCCGCACAGTGTGCACTTGACTCACTCGAAGAGGAGATGCTGACGTGCTGCTCCTGTGAGCCGCTGCTGCCCAGGCTCCCGTAGCCACTGGAAGCACTAGCGTGAACCGGCTAGGAGGAAGGGACTGGTTCAGTCACTGCTCTGCATGTGGTAAGGACATTTACCTCAGAGTTTCTAGTCTGCAGTCAGCACAAAGCTAAGAGCTTCCTAAACACTACAGAGGGTACAGAGGGCTGCTGCTGCTGCTGCTGGTGGAAGACATTCCTCAGAGCTTTCCTGTTCTTGGGGCAGAGCCTAACTTTTCAGTCTAGGTGGGAATTACGGCCTCAGGTTCTTTTAGATGCCATAATCGAACTGATTTTTCTAAAATCATAAATACTTTAATAAAAATTAAACTTTAGTTTTTTTTTTTTCTTTTTCGAGACAGGGTTTCTCTGTGTAGTCCTAGCTGTCCTGGAACTCACTCTGTAGATCAGGCTGGCCTCGAACTCAGAAATCCGCCTGCCTCTGCCTCCCAAGTGCTGGGATTAAAGGTGTGCACCACTGCTGCCCAGCTAAACTTTAGTTCTTTAGAATAGACAGAACATGTGAAATAAAAAGATGGATTTTATAAAACCTCAGACACTTCACGAACCCTAGAGATTTTATAAAAGACAGTTCTGAAAAAAGCTGGCCTTCCATGCTATACGACACACAGCTTACTTACTAATACAGCCCCCACCCCCACACTGGCTGTTCTTTTCAACAGGTAATTTTCCTATTTTTCCCTTATAAAGACAAGAGATACTGAGACCAAGTATGTCACTCATCTGAAAAAGGAAAATCATTCTCTCATCAAGAGAGCACGGGTCTGTCCTGTGGTGCAGCTCAGTTTGCTGTGTGGAAGTGAGCACAGTCCAAATGTTCTATGCATCTCACCCAGAATAAGGAAAAAGCGGAACATATCTCAATCCACAGAAGCAAACAGAAAAGCAATAATGCCTGAGATGTGGAGGAAGAGACCCCTCTCTCCCCATGGTGTGTTCTTGCAGAGTGACTTCACTAAGACTGAGCCAACATGAAGCCCACTTTGAGGAATGACGTCTTTTTAAAAACCTCTCACATTACCTGCAAGAGAAGTTTGTGAATTTGCTCTTGTAATTCTGTTATTTCTTTGTCGTTATTGGCTGCCTTTTTTATTCTGGTGGCAAAAACATCTTCATTTAGTGGACTCCTATAAAACGCCAAGAGAAACAACAAATCACGAACAGGAGTCATTTGAAACGGAGACTACAACGCTTGCCAGGGACCATTTAAAGAACAGTTGTGATGAAACAACTCCTTGACTCTAATACAGAATATATGGAGTTAAAATTCCCAAAGAAACAAACTAGATGTAACAGCCTGTAACCTGCACGGTGCCAGGGATAAAACACAGGGCCGTGTATATGCAGGGAAAACACTTCACGTTCAAACCACATCCCCCTTGGTTTTTGAGACCAAGTCTTGTACCAATAGCCCAAGCTAGCCTCCTAGCTCTGCCTCCTGAGAACTGGGATTGCAGGCAAACACCTGGCACAGCTTAAATTTCTCGACAACACTGACCTTTGTGTAACCGGATCTGAACGATGTACATTCTGTCTATTTAGCTACTTCTTTTCTCCCAAGAGCTCCGGTAAGGACTGGTTTCAAGTCCGAATGAGTAAACCTCTGCAGGAATCTTAAGATTGACGCTGCCTAGCAGTTACAGCTGGGCTGGAGACAGCTCAGTGGTTAGTACATGCTGTTCTTCCAGAGGACCTGTGTTTGATTCCCACCACCCATGTCAGGAGGCTCAGAACCATCTATATCACCAGCTCCTAGGGGATCTGATACCTCTGGCCTCCAAGGGCACCTGCACTCAACCACATGCAGATATACACACCTACACAGGATTTAAAAACTAGTAGGAATAAAACTTAGAAAAATTTACATAGGCATGGTAGCACATGTCTGTAATTCCATTACTCAGGAGGCAGAGGCAGGAGGATCTCTGAGTTTGGGGCCAGCTTAGTCTACACAGGGAGTTCCAGGACAGCCAGTGAGACTCTGGTTCAAAAAATCAGAAATAAGTAAATAAAACTGAAAGCTGCCGAACACCTCTGCTACCTGATAAAGACAACGTTGCAGCCCACTCCCCCGATGGTGAGAAGGAGGCCTTCCCAATGCTATGTTACATCTCCTTCAGAGAACTGAAAATGGTCTACTGAGGCAGCTCAGTGGGCAAAACTGTTCCTTGTACAAGTCTGATGACTAGAGTCTGAGCCTGGAGCCCGGGTGAGAAGATGTCCACACAAGATGTCCTCTGATCTCCATGTGTCAGTGCCATGTTACGTGTGTTACATGTTACATGTGTGGTTGTTCCCCTTATACAACCACCTCACCCAATAAATGAAAAAACAAGGGCTGGAGAGATGGCTCAGCGGTTAGAGCACTGACTGCTCTTCCAGAGGTCCTGAGTTCAATTCCCAGCAACCACATGGTGGCTCGCAACCATCTGTAATGGGGTCTGATGCCCTCTTCTGGTGTGTCTGAAGACAGCGACAGTGTACTCACATACATAAAATAAATAATTCTTAAAAATAAGAAAGAAAAAAAAACTTACTACCTGAATACAGTGCCAACAAATATAATAACAAAGATAAGAAGCTAACATTTATTAGGACCTCTTCCTAATAGTATTCTCCTTTTAGTATTCTAAAAACTGTGCTAGTCTTTAGAATATGAAAACAGTATCGTTAAGAAGCCCTAAAGCAGCAGTTCTCAACCTGAGGGTTGCAACCCCTTTAGCAAACCTCTATCGCCAAGAATAAAAACTCATATTATGATTCATAACAGTATCAAAATTACAGTTATGAAGTAGCAATGAATACAATTGTATGGTTGGGGTCACCACAACATGAGGCCCTGTAGTAAAGGGACTGGGAAGGTTGGGAGCCACTGCCCTAACTTGTGAAAGGCATTGCCCCAACTGCTTTACAAGTATTATCCATTCAATGGGATTATCCCTTCAATGGGACCCGTTTCAGGTCCCCTGGTTGTTAAGGGGAGAGGAGAGAGAGAGAGAAAGGGACCAGTCTAGGTATCAAGGTTCACACCTTTGCTGTGTCACGAAACTACCTCTTGGGACCTTGGGAGAGTGGGTACCAATGAGGAATACTGAGTCAGACACATCACCTACTAAAGTCTTATGATGTAGGCATTATGCGTGACATTCAGTGTGAGGCTGGGTATTGTGGTCCAGTGGGAGACTGGTTGCCCCGCCCCAGGCCGGATGAAAAGAGAACCAAGAATAGCAAAGCCAGTGGTCCAAGAGATGGTTCTGTGGTTAAGAACACTTTTTGCTCTTGAAGAGAACCTGGGTTTGGTTGCCAGCACTCATACAGCTGCTTACCAGAGTTGTAACTCCAGTTCCAGGGGATCTAGTGCACCCTTCCGGCCTCCACAGCCCCAGGCACACATTCATCATACACACATGCAAGCGAAACTCTTATACATATCAAAATAAAATAAATATTAAAATTTTTTAATTTATTTTTTTCTTATGTGTATGGTGTTTTGCATGAGTGTTATCTGGGCAACCACCTGCATGCCTGGTGCCTGCATAGGCCAGAAGAGGGCATTGGATCTCCAGGCGGAGTTACAGATCTACAGTGCAGAGACAGTGCCCTAAAAGCTAAAACACTGCCCCAAGGCTGCATTATTGTTAGGAGGTCACAGAGTGCTGGTAGCACCATCAAAATAGCGAGAGATCTCCTGAGCTCAGGGACTTTATACCAAATCAAGTCCATCTCCCCATGACAAGTGACATCTGCCCTCCTTACCTCTGTACCCCATGGCAGCAACTGATGAACTTACGTTCGGACTTTATGCCGACCAATGATGAAGGAGACCTTCCGGCTCCAGGGGTTTACGAAGCTGGACCAGCTGGAATCCAGGATGATATAATCTCCGTTCTGAGTGCAGAATCTGACAGGCGAGTGTTCAAACGGAGGGTGGCCCACATACTTTAAAACTAGAGGAAGCAACAGGATTAAAACCAAACTCTACAAAGATAAGATTGTAAGTGCTCTGCTTCGGTTATTTATTTTGGGATTTTTGGGGGGGCACTTTAAAACAGGAAACAACTATTTTAGCAGTTCCAACACATTCCTTATTTGGGTAAAGGCTAAACTCTAATCAAAAATGAACTAAAACGTTACAACCCATCAGTGGCAAATAACAACTTCCATAAAGGAGCAGGCCCCACCTTTTTGGTGTATGGCAAGCATCAGAGGCCGATCTTCTGGGTGCAAGTATGTTAAGATCGATGTTCCAATCAGATCCTGAGGTAGGTAACCCAGCAAAGGCACTGCTCTGGGGCACAGGCACACAGCACAGGAAGCATGTTATACTGGGCAGGTAATTAAGTAGTTTTTACATACTTAAAAATACCCACACAGGCTAGCAATATAGCTCAGTGATAGCCTATGTGCTTAGTATACATAAAGTTTCTGTTTCCCACTCTGCAAGACAGAACATCACCATCAAAGCCTAGCCTCTCTATTAACTCTGCACAGGAAGAACATCAATGAAAAGACGCCTATTAATGCATTCAAGAAGGCAAATCCCCAAGTGCCTGTTTATGGGGAACAGGCACAAGCTAACTGTGTCCCTGGCCTTCTACCACGTTGCACCAAAACCATCTCATACTAAGAACAGGCTTGCAGGCTCACTGAACTCAGGAATCAAAAACTTGGTATTACCCACAGACCTTTCAGCACGTTCCTCAGGACTGCTGTGTTCTTCACCATGTTGTTATAAGGTAATACAGAAGGTGTCAACCATGAAGTGGACTATGAATTTCTTCAGCATTGGTATATGAATTTATGTGTGTATATGAATTTATACAGCATTGGTGGACTTTGAATATCTCCCAAGAGTTAGTACACGGAAAGCCTGGTCCCCAACCATGGCAATCTTAGGAGGTGATGAAGCCTTTAGGGATCAAAGCCCGGTGGAAAGAAGTTAGGTCATGGGGTAAACCCTCAGGCTCTGTTTGAGTCAGCATTAGCTGTCAACCTCATCACCTGAAGAAAGTCTCAGCTGTGTAAATGTCATCATCACATTAGTCTTTAGACATGTTTGGGAGGGACTGTCTTGACCAACTTAATGTAAGAGACCCAGTCCACAGTGGGCAGTGTCATTCCCTGGGCAGGCGGTTCCAGTCTGTGTAAGAAGGCTAGCAAAAAGGCAGGGCAAGGCACGGAGTGAACCGGCAGCAGCCTTCCTCCATGGCTCCTACATTCAGGCTTCTGCCCTGACTTCCCACTCCCACTGCTTCCTGGAACCATGAAGTAAGGAGATTTACTTTAGCATCTGCTCCCCACCGTGATGTCCTATCCTACCAGAGGTCTCAAAGCAATGGAGCCAGCAAGTGATTATGGCCTGAACTGGGTAGTGAATAAACCTTTCTTTCCTCCTTACAAGTTGGCCATTTCCTGTATTTTATCACAGTAACAAAGGCTGATGGACAAAAAACGTGATTAATAATCAGATACAATGTAATGTCAAAAATCACACACAGTATCAAAAGGCAACTGCCCTACAGACACCTCACAGAAGTGTGCTCAGGAAAGAAGTCTTGTGCGGATGACTGAGACAAACCAGGCTACATGAACAGTGTCTGGGCTTCGCTCTACACTACTGCATGGCTCAGTCCAATTTCTCAGATTTTCAAATTCAATACATAGAATTCTAAAATAAGTTTGTGTACATGGAGGTTGCATATATTTCTGTGATAACAATGTCTGCTTTATCCAGACGGAAATATTAAAGAACAAGAACTGGAGAGATGGCTCAGCAGTTGAGAGCACTACAGCTCTCCCAGAGGACCTGAGTTACATTTCCAGAACCCACATGGTAGCTCACAACCATCATCTGAAGCCCTCTTCTGTCCTCTTAGTAGGTTCTTCATGTGGTACAGATACACGCTCTGACAAAACAGCCAGACACATACATAATTGTTTTTCTAAAAAATACTGAGAGACAGCAATAATAGCATCTGTTCTCACTATGTGTAAAAAATAACAAAAATCATTTTAAAATTGCCCTTAAAAAGAAAGGTAATGTAAGTTCAAAATAGAGAAAAATTCTTTAAACAAAGCTAGCCTTCTTTGTAAATGCAAAGTATGTTTTCTTCATTTTTCCTGAATTGATTTGAACAACATGAATTGATTTGAACAACATCTGTCAAATGGCAATACCACTAAAGTAAATGCTAAGACATTTGAGTCTTAGCCAGGCATAGTGACACTCCTTTAATCCCAGCACTTGGGAGGCAGAGGCAGGTGGATCTCTGAGTTGGAGGCCAGCCTGGTCTGCAGTGCGAGTTCCAGGACAGCCAGGAATGCAGAGAAAGCATCTCAGTACTCCCCTAACCCCCCAAAAAAGACTGAGTCTTGGCTCTATGTTGAATACAGTCAGATAGTTTTGGTGAACTGGTCCTTGGTTTATGTAAAATAAGAATAATAACACATGTGCCGCCTGTGGCTCAAGCAAGATATCATGTAAATCACTTTCAAAAATATAATACGCAAGGTGTTTACACTTAAAAGTCAGCTAACTGGTACAGTGAGAGGACCTAACAGGTAAAATTACTTACCACGGACCCTGCTGGTGTGAGCTGGATCTGAGACCCAGTGCTAGAAAGGTGACCCCTCATCTCCACATGTGCATGACAAACATACACATAAATAAACAAACAAATAAAATGTAACTTGAAAATATACTTATTTAAGAGGACTCAATTTAAGCTGGACTGTAAGCAGCAGGAACCGTGCAGGCAACCTAACGTCTGTCACAAGATCCACAACAGCAAATAAAGCACACCTCAAACCTCTAGTAAGTACCTTGGTTTGTCTTCAGAAACAAATTTCTTCTAGACTCAAACAAGTATTTACCTTTCATCTACTTCAAGAAACACACATCCTGGCGTGTGTGTTGTGGTAAAAATTCTTTTATCTACAGGGATTCGAGGAGCTATTAAAAAAGGAGAAAGACTGATTAAGGGTCAAACATCCAATTAATCATCTACCCAGCTAGCTACATACAAAGAGGAAATAAAAGAAAAACATATGAAATGGCAGAAATCTAACTCAGAGGTCTGACTGGTCTGGAGTCAAAGCTACAGTCCAACAAGATGTTTCATTCCTAACTTGATTTAAATGAGGTCAATCTACAATGACTACATTATGGTTAGTTTTACATACAGAAAGCCTGCTGCATTCTAAACAGCTGGTTTCTTTATCCTGAATGCTAACAGAGTTGGAGTGAGGGAAGCACTGAACACACAGTGGTGAGCATTCGAAATGGTATAGAAGCAATGTGTTCTGTAATAAAACTGGTACCACTAAGTTAGCAAGCTCTGCTCTAAACGTGCACGGGAAACACAGGCAACAATCCGAGTGTGAACATGGCTTACCTCAGTTACCTGAGCATGATTTCAGCTGCAAAACACCTTAAGTGAATATGTCAGAGCCCACTGATTTGAGGCACTCGGGGTCACGCAACATGTATACATTTTGGCTGCTGTGGCTACCTCGATTCATCCCAGGCCACGGTTACAGTAGTGTTGGGGTTTTCTTATCATTTAACACAGTGGTTCTCAACCTTCATAATGCTGACACCCATTAATACAGCTCCTCATGTTGTAATGACCCAACCAGAGTTACTTTCATCGATACTTTGTAACTAATTTTGCTACTGTTGCAAATAGTATGTAAATATCTGACATGCAGGATATCTGATAAACAACCCTTGTGAAAGCTTAGTTCAACTTTTAGAAGGGTCTCGGACCACAGGTTGAGAACCACTGGTTTGGCATGTAAATTTATGGTTTTATTATTTCTTAAAAATATTTTTATGTGCATAGGTGTTTGTCCTGCATGTATGTATAGGAGGCAGCCAAAACGGATTGTGAGCTACCCTAGACTAGAGTTACAGACTGTTGTGAGCTACTATGTGGGTGCTGAGAACTGAACCCATGTCTACTGGAAATGTAGTCAGTGCTCTTAACCGCTGAGCTTTTATCTCCTTGTCCTTTATTTTAAAAAATGTAATTAATTGTTTTGATCATTGTGCCCCTGAACTAATTTTCACCATGGTCTTATGGTTTTCCGGTGACTTTTGAACAGGGTGGTAATTTGTAGGAAAGCACATATCACGTCTCATAAGAACTGTGATTTTTAAGTATTAAATGGAAGCTGCTGCTATTTACAAGTTTAGAAATGTATTTCTGTTTATTGAATATATACACTGAAATTTCTGGAAGTTTCCAAATACTTCTATAATAGGATATCTCTACCCCCCACCAACTGCTGAGGATCAAATCCAGGGCCCTGTGGTTACACCCAAGACAAGCACTCTCCCACTGTGTTATACTTTTGGTCAGACAGGTATTCACTATTTAGGTCAGGCTAACCTTGAACTTGTTATGTAGCTCTGGGTACACATGCCTCAGTCCCTGTGCTTCCTGGAAAACTCAACCATTCTTGTGGCCTGTTCATCTAATGATTTTAGTGCTACTGTTTCATACATGACAGATATAAAAGGCCACAGAGCAGGTCACCAACAGAGAAGGGACAAAAGGACTATGTGTCTATCCAAGTGTGAGGTACAGCCCATGAGGCTACTCTGTGGCAGGGATAACAGCCCAGGAAGACAAGGTCAGCAATCGCCAGTTGCAAGTGCTTCTGGAGCCTATGACTCAGACTGGAAACTGAAGCAGTCTTCTTTCCTGGAACTACAGAAGCTGCTATCCCTGCACTGCTGTCTGAACACTGCCTTCTGTAGCTTACTGAGAGCAGGGCGTACTTACTGACTTACCTTCGTAACCAGAGTGAATCTTTTCAACCAGTGTTAGACAGCAAGGCTCTGGTTCTGGCTGGGCAGAGCTATGTACATGAACCAAATAGGGGAGGATCCGGAATGGAGAGTAATGCCTCTTCTGCTCTCTGCCTCCACCGCCACTGAAGAGATCAAAGGTGATTAGCGCTCGGCCGGCGGCTGCACTCAGCCCGCTGCAGACAGGCTGGAGAATGTTCCACAGTGATTCCCAAGACAGAAAGACCCAAGTCTAAACCATTTAGAGGTGTCTGTCTCCCCAAAGGGAAGGTTAGCTGGCAATCTCAGTCCCCTGGGTAGGTACATACACCCACTCTTCACTGCATCAGACGTTTATGGGGGACTGTTTACATCACTGTCGGTCACCCCAAGACTGGCTCATGACTGTGCCCCAGACTCCCAGCTTTTACCGTTCTTCTGTGAGATACAAGCGTTACTAAATAGAAAACGGGGTCCCATGTGATCACATGGTCACACCCAACTCTAAGGTGCCGTTCTTCCCCCTTTTAAAGACCTGACAGCCTCAAAGCTTCTTCAGCTACTTCATTGACTGTTGCAGGCTCAGCTTGAAGGTAAGCACTGTCCTGCAAAATGCCTAGTTGGAAAAAAAGGGGTGTTAAAACCCAGCTGCCCAACCTGGCCTCTGGAACAGAGCTTGAGCCCTTCTCAGTTCTCACCAGTGACAGCTCTGAGGATGAGCAATAAAGCAGGGGGACATGGCACCATCCTGCATAGTCTTCATGTCCCAGTGCGAGCCCCTTTCCTTTTTGTCTGTAACCAAGCCTCTCTCCTAACAAAATCTACATTAGTGACCTCTACTCCCAGGGCTGTCTCAGAGTTCCAGAGCCATGCGCACTGTGGCAGCTCCCCTCACCCCACGACCCTGCTTCCTACTTCAGTCACTTGGATGAGGGCCTTGCTCTAACCAGACAAAGAGTTCATGCTTTTATCTGTCCAGCTTCCTCCGACTGCTGTAAGGACTCCTTCAGGCCAAGGGTTCTAAGTGTCACTCATAGACATTTGCCCTAGACATTAACTGCTGACCTGTACCTCTAACTAGAATAGGTTCTCATACAGTCTCAGCTCAGATTAGCCTAGACACAACTAAGCACCTTTCCAAGAAGGTGCTTTAGCTCTGTGCTCCTGGGCCTCAATCATCTGTACCTGAGATTCCTACTGCCATCCCTTACTCCTTTGTGTATCATGGCCCAGTTCTAACCCTTTATTAAATCCTGGAGAAGCATCCAGATGTTTTCTTCCACCACTTCATCAGCCTGACCTTACAACCCATGCCAGGCCAGTCAGTGCTCTGGCTGGGCTGGTCTGTCACAGCATCTCTCTCCACAGAGCAGCCCACAGTCCTTTCCAATGCAAAATATGCCTTCTTAATAAACGAAACTCCCCAGCCGGGTAGTGGTGGCGCACACCTTTAATCCTAGCACTTGAGAGGCAGAGGCAGGTGGATTTCTGATTTTGAGGCCAGCCTGGTCTACAGAGTGAGTTCCAGAACAGCCAGTGCTATACAGAGTAAACAAACCCCCTAGCTCTGTCAACTGAAAAGTCCAGCAAACACTGGCAGCCCTGCAATAAGGACTGTCCCCTCGCCCAGACTGGGTCTCGGTGGCAATGCCATTTCCCTCCACCTGGAACAGGGGACTCATGGAGAAATGACAACTCTTGAGTCTGGGGTATGGGAGATCTCATGACTAAAGCAGAAGAGGCTGTCAAAGATCACGAGGCCACTGTTACAGGAGCAGGGCATCCAGCCTGAAGTGTTCCTACTGGTCAAAGACAGGCAATTTCACCCTTATAAAAGTGAATGATGACTCTGTCTTTAGAAGCACATTCTAAAGTACCAAGGGAGAGAATGTGTGAGATCTGAGATAAAAGCCGTCGGGGAAGAACTGGAGGAGGTACAGATGGCACCAGGTCAGCCATGGTTTATAGGTGGCCAATCAGAACATACTAGCTTGTAATACTACTTTCTCTGCTTTAGTTAGGTTAAAAAGGAAAAGGAAAAGGCTTGAAGATAATCAATCTCAACAAAACACCTGTTTCTGAAAGTGCAGTTCCCTGTGGTTTCCTCTTCATCTGCTCTCTCATTCCCCTTCTGTTCCAGCCAGGATCCTTGTTAACCCTTCAGCAGCCAGGCGCGGTCTACCCCAGTGCACTTCTGTGGACCACGTGGACCACGCTTCCTCAGGAACTTATGCACTTGCCTGGCTTACTCCCATCTTCCTTGGGTCTCTGGTAGCAGCTGGGATCCCTCAGAGAGGACTTCCTTCATCACTATCATAGTGTGGATGTGCTAGCTGCAGGTGCCATGTACTGAGAGCAAAGCAGGGGTCATGGGAGGTCATGGGAACACTGCCTTCGGCAGTAATGCAGTTTCTCCTATCCAAGTACTACCCAGGCCTGACCCTGCTTAGCTTCCAAGATCAGACAAGATCGGGTGCATTCAGGGTTGTATGGCCGTAGACGAGTAATGCAGTTTCTGTCAGCGTGGGGTTAGCTCTGGTGAGAGCTGGCTATTGTGGTGTCTGGCTCTCTCTGCCTTTTGGACCACGCTTGTTTGTCCTTTGTCATGAGGCCATTACCAGAACCCAGCAGACTCTGGCTTTATGCTCTCCAACTCCAACTCACAACTCCAACTGTGAGCTCTCCAACTGTGAGCCAAAATGAATGTCTCCTTTACAATCTACCCACTCCTAGGTATTCTGTTACAACAACAGAAAACAGACAAAATGACTCTGAAAAAAAAAAAACCAGCAATTTCTCCCTTGTCCAGAATTTGTTGCCAGTGGGCACATTTATGTTTATGTACTATTGGTTTCCTGCTTACAAAATTTAAGGACAAAGTATAGTGAGACTTTCCGGACCTGTCAGCCGTTTAAATAATGACACGAGACTTCTATGTAGTTTAACTTAGGCCTTTTGCTTGGACAATCTCCCAGCTAGCTCACCTAACGTAACTCGACTATCTTAGCCATGACCTGCCATGTGGCTAGCTCTAGACCCTTCTCTGCTCCACTCTGGCCCATCTGCTCCCTCTGTGTCTACTCTCTGAATAACCGCATCCCCGACCCCTAGTCCTACTCTGCTTTTTTCTCCCAGTGTCCATCCCTCTCTACATCCTGCCCTGCTATTGGCCAGCAGCTCTTTATTACAACCAATCAGCAGTGAGACAACATCTGATACAGCTCTAGATTGTCTCTCGGCATAGAGGGCTGTCTGACCTTCATGTACAGAAGCAGGTATGGAAGGACAAGTATTTGCAACTATAAGGTCGCTGACAGGCCATGGAAATGACAATAGCAATATTCTGCCAGCATTTAGCACTCTTCCAGTACAGAATTAACGACTGAAAATACAGAGACACACCTCCACATGATGTAAAAAAGGTTATCTCAACACATGGGGACAAAAATATTGCTTTGAATGAAGTATCAATTCAGGTAGGACCTGAAAGTATTTACTGTAACAAATGCACACGTCACTCACTGCCTTTCGGGCATGTTCTTGTGAATGACTCAGTAGCGCACGCAGGCCCCTCCCACCTGGTGACCCCTCCCACCTACGCATTCTAATACCATTAGCTCAATTTTATGGCATCTCTGGTTATTTGCCTTGTAAACATTTTTCCTTCTATAAACATCTGGAGTAGTTACTAACTTCAATACTGACATTAAGCAACTGTGACACTTTAAAAATGTTTTTTCTTGCCTAGAATGATGGCACACACCTTTAATTCAAGCCATGGGGAGGCAGAGGCAGGTGGATCTCTGTAAGTTTGAGGCCAGCCTGGTCTACAGAGTGAGTGCCAGGACTACACAGAGAGATCAACTCTCAAAAGTAAGTCTTTTTTTTTTTTTCTATGAAAGCAACATCACAGTAATTAAGCTCAGAGGATGTTAACTATCTATAAGAAATCAATTCCTGTTAAAGTGTGGCCAATTGTCTTCTAGCTCACAGTATTTTTAAACCCTGCTATTAAAAATTCTAAAAACTGAGAGGTAGGTGTGAGGAAATTTTGTAAATCAATTTTAAATATGACTGAACTGGAAAGCAAAAAGCAAGCAAGCAAAACAGACCCTGAAACATGGTTGTTTTACAGTTTACTTCAAACCACGGGTTCTAACGGCATAGGGCTGGCGACTATCTTTCAGTGCTTTTATTTTTCTTCCAAATTCACAAATTCACATAGCAGCAATCAAGAGGGTTTTGTGGTTGTTGTTGTATGTACAACAGAATCTAGCTGAATACAAACGAATCACCATAAAGGTTGAGTAGAGATTAGAGAATAAGGCACATTTCGAGCCTCTGTGTTTTTTACTTACCAGATTCTGCAGAAAAAGGGTTTCACTGGTGCACATTCATACTGTGAGTCTAGAAAGAGAGAGAGATGATCCCCCTGTCCTCAGGCAGCTCCTCAGTGAAGCAGTCCTGTACCACCACACTGACCCTCAAGTGCTCCTGAGAGGTGTTCTCTCACTGTGAGAGTCCACCTGGACTTGGCTTCATTTACCCACACCTTTCCCTCACTCACAGCTAAGCATGTGATATTTCTAACATCACCATGATGACCTGATGGCAGCTATGTTAGGGCCTCCAGTCTGCTCCACTGTAGCATTTGGGGAAACCTGGAGTATTCTCACACCTCAGTTCTCTGACCTGTAAATGTGATGGTTTTCCTCCACCTTAGGTCTGACCTTGGGGAATCTGACAAGCTGTGCTTTAGGTTCCATGTATGATCCGCTATGACTCTCAGGTACTGCTCAGGTCATCTCTAGAGGGCTAGACCAATACTCAGTGGCCTCATGTTTTCTCTCCTTCAGGCCAGTGATTTTCACCAGCCTTTCTTAAATATACAGTGACAGCCCAAAAGTAAATGCATTTTAGAGTCAAAAGAGGAATCTTTTGCCCAAATGTTTCACTGGAAAGATCTAAACTACTGAACTATGGAAAACTGTTAAAACACACACATCGATATTAACATAACCAGTGAGAATCCCACAGACCCAAAATACCGAACAGGGCTATGTCCCTGAACATCTAAGGGTCACACGAAGAAACGACGCTGCCTCCTGCTCACAGCAGGTACATATTATTACATCAGGGTTCCGTCTTCACCACAAGCCACTGCAGAACCATGAGCCAGATTCTGTGATCTCAGGGGACACAAGCCCATAAGGTACTCAACAAGCTGGGAAAGTGTGAGTTCCTGCTTCTGGAAATGAGTTCCTAAGAACTATCAGATCCTCCTGAGAGGTCTTTACAACTGACATTAAGTGGAAGCATGTTCTAAGACATGCGCAAACAGACTGCAGAATAAATAGCACCCTGTGTCCTCTTAGGTCCTCGGAGCTCCCAGGAGGAGACTGAGGCAGGCGAGCAGTGGGTTACAGCCTAGAATGGGGCTAGAGCTCATTAACTGTTCCTGATTGAAGCCTGAACTGGGACGGACACAGCAGAAGCACAATACCCGAGGTAAACCTGATGCATATCGTGTCTGCATGGCAGAAGTGGTCATTTCAGCATATATTAAAGTTTTAGATGGGATGAAGATACCATAGCAATGATCAACCAGCAAAGAGCAAAAAGGCTAAAGTTGCAAGCACTGTAGGAGAAAAAACAAAACAACCAAAAACAGACGGCAAGCATGTCTAGTCTAGCATCCCAGCATGGAGAACAGTTCCTGGCCCACATTATCATGGAATGCTCTTAGAATGGGTGATTAATGAAAGCCAAAAACCAAACACAGACAACTGAAGGTTGAGAATGTGCATTTAGCAAAGAAAGATAAACAATACCAGGATTTTTAAGATGGGAAAGGAGAGAGATAGTAGAGTTAGACAAACATAGAGACACTTGACTGGGCTGAGGATTAAATTGTAAAACCCAGAAAAGAGGCAGCCGAGAGATGACACAGCGGGAGTCTGTTTATCAAGAATACAAGCATTCTCCATCCCTCTGATCCCTGAACTTAAAAATGACTGGGGATGGCAAATCTGGTGCTACATTTTTTTTTTGGGGGGGTGGGGGGTGGAGGGTTCAGTATGTGGATGACAATGGCCTTGAAGTCCCATCCTGCCTCATCCTCCAGAGTGCTGGGCCAAGATGCTGTGCTCACCTGTTCTCTACTTTTAACACAGTAACAGGAATGTTTCTTAGGAGAGCTAGGGAGAAGACTCAGCAGTAAGGACACTGGCTGTTTTTCCAGAGGCCCCAGATTCAATCCCCTGTACCCAAATCTTTAACTCTAGTTCAAGGGGGTGCCTAATACCCTTTTATGGCTTCCATAGGCACTGAAACCCATGTGGTACACAGACATTTAAGCAGGCAAACACCCATACATACACAAGAAATCCTTTAAAGCAGTTAGATAAAGTGATGCTGGGATGTAGTTCAGTCAGCAGAATGCTTGCCTAGCCTCATGAAGCCCTAGGTTCGATCCCCAGCACTGCTGATGGTGGCTTGGTGATGTATGCCTGTAATCCCATCACTCAGGAGGTAAAGGCAGGAAGATTAGCTTAAGGCCATTTTGGCTATAAGGCAAGTTTAAGGGTAGCCTGGGTTACAACGAACAAACAATAGAGAATAGGAACGAAGATCACAGCAAAGGCCAATGCACACGGTGCACTGAGCTCTTTAAGAGGTGACTCACAGAGAATGTAAGGAGTAATGAGTGGCTTTACAAAAGGAAATCACGCAGACAGAATGCCGCAGAGAAAGCTGTGGCCACGCAGATCTGTTCAAGTCAACAAGCATTTCACGACCAACCAAGTTATGAGATCCATGAACTTTTAGGGGCCAGAAAAAGTTAATTGGAGCTCTCAGAATCTCACCTATAAAGTCACGCCTATTAGACAAAGACATCATGGAGTCAACAGAGAAAGAACGTATGTCCTAATTCAGAGGGAAGAGAGCCTGTACCAATCAAAGCTATTTTTCATATGAAATATGTGAAATCTCACTAAGTAAAGGAAATGCATTGATCTGTTACATTACTAAGTGATAAAATACCATTTCTTTTAAAAAAGAAGAAGAAAGCCTATAGTTGTGGCACATGTCTTGAAATTCCACACTCAGGCAGAGATGGGCAGATCCCAGAGTTTGAGGCCAGCCTGGACTACAAAGCAAGTTCCAGGACAGCCTTGGCTACACAGAAAACCTTGTCTCAAACAAAACAAAAACAAAGAAATTAAATAACTATATAAACTAAATAAAAAAATAAATAAGGGAAATGACATGAGCTGTATGTTGAAAATAACATGTTAATGTCTGTCCTATTTCTGTGAGAACCGGATCTCGGCCCAGACACTCAACCTAACATACCTTTTTGTGTCCAGTTGTTCCAGAAAGGAAGCTGAGTTGGAGCAGTGTGTGCGTAGAACACCCTCACATCTCGAGGGGCAAGCAAGTCGACAAAGTGCAAGCTCTTGAGGGAACCTTTCTTAGAATTCAGGATCAGAGCAGCCTGCTCAGAAATGTGCACTAACCTTCCAGACAGAAACGAAAACACTGCCACAAAGGTGTCCTAGGGAAATATTTGAAACAGACACTGAGGAACTTACAAACAATGCCTCTGCAAAGTCAGTTTCTTCTGGATCTCTACCCACACACACAACACGCGCACACTCACCCCTTGTAAAGAAAAAAAAGGCTTCCTAGTTTCCCCCAGCATGCTTCTTAACAACTATTATAAAAACTGTACTCTGCTTCCTGAAAGTCTAATTCTATGCCAAAAAGCCCACAGCAGCTTCCAAGCAGACTAAATATATACAGTGCACACACTTCTCTCTTCTGCAAACTGTGCTCTCCACCAGGAGGGACTGTCAAGAATTCTTGTCAGCAATGCAGATTCTGTGCTTAAAGACCAAGCTCAAGCTCTCCTTCTCCACAAAGCTGTCCCTGACAGACCTCATTACATAAGAATTGCCTCTCAGATCTGTTTTATTAGCTGATAACTTCATTTATAATCAGCCGTTGTGCTTCCGGACCTGTTTCCTGGTCTAGATTTACTGTGAAGATTTGAGATGCTGAGTGTTTTCTTAAACCTTGCTGTTTAAATGCCTAGTACATCACCGTGCACGTTAGCAGAGTGAGCTCTGTTATGTAACACGACACAGCTCCTGTTGTAAAACTATAAAAACTGTTAAGTTATGATGATGCTGGAGTCTATAAACACCCAATGAAGGAGTCTCCACCATCAACACAATACAGGACTGAATTACTCTGTCAACAAGAAGAGATTAAAAATATAAATATACCACTAGAGTTCTCTTCTAAAATTTCACTACAAAAATGACATCTCAACTCACCTGTACTACAAAATCCAGTTGTTACAACGTGAGGAAGTAGGTATTGGAACTAAGAATGATACAGATAGAAAGTAACAATTTGGAGATTAGAATAAGATGCAGGAAATACTCTGCCACATTTCGCTTGTTGCTTTTTTTCTTTTTCTTTGAGAGAACAGAGGATGCTAAGGGGAGGAAAATACCTGCCCGCTAAGTACAGGAACCTATGATACAGCACAAGAAGCCACGTCTACCTTCAGACAGGATCGCTGGTATGGGCAGACTACACAGGACCTCTTTAGAACTTTCGTCTTTTTTTTTTTTTTATCTCAGCAAGTGAAGCTCCAATGACTACTTTAACACCCAGAGAAGGGCCTGAGGAAAAGTCACCCAGCGGAGATAGCAAAACTCATGAAATCTTACTGTGTTCTTGGAAGTATGTTCAGAAGCCAGAGAGGTCAGCTCCTCAAGGCTGTATACAGTCACATCTGCCTGACGTGTTCCGTGTGGACTGAGACTCTGGAAAAATTCACTGTTTGCTAAGAAACACAGGGAGATAAACAGTCTGGTGACAACGGTATCTTGAGGAAGTCATTAGCTAGCACTATCAAGTTGGCATATTTCCTTAGGTGAGGAGACCTTCAGTGAGTTTCCCTCAAAACCAGGTGATTTTTATTTGTTTGCATCAAGCATACAGTTATGCAAACTTAAGACTATGACTTTTATGAATCCTGCCTGTTCTAGGTTACAAGGAGCAAGACTCATTTAATGTTCTAAAGCTAGTTAATAAAATCAAAGTCCAGATACACATACTTTTTTTTTTTTTAAATGGAGGAAACACTAGAATTCACAAACTACCTATTTATCACAGGCTGAGCAAAACCGTTTATGCTAGGGAAAGGAGAAACATTTGTTCTTTGATTTAGTCAATTTTTTATATACTGTAACTACGTTTCTAAAATGTGTACATGACAGAAAAAAATTACATGTATTTGCTCTTGTAATCTCCATGGAAGGCAATGCTCCTTGAAAGTCTTCTGAGTTTTACTTAAACTGCGTAACTCTTAACTCTTGCAACAGATAGGCACATTATTGCAGTTACTAAACTCTCAGACAAATAACACTCTCCTGGCTTTTCAAACTTGGACAGCCTAAAGCACTACTTACATCAGCTTTAGACTTGCTTGTCTTGGCTACAAAGAGAGCTCACGCCTCTGGAGGCTGGAATCCCACTGTGCATGAGTACTGGGCCCAGCGCCACCCTACTCGCTGCAACTCATTTACCTTGTACACTATGTACACAGCGCAGGGCATAGTTAAGGGCATCTAAGGTGCCGGGTTTAGTGTGTCTCTCGGCTGGGAAATACTTTTTCATTTCTTGGACAACCATAATAAGTTCTTCAGACATTCCGTTTCGGTCTTCGCGTTCACTGAGTAGAAAAAAACAAACAAGAAACGGTAACGGTGGACACTCAGGGAATACCTGATTTTTAGGGATGTTTGGGTGCCTCAGTTAGCCCAGGTCACAAGCTTAATGCCCTTTCTCTTCCAGGTAGGGTACATTTTACACTTTCCTTCTCGTTTCAGTCCTAACTCCGTCAGATTCTTGAGCCACTTTCCTCTTTCTTTCCGTACTCTGGTCTTTTACTTTAGTAACAGTCCCCCTCCCATCAATCCTCACTGAACTGTCTGAAAGTTCCCTTTCAGGTCGCCTCCCGCTACCCCCGGCCCCGGGGTCAAAAACACAATAAAAAAAGTTGTAAATCCTGCTTTCCCCGCTCTAAGGAAGGAAAATAAAACACAGAGGATGGTGGGGAGGCTTCCTAGAGTCACCTGTGGCTGCTGTCCACGCAAGTGCCCTGCAGAGGACCCTCCTGGCCAGACGCCCCCTGGAGCCCCGGTCCCCTAGTCTGGGGACAGTCGCCACCGGGCACTGCCGGGTCTCCACAGGGATCCATCCCGCCTGGCAGCCCTCAGCCTGCTTCTCTCAGTTTGCAGCTAGCAACCAAAACCGGCTTGTTTTGGTCCCTGCCATCGCCTTCGGGAAAGACTGATCGCCGACCACGCTCATCTGAGGGGCCCTTTTCTCCTCAGCATTTCCACAGAATCTGCTCGGGTGACGAGCTACATCCAAAGCTCGACGCGGGAAGCGGGTTGGCCGGACCACCGGCGTGGCTCTCAGGGAGCGCCTTCAGCCCGCAACAACTTTTCCACCGTCCGAGCTGGGAAGCCGGAGAGCATCGAGAACACCTCAGAGCGCAACGTCCGAGCTGACCGGGCGGAAGGCAGGGGCAGCAGCGCCCGGCCGTGCGGGCTCGCAGGAGTCCCGCCAGCCGAGCACTCGCCGCCGCCCGCCGCCCCGCAGAGCCTCGCCCACCCGCCGGAGGCAGAGTCTCGAGGCCGGCCGCGTGCCGAGCTGCCGCCGGCCCCGCCCCACTGCGCGCCGGGGAACTGGCCCCGCCCATTCACCGTGCGATTGGTCGCTGTTACCGACTACGAGAGCTCCCATTGGTCAGGGGGCGGGGCCCAGGTCGGGCACCGTGGGGGTTACATAACCGAGGGCGTGTGGGCGGGTGCAAAGGCTCCGGAGTACCTTACATAACGCGCGGGTCGGGCGAGGGCGGCTCTCGGCCAATCCCGGCCAAGCAGGAGTGGCCTGGAGGAAGACAGGGCCGGGCCGCGCAAGTCTCCTGCTGGGCTTCCCGGAGGCGGGGCCTTAGGGCCGTCAATCACGGGGGGGCGGGGTCTGCGCGGCCCACAGGTGAGTGGAACCGGTGCTACTTCTGGGTCCGTAGACCTCTGGGGCTCCCCCGTGCCCTAGGAATGCAGGGCTTTGGGGTTCCCATTGTTTTAATCTTTCCAAAACTTGCTGCTTTCTCCCACCCGCCAATATAGGTGACTGAACCCAGGTAGAATCCAACCGTATTTTCAAAAATACAAGTTTAATGCCACAAGGTAACTTCCTTGGCTGCCCTCAAGTTACAGGTTCATTTGGCAACAGGAGGAAGATAATGTTGTAAACAACGCTCCACTCCGTTTTCGAGGAAACAGCCGGGACGCTCCTTTTACGTAACTATCTCTACTCTTCAGAAACGAAAGGTCCAGGGCAGAGCTCCAGCCTTCTGCTGCCTGGCTGGGTACATCAAGAATACACTCGGTAGTGGGTGGAGAAATGGCACAGCGCTTGAAAGCTGAGCACCTACCGCTCTTCATTGGATGGTTCTCAGGCACCCTCTATCAGGTGTCTCACAAAGTGCCTATAATTCCAGTTTCAGGAGATCCAATGCCCTCATCGATTGTGACACCTGCACAGTGCGCATGCGCTAGCCTGACATCTACCACATAATAAAATGCAAAAAAAATGCGCTCAGTATTTGTTGGATGAATGAAAGTGTTCAGGTCAAAGGAGAAGGGGAAAATGCCAATGGGTATTCATAATTGACAAATGACTGATTTTTTAAAAAGTCGCCACCACTGGATCACTCTACTCCTGAGCTCTTCTTCAAGAAACAGTTACTGTACAACCATTGAGTGCACATGTGGACAGGGAATATTGTACTGAGGTAGGACCAAATTCTCTCATACTCAACGTACAACACACAGATGATGCCTCAAAGTCAAGAAAGCCTGAGATGCTGGGAAGAAATAAGCTAGTGGAATGGGAAGGACAAAGGTTCAGGAAGGAGGGAAGAGCCCTGGCGAACAGGCTGCAGGATAAGGGGAGGCCACTGAGGAGGAGACCGGAATCTGAGTGATACCTTGGGGTGATTGAAATGGATGGGTCAACAGAACTGAACAGCACTGCCCCTGCCAGGCCATCCTTGTGCAGAGCAGGTTAGTCATTAAGAACCTGAGGTGATAGATGTGAGAACAGGTTAAAAAAGGAAGGCCAGACTATGACTGGGCTTGTGCTTAAGGGAAAGTATTTAGACTTTTGTGTTGCAAACATAAAATCCTACCTGGTCTATATTACATTGTTTGGAAGAGTGTGTGAATGAGGTGAAATGTATTCAAAGGAAGGCAGATAGAGAAAAAGCCACACATTTGGAACATCCCTCACCTATCCAGGTTTACCTATCTGACTGGTGGCTGTGTGGTAACAGGATCAGCTCTATAGCATTTCCAGTAGACCATATTTTAGAAATCCAGTGGCCAAATCCTGACTGGTCTGGTAACTGCAAGTCAGCTGACTCCTCTCTGCTCTGAAAAGCACTTTCATTTAAGGTATGTGATGGTCAATTCCAGTTGTCAACTTTGTTGGATGTGGAGTCAACTGAAGGCAGCCTGCCAGGTATTCCCGATGGATTTCCCTGCTCGGATATGTGAAGGGGGGAAGACATACCCTAAATGGAGGCAGCAACTTTTGGTAGCAGCCCAGAAAAAGATGGGAGAAGGAAGCTCTGCTTTTTGCCTGGAAACCCTGATTCACAGGTGAGTTAATCTACCCTGCTGTTGCTGCACTCTGCAGTTACCAGAACTCAACATGTTATCATAGGCTTCCACATGGGCTCAACACCAGAGGGTTTCCAGGAATCCTCCAGGCCCGCATTGCCAGATGGGAACAACCTCATGGACTAAGCAGCTATCAGGTTCTCAGCCTCTTCAGTGTGAGGTAGACCATATCACATCAGTCGATCTAAAAATCCTTTTCAAATATATATTCATCAGTTCTGTTGCTCTAGAGAACCCTAACACAGGGTGGGAGCTACATCTACCCATGGAATATGAGCTCCTTCCTAGGAGAATGGATAAGAAAAAGGGTAGTTTGTCAGGGGGTGGGGGTACCATCAAGGGTCAGAGGTTTAGGATACGCATCAGGTGTATCCCCCACTCCAAGAAACAAGACACAGGATCATGTTAATAAACAACTTTATTCCGGTCAACATAGCTGGAACGTTCCCAGCTAAATGCACAGAGAAGCGAGGTATTACTGTGTTAATACAGGAGCCAATGCATTACGTGGGACAGAGTATGAGGAGACAGCACCAAAATTGTGGGGTCAGACCAGGACAGAGGCCCTAGGCTGATGCGGCAAGGCATGTCTTCAACATTTGTATTGTTTCAGTAATGTTAGGGGAACAGATAAAAAACCAGAACCAGAGTCTATGGCATCTTGACTAATGCTGTTTTGCACACAAACACAGATTTCAGGAGATTCTAGTGGCACTGCCACAGGCAAGCAGCTTGCCCTTCACCACTTCCTCAATTTCATGCTGTCTGAACTCTCATCTTTGAACCAAACCTTGATGAAAGTCTCATATAGACAACGAAACTGTCTCAGACAGCAATGGCTACATCCTAAGAGCAACAGGCATCTCTGGTTAGCTATCCTCTAGGAGTGACCGATGTCTCACCTCAAGCATAATATAGAGCATGCATAAAAGCAGTAAATAGTCTTCTAGAACTCTCTGTGCAGACTGATGCCTTCGTGAGGCTGCACAGCTGCTGCTCACATCACACTAGAGGCCACAGCCTAGTTCAGTCTGCGAACAGTATCTTGTCTATAGGTGTGATGGGAGCTCACCTCTATAGCTCTAGGAAAGAGACCAAATCAGAATGAATAGCCTTAGCTACAGCATTCCATAGGAAGGACTGTCAAGATGTTGAAGGCTCACACAGTATTAACATTTTTTCTTAAAGGGCACCTTGAGTTACATTTGGCACTTATTTGAATTTATCTATTAGGGACACACTTATGAACAATTTATTTGTATTTAACTTTTGGCAAAATAGAAACTTTGGTCATAGTTCTGTAAAAACTTCTTAAAGGGTTTCTTTCTGATTAAAATACTATTTTAGAAGAGATACACAACAAGAACAAGAGAGTCAACATTTCCCTGTCTAACACGAGAGCACGAGCTCTGCACCCGCATCTTAAATACAGCGCTCAGTAGTGCTTACAAACGGAGGGCACTCTTAATGAAAAGTTACCTAGTTATCAAAATAAGGCACACCCTACTATTGTCACCGATTTTTGTTAGGCAGTAGTGTTCTTCTTGGAAGGTCCAAGTTGGGAGAATCTAATTACCAAAATGTGGGTTTGAAGACAATGTCAGATGTGGGGACAGCTGACTTGAACAAAATCCCCTTCCTGGAATCCACAAGTCATCAGTGACAACATCCACCTAGATTTGAGCACTATGAAACACACAAGTCTTTTTTCCCAGTCCATAAATCTGTAAAGGCACTGTGCAAATTGTGGGCAGGGTAGGCCACACTTCCAGTTTGGAGTGTATATGAAAAACAAAGGCACATTTTCTAGGCACTAAACTGTATATAAACTAACAAAAATAATCATTTGAAAAAAAAATAGGTAAGCTCGATAATACAGCAGGTTCTAAGTAGAAAGTCTCGAAGAAGATCCTGAATAGCAGGCTTCAATTTCGTCTGTTCTTCATTAAGAGACACACCACACTAAGAGGCAGGAAAAATTTAGAAACAATGAAAAGGGCAGTTTAGTCTTTCTGTGTAGATACTCAGTAGGGATTTCTACTGTTTAAACAGGGACAAAGAGAAATTGATTTGGCCAATTTTCTACTGGTAGCTTCTTTACATGCTACAGGGTTCTGGGGAAAACTAAAATCAAAAGAGGAAAAGGAAATACCCACTAACATGAACTAGCAAAGAAAGGCATGCTTTGCTAGGACGTTCCCATAGAGTGGACTGGAAATAGAACGAGTTCTGATACACAGCTGCAAGGGAGTAGTAGCTATGTGCTATCTATATACACTATTTACATAATTATTTTCTGTTCTCCTATGCCAGGTATTTTCTTATGTAGTAACCAGGTTTGTCCTAACAACACAAGGTGGAAACCATTACTAGCTTCATTTTATTCATGAGGACACTGAGGTCCAGACAGACCCAACTGTTTGTCCAAGGCCACAGAGCCTCTACCACAGGTGGTAGAGCTGGGATGGATCAAGGCAGTCTCAGCTAATCACTGCATCCCACGAAAGGAAACAGACTAAAACTGCATAGGAGAAAAAATTGACCAGACAGTAGGAATGAGATTTGTTATTCTTAAAGGATGAATGCATCCATCCATCCATCCATCCATCTACCTATCTAAACAAAACACCAGACTTTAATTACAAAAACTCAAATATTTAGGATGAGTTTGGTGGCACATGCCTACAATTCTAGCACTTGAAATGTTGAGGCAGCTAAAACTGAAAGCTCATGGCAAATCTGCTGCTGACTGCCTCTGGCATCACCGAGACCAATAAAAACTATGCCACAGCTATGGGGAAGGACCCTCTTACCCTTAAAGGGAATAGCTCAGACCCAGTTCCCTTATGGGACTGAGGATTGATATGCCTGTTTGATACCACAGAAGGCACAGCTAATTGGCTACAAAAAAGATTAATGAAATAAATAGATACCCCCACAAAGCCAGGCCCAACCATAAATAAAATGAATAACAATTTACATCCAGGGAAGAGAAATCTCCCTGAGAATTTCCTTCGTTTTCCTTTCCAGGTAAAAATGAATCACCCGTGATGTCTGCTGTTAGAAGTTCTAATCCAGATGCTGGCCTCCGAACTTATACTACTCAGACCTTCGAAGGGCCATTAACAAGAACGTCAAACAGCTAGAGATTGACATCACTAATCTGAAGAAATCCCTCGTTTCGCTGCCTGAAGAGACCTCCAAAAATCGCAAAGATCCTTATTGGACTTGATTTACTCTATTACAATAGAAAAGGCTGTGTACAGCTCTTGACTGTGTACAGCCCTTAAAGAAGAATATTGCCTTTACATAGACAAGACAGGGATGGTTAAAGAGAGCATGATAAAGGTCAGAGAAGGCCCTGAGAAAAGTTAGAGAGAGGAAGAGAAAGATGAGTGCTGGTACAAGAATTGGTTTTCAACCTCTTCAGGGTTGTCAACCCTACCTCCTCTCATCTTGGGACCATTATTTGGGTTCTTTTTGCTTATTTCTTCTGGTCCCTGGCCCTCACTCAAATAGGCGGACTAACTCTGTGAAATAACACATAAATAATTTGGTAGCAAAACCTACTCATATACATTATCATAAGCTAGCTATGGAGGACCACGAGACTCAAGATGAGGTTGTTATCTTATCCAGGGTGTTCCCAAAACCCATCTCCACCCAACCTAAAAGAGGGGACTTCCACCCCTAGGCAGAGGGGCCACCCAGAACCCCCTCTGACAGGCAATCTGAATTCTTGCTTAGGCTGCGAGGCTAAGCACTGCAAGGGAATATCAATAAAAGTTAAAAATATCTCTCTGGGTTCCCTGAGGGACAAGCCTGACTGCATAGGGGTTGATGTCAAAAGTATCCCCTCTCCAGGAAAAAGACATCGGGACGGGTATGGCCCTCATGCCTCACTGGACAACAACAGGGGGACCGGAGCCATTACAAAGTCCCCTTCAATTACTGGAGGTCAGGCCTCTATCCCCGCCTTCACAAGATTAGAATCACCACAGCCCTTCTATACTTAGAGAAGGGAGGTGATGTCAGGGGCAGCCCTGCTTACACACTAAAGGCCTAAAATCAGCCATAGGCCTAAAATCAGCAATTGGCCCGTCATACATGTATACTAACACCAAGTCTTGGGTCTCTGTGGGAAAACATTGAAACCGATGGCTATAAGCTATTGTAAACAGGCAGTTTTTGTGACATTTTACCAGCCTGAGTAGTCATAGACCTTGTAAATAGGTAGCCTTGGCAGATATTACCAACTTAGATAAGGACAAGTGAATCATAGGCAGAGTCATAGTGACCTATACCCTGAACCTTCACCTAGCTAATACCCTGTTCTGAAAAATATTTGTATTCCCCCTGAACACCCACGCTCCAGTGTCATCCCCTTCCCCACATCCTGTCTTTTTGTGTTTGAAACCCCTGTGTGAATGAGTATAAATTACAATTTGAAAAAAAAATGAATTATATATATAAAAAAAAATTTTAAAAAAAAGAAGGAAATGTTGAGGCAGGAGGATTACAAGTTAAAGGTTAGCCTGGGTTGAACACTGAGATTCTGCCTCAAATTTTCCTCAATATCACCATCTCAAAACACCCTCAAGTATTCAAAATACTTGGTAAAGAACAGTATTTAAACCTTGGACTGAATCCATTCTTTGCTGCTGCACAGACGAACATCTATAACCATGGTAACTCACCGATAATGATGATGACAATAATCACCAGGACACTGATCCCTATCGCCCACATCTGCAACAAGACAGATCCATTCAACATTGCAAAATAGACAGGGCACAACAACCACAGTGGGAATAATTTATATCATTTCTAAAGCCTAAATTTTAAATTTTCAGTTAAGGCCTGAAGTTAGTTATGGGCTTTCAGAAGTGTATTCCTATCCTCTGTGGCCCCTGGAAAGAGACACATTTCCTTCCACACAGGCTCCTGATCTTGTCCCATTATCTTAGTGTGTCCCTTCTAAACAAGGCATGACAGGAAGTATCTGAGCTCTGATCACAGACAGTCTCATTTGCTAAGTCTGATTGGATGATATTCATGTGTTGCTTTCTCCTCTTGTTGAACAAGGTGGGATTTCCTAGCATTTAATTTTTGAAATTGGAGCCATTCCCAGAATGGGCAGCAAACTGAGCATCAAAGCCAACACCCCATCAGTGTGTTCTCAGGTACCTGGGCTGCAGTCTAGCACCAGTGACTGCTTTGGGCAGTCTGATTCTGCATGTCTTTTAACTTTAGCCATAAAACATGGGATTAGATTCCCAGCTGTGGGCAAGGAAAGGGATGTAGACTCACAGCTGGCACAGATTCTACCCAGTACCCAGAGTCACCACATGCAATGCTGTGCCTGTGCAACACTCGGGGAATGCAGAGGGACTGCTGTGAAGGTCTGTCAAGAGAGCATTACCTTGCAGTTCTTCCACCAGTACTTTCTCTTCAACTTGGCAGCACTTGTTTCAAACTGCGAGGCACCTGCCTGCAGTGCATCTGCACGGTCATCCAGCTCCGAGAGCTTCTGGTCTCTTTCTAACACCTTGTCCACATTGACTCTCATGATGTCAACCACCTGAATGGACATAATCACAGTTACACAAAAAAAAGAGAGGAAGAACAAAGCTCCACAGGAGTCTATGGGCACTTTGTAGTTTTTCCAGATCAGTACTTTATTATGTTGAGCTAAACTTTCACTTAAAAAGGAGGCCCAGGCCTTTGTGGTAAATCCACACAGCAAACCAGGAATAAAAGGGAACTTCAATACTGGGCACTCATAGGGAAACCCACATTAGTATCACATGCTATGTGAGAGACTCAGCTCCTAAGATCTTAAGCAGAACAGCGGAGTGCTTCAGTGTCATGGCTGTTCACTACGATGGCAGTCCTGGTCAGGGCAACTAGTCAAGGGAGAAAACGGGTTGGAAACGAGGAGTACAACTATCTATGCCACATGTAAGAAATTCTACAGAAAACCCTTACGATTCCTTCACAGGAGGCTGGAGAGATGACTCGTCAGGTAAAAATTTGTGTCATCAAATCCAATGACCTGAGTTCAATCCCTGGGACCCACATGGTGCAAAGAGAAAACTGACTCCTGCAAGTTGTCCTCTGACCTCTGGATGTGGTGGATGTACTGTGTGTTCCCACCACCAATTATTTTTAGAGCCAAACACTATGCCCATCAGTAATCCCTACACTCTTACGGCAAGATCGTTATGGGCCAGTTAGCCTGCATTTTACAGCAAAGCATGGCAGAAACAAGAGAGACAGCGGCTTAACAAGGTGGAAGAGGACCAACTCCAAGAAAATTGTCCTTTGACCTCCAACACATATGCCATAGCATACCTGTGCCTGCTGAAGTACCTTACCTCTTCAGTACACACACATACACACACACACACACACGCACGCACGCACGCACGCACGCACGCACGCACGCACACACGCACGCACGCACACACGCACGCACACACGCACTAAATAAAAATATTTAATAGAATTTTTCAAAATCTACAATGAATAAATTCAGTCAAGTTTCAGCATCGAGTATAAACACTTACCAGTTGCTTTTCTACATGCTAGTAATGAGCAATCCAAAAGGAACATTAAGAGAACAGTGTCTTTACCAAAAAACTCAAAATAAAATTACAAGCAACATATTTAATTAAGTAGCTGGAAATCTTGCAGAATAAAGAAACTCTACATCGGACTGAGTAGGTAGTTCAGTGGATAAAGGGCTTGCTGCGCAAACACGAGGACCTGAGTTTGGATATGCAATGCTCACTGAAAAAAACAGGCGTGGCAGTCTGCTCCTGTAACCGCAGCACTGGGGTAGGCAGGTAAAGCAGGATCCCAGAGACTCACTGGCTAACTAGTTCAGTCAACAGATGAGCTATGGGTTCTCATATGCTATGGGTGTAGGACCCTGTCTCAAAAATTAAGGTGTAAAGAAAATAGAAGAAAATCCCTGATTTTGACCTCTGACCACCATTGTGTACACACATACATATGCTACACTCACTCATAAAAGAGAAGCCAAAACAATACAGAACACTGCTTTAAGATGGGCACAGTAGCACATACCTGCTATTTGGGAGGCTAAGGCAACACACACACACACACACACACACAGAGGGAGAGGGAGAGGGAGAGGGAGAGGGAGAGGGAGAGGGAGAGGGAGAGGGAGAGGGAGAGAGAGAGAGAGAGAGAGAGAGAGAGAGAAGACATCTATGTTGGCACATTGGAAGACTTAATACTGTAGAAATGGCAGTACTCCTACAGTGACCTACAGAGTCAATATAATCCCAACAGCTCTGTTTCCCTAAGAAAGACTGTCATGTAATTCCCACTCCTGTGACTTTTTTCATATGTAAGCTCAAAGAAGAACTGAGAATAAGTAAACCAATACTAAAAGAAAGAGTTCTAATAGTCATTTCAAAGCTCACCACAAAGCTAGAATAATCAGAACTGTGGCGCTGGCACAGGGGAAGATCAAGACCCGTGAGAAAGAACTGAGAACCCGGAAATCTGCTTACACAGTTATAGAAAATCGAACTGGTTAATTTATTGGTTGATCCATTCTGGTGCCAGCGAGGCTTGTATAGGTTAGCCAAGTGCACCACCACTGAGCATCACTTATCACCTGCCAACTAACTTTCAAAAGGATGCTAAGACCAGCACATGGAGAAAGAATATGCTTTTCAACAAATAGTGCATACCTAAGTAACCATATGGAAGGAATAGAGCAGGGAGCTAAGTTTAAGTGCTAAGACTATAAAAACTCTCAGTAGAAAAAAAAGTAAAGCTTTTTTCAGGCCAAAAAGGTTTATTTCATCTTACAGTTTGTAGTCCAGGGAAGGTGAGGCAGAAACTGGTAACACAGATGTCACGGAGAATGCAGCTTATGGGCTTGGCCCCATGGCTTATCTGGCCTGTTTTCTTACATCATTCATGACAACTTTCCCAGGGTGGCACCACACAAGAGTAAGCTGGGTATCCCATGTCAATCCTCAATCAAGGAAATGCTTGCCCACAGGCAAATTAGGTGGGGTATTTTCTCAACGGAAGTTCCCTCTTCTAAAATAACCCTAGCTGGTGTTGAGCTGACATAAAACTAGCCAGCACACAGCTTCAGGTTTGGCTCTGGCCTCTTAGATTTGATATCAAAGGCCAGAGCAACAAAAGAAAAAAAAATCAAGTAACTTAAAGAGATAAGTTGGGCTTTATAAAAAGGAAAACCTTCTGGCATCAAAGTATACTATGAAGATCGTGAAACTCAACCAACCCGGAAGATGGAAATACTTATGAACTACGTACCTGGTAAATGTTAGAAGTGAAAAATACATCTAAAAAGATGTAAATACATAGAAGAGCCTCACAAGTTAACGACAGAAAGACAGTACAATAAGAACATTTGCAAAAGAAGTATGTGTGAGAAACATAACTGTAACCCTGGAACTTGGGAGGCTGAGACAAGAGGATCTTAAGTTCAGCAATAGCCTGGGTTATATATAATAAAACCCTGTCTCTGGAAAAAATACAAAACAAAACAAAACAAACAAACAAAAAACCCTGTAGTAACATAAAAAGGGGTAAAGGACTTGAATAGTCACTCACTGCTTCAGAGACACACAGATGGCCAATACACACTAGAAAGGTGTTCACTGTCACTAATCATTAATCAAATCATTAATTAATTCAAAACCACAAGGAGATACCACCTCCTGCTTGCTGATGGCTGCAGCGCCAAACTCAAGAGCACCAGGACAGTGGACACTGCTGCCAGAAACTAAGCTACTATAGGGAACCACAGGCTCAACTGCCAAACAACTACTGTACAAAGCAGGAAGGCCCACACCCAAATGAAACAGAAATGAACATTTAAGATCTGGCTCCTGGATATTTACAGCAACATTATATCAGCAGAGAGGTCAGAAGAGCTCAGTTACCCATTAAGTATGAAGAGATAACAAAGCATGCTTTACTCAGATCACAAAGGATCACTCAGCCAAAAGAGGAACAAGGAGCCAGCACAGACTACAACTCCATGACCATGAAGCACACGGAGGAGAAACCTAACACTGTCCCTGGCACATGCTACACCTGGAATAGGCAAACCTGAAGGAACAGCTGACTACAGGTTATCAGGTAACTAGGAGACTGAGGGGCGAGTGACTGTGAAATGAGTTCAGGATACTTCTCAGTAAAGACGAAGAGTTCTGAAAGCAGAAAGATGATGACTGTGCAACCCACTGAATATTCTAAACATGTTATACACTAAGTGACAGACCTTAAAAACGCTTAATTGTATGTTACAGGGATTTCTCCTCAAAGAACAAAAACTATATTCTTTTTAAAATTTCTTTAATTTCTAAAAAGGATAGAATTTGAGTTTTTAAAATTAGTGTAAAAGTCTAAAATGTTCAGAATTAAGTTCATAAAGAAACCATCATAGCAAAATCTTACTGTATGATTCAATAATAGTATCTAAGGTAACTTGTTTCAGGATAGATAAAAGCAGAATGATTGTGCCAGGTCATCGGTGGTAGCAAACGCCTATAACCCCAGCACTTGGGAGGCAGAGGCAGGTGGATCTAAGTTTGAGGCCAGCCTGGTTTACAATGCAAGTTCCAGGACAGCCAGGACTACACAAAGAAACCCTGTCTAGGAGATATGTATGTATGTATATAATATGTATGTATATGAGTAGGGATATAGTTCAACCTGGGTTTAGTTCCCAGCACCAATAAAGCAGCCGAAAACCTTCTGTTACTCTAGTTCCAAGAGTCTTCTTCTGGCCTCTGCAGAAACTACACACATGTGTGTGCATAAAAACACACATACAAACACACACACAGAGTACACATACATATAGCCAAAAAACTCATTCACTTAAATCTTAATAAAAAGAATATGGAAATATTGGTCTGAGTTTCTCACAGAATCTTTACTATCGCCCTGCAAATACATCTTTAGAAAGACGACTTCTGATATAGTCAAAATTTATGCTCACACACCGATGATGATTTTTTTCCTAATGTCTAAAAAAATGAATTCCATGTGTCTGTGTGTGGGTGTGTGCAGGTGCACGCAGGCACCCTTGCCTTGTTGGGAGTTACAGGCAGTTTCGTGGTCCAAATGAGAGTGCTTGGAACCCAGATGGATCCTCTGCTAGAACTTTAACCCCAAGACATCTTTCTAGATCCAATGACTCTTTTTCTAAATGAGATCCTAGAGAATTCCCATGTTTGTTTAAAGTCACATTTAAAACTGCAGAGCAATACCTCATCGACTTGATTTTGTGTCTGCTGGAGTCTTCGATTACTGCCAGTGGCAGCACTGGACCCTGAAGGCACACCTGTAGACCTGAAAGGTATAAAGTCACAAGCATGAGTGCATTATGATGAGGCAAACCATGGAATACCTAAGCTCCTATCCCATCACCACATGGGAGGGGGACACATGGGAATCTCGGAAGCCTGAAGGCTAGCTCACCTGATACGTGCGGCACTGAACAAGAGACGCTGTCTCCAATAAATGGAAAGCAATGATTGACATGTGAGATGTTCTCTGCTCTCACATAACCATGGCATGTTTGTGTGTATACTGTTGTGCTGAGACTCAGTCTTAACTCCTTATACTGCAATTATTTCTTAAAAGTCCTGCAGTAAGAAATAAAGGCACTAATGTGCCTTTATTTTTATAATCCCCCAATAATTCTTAAGACTATATCTCTTGATAGTGAACAAAGTCTGAAACAAATGTTTAGCAAGACCTGTTCTGTGTCAGTAAAGTTTTTTTAAACTTGCTTTAAGACATACAGATGTTTAAAGCACTCAGTAGTCTCCTGATTTTTTTTTGTTGTGGCAAGAACTGTCTTATACTTAAGAGCAATCACAGAACAGCCAACATGGAGAAGTAGATTCAAAGTACCCAGCGAGGTCTGTGTGACAGGGAAGGTGGCTGAAGCAACTGTCTCTGTTGGAAAGTCTCCCAGAGGTCAATGAATTTGTTTTTTTCGAGACAGGGTTTCTCTGTGTAGCCCTGGCTGTCCTGGAACTCACTCTGTAGACCAGGCAGGCTTCGAACTCAGAAATCTGCCTGCCTCTGCCTCCCAAGTGCTGGGATTAAAGGCGTGCAACACCACCGCCCGGCAAGTATGCTGTCTTTTAAGTCCTTATTGCCTCCATTAAATTCTTGTCTGTATCTAAGACAGCGCCCAACCTGTGCCTTCCCTCACAACTGTCACCCTAGGGTTGACAACAGTTCTTTTTAAGTCTGCACTGTGTCCACCACCAAGGACACAATACTGATGATGGCTGTCTCACAGAACTCAGGGTCCGAAAGTTAAACAGGTAAGGACCGTGCTCTGGAAGCACTATCCATGTATTTTTTTTTTCTCTTTGAAGCCTAATAACTCTCTGAAGAGGATACCACTATCCTTCTCATCTTATTAAAACTTAGGATGAAACATGCAGATGGCTGAAGTGAACCAGTTTAACTCTCTTGCATGTGGACCGGACACTGCCATTTGCACAGCAGTCTGACCAGATACATCGTTAAGTGGTGACAACTTTTAGTGGAAGGTTAGACATCAATTCCCGCTGAAGGTTACTATTAGAAATCAATTTTAAAATAAGAGTGTTCTTGCTTAAAACGGAAGCAAAACCCATTGCCAAGATGCGCTGGGACCGGGACAGCTCCTCTGAGGACGCCAGTCGCTGGTCTAACTCCGCCTGGGCCTCAGCTCCCGGCCAGCTCCCGATCCTCCTCCGGTGCTCCTGTTAGCACCGCCTCGCAGAGAGCGAGCGCTCACGGCCGCCCCCGCCCCTCTCCAGGAAGAAGCCGCGGGGTGTGGCGGCCGCTTCCTCGGTCAGCCGGTGCCCCCACCCCCGCCCTTCCGCGTCTGCCCGCCGGCCGCGGGGCACTCGGGGACGTCGCGGCGCCACGACTCATCCCGCAGCGTCCGGGGGCAGAGTGCACCGCCGGGCCGCCGCCCACCTCAGGCCCCGGGACACTGCACGTAGGCCCGCGAGGCCTCCACTCGAGTCCGAGTGCCGAGCAGCGGCCACCGAGCCTGAAGCGGGTCCCAGGAGTGGGCCGCCGCCCCCCGGAGCCCGCCTCGCCTCGCAGCGCAGAGCGTCACTCACATTTTGGCGACGGCGGCGAAGGGCCGAGGGTCGGTGGACTTGCTCTGCAGGCAACCGAGGCTGAAGAGATGGGCGGGGCTGCGGTGACGTCACGAGCAGGGGCCGGACCGGAACCGGCGATGCGCTCTCAGCCGCCGAGGGCGCGCCGGAAATGGGCGGGACAGGAGGCAGGCCGGGCGCAACGGGAGTTGTAAACTCCGGGCTGACCCGAGTGGGAGGGGCCAGAGCTTGCGCTGAAGTAGCGCTGGCGCTGACTTGTGGGCGGCGTTGTCGGTGGACAAGTGGGCGGGGCGAGAGCGCGGGCGCCTGCGCCTTTGGGCTGGGCTCTTCCGCTGCCAAGGAATCCCAGCAGCTTCCTGCAGTGTCTCCGCTGCCCTGTGTCTAGCCCTGGAAAGGCAGTTCAGAGTGAGAATGGGTACGTTTTACATTTCTTTGAGCCCGCATACCTTGTCTCTGTCTGGGTCGTGACAATGTTAGAAACAGCGGACGTGCCTAACGTTCCAGAATAATCTAGTGGTCCTGAGGAGACAACGTTCTTTTCTGAGAAAGTTAAAAGGCGATAGGAAGTCCATTTGGGGTCTTGACCACAGGGTTTGGGAGAGGTCCCCTCTCAGGTTCTCACATGACAAATATTTGCCATTGCACGCTATTACAACCCCGAAGGAAGCCTTGGCTTTGAGAACTGTAAGTTTCTTCATTTTTGTAATTCCCTGGCCCTACCAGAGAAGAGATACTCAACTTTTGTTCAAAGGGGCGAGTAATATAAGTGGAAAAGTATCCGGTCTCTTAAACAGACTAAGCTCAGTTGGGTTCTCTAAGTGAAATACACAACATATTTTCCACTTCAGCATGGTAACTCCCAAAGGTGTGTGTGTATTGCAATGAAGAGCGCCACTTCAGTGGGTACTAGGTAGAGTAGTAGCTATAAAAAACATTCTGGGTAGGTGGAAATGGAGATACTGGGCACAGAACAGCTGGAGAGCGTGGGGCTGGGTTTAAATAAACAGGAATGAACAGAAAATGCAGTGGGCTCCCGGTGGGAGGTTCAAAGTGTGAAACTGGCACTAGTTCTGAGGTAGATCAGAAGTGAAGTACTCCCAGAGAGATAACAGAACTCTGCATTGAAGAGGACTGGAACAGTGATGAAGAACCCCTAGCAGCGAGACCTTTGTGAGGTAAGCTGGAAAGGGTCTTTTTTTTTTTTTTTTTTTTTTTTTTGAGTTGAAGAGTGTAGCTAAGTTGGCAGAGTACTTGTCTAACATGTCCTGGGTCTGATCCCCAGAACCACATAAAGACCCAGCCTGTTGGCACACCCATGATCTCAACAAAAGCTTTAGGTAAAAGGTTAAGAGGTTCAAGGTCATCTTTAAACCTAAGCCTTGGGAATTCCTGGGTACTCTGAGCTACATGAGAAGGGTTAATTTAAAATTGAGATCCTTATCTTCTAAGTAACTGCATTTAGGATAAATCCATGTGTTGAGGAACGAGGCAAGGTAGGTGAAAAGCAAGTGCTTTGGGAGTGAAGTGCTGGGTGGGGAGAACACTGCATGTGGAAAGTAAAAAATAAAAAAATAAATAAAAATAAATTAAAATTTCAGTTCTATGACCTCACCCTCAGCACCTTGGATTTCATGTCAGGTTAAAGCAAAACACAGATAATATGGGGAAATTTTCTTCATTTTTAATTTACAGCAGAAAGAATATAAAGCATTCAGAAAACATTTTCCATATTTTTAAGGGCAATTCAAAACATTTTGCATGGTTTCCAGCAGCTGAGTTCTTCAACAGATCCATTGACTCAATGATGCTTTACATGCACAATTACAAAAATAAAACTTACAAAAAAGAAGACATCTAGACTAGTTTTACATGCAAGTCTCAGGGACCCCCCGTTGGGCGCCAACTACTGTGTGGAACTGCCATAAGCGACCGTGCAGCCAGAAAGGGGTTCGTCTTAATGTCTTTATTTCATTCACACAGTACAGCTGATTTTGAATGGGTAACAAGGATAGCAATTAAATCTTCAGGAGACAGAATAAGATTAGCTATTAATTTTATCATGAAATCCTACTCCTGGCACTTGGGAATTCAGATTATCCAAGAAAGCTGCGCCTACCTATCACCTTATATTCAAAATTAAGAGTCACAATCAAAAAAGGTGGTCAGAAATGCTTTGTGTCAGTGGAAGTATGCTTCGACCTCACCTAGAATTCACAGTTGTACTGGTAGGTTTTGACCCTACTTCTATCCCCTCCATAAGAGTTTCCTAATTCTTTATAAGTCTCTACAGAGTTTTCTAACTTATTCCGCTAATGATGTGGCATGTGAAACATTTAAAAAAAATAAACGTGAGGGTTGAAGCAAATCCACTGAGGTCATCGCTCTGGTCAAACGATCAGTCATCTGAACCAAAAGCAATGGAGTAAAATGTATCCAAATCCATGACTGAGATAGGATATTCTGAAAGAGCTGGCTTTACATTCTATTCCGGTATGAATACAATTGTTTATGTAAATTACTCAGTGTCCTCAGGACAGGCCAAATCGTGTAAAATAATAGGTATGGGGGGGAGGGGCGGGGGGTTCGAGGATTGCAACAGCTGCAACATAACCCACACGTGTAAAAACAAAATCAGGTCGGGTCAGCTTACAAATGTACAGGTGGCTCCTAGCTGTGGGGCTGTCGCTGTTCCAAGCTGATCACAAGCAGAAAGACATGTACTGTACAGTAATTTGAGGTTGGCAGTGAAAGGAAGTAATTAAAAAACAAGTACAATTATAGAAAAGGCACCGAGAGCACTGACCCCAGTTTTTTTTTTCACCACAATCCTTTTGTTTCTACCTTCCTTCTGAAGACACCAGCTTAAAGCTCATTTGTGAATATTTTTAGGCTTCACAACAAGCCTTGAGTTTTAACTCACGGTTGGCAGCCAGAACCATGTTGGTTTTTTTGTTTTTTTTTTTTAAAAAAAAAAAAAAAAGAAAATCTCATACCAACCGATTCTCACACTTAACCTGGGAATTTTAAACTGGCATTAGCAATGCAAAATTGGTTCTCTCATAGGTTAGCTTTGAAAGCATCGGATTTCTTTGGCTCCTCATTACCTGGAAAGTACTGTACCATGGCACCCTTCCGTCAACACCAATCTCCACCATGTTTCGCCACGTGAGCAATTTTTATTAGATTTTTCTAAAATTTATATTTCCAGCAGGAGATATGAAAACGTGTTGTTTTTCTCATTTTGTCCTAATTTTTGTTGTTGTTGTTGTTAAACGTTGATCATCCTAATGTTCTTTGTTGGTGTGAGTGGATGGTGTTAAGGTCTCTAAGGATTCATCTTATGATTATCTAGTTTGCAAAAGTAACTTAATTTTCGTAAGCAATATTAGCATTCACATTACTTGGCACCTTTGGCAAAAAAATTTTCTTTTAAATAAAATAAAATAAACTCCTGATAGGCAAAATTAAATGTAAACATATCCTTTTTTTTCTTTTTTTAAAGTAATGCTACTCTGCCTCTTTTCCTAAGTCTAAATACAGTAGCTCCTTTTTATTTTTTGCAGGTCATGCTTTAGCAAAATGTTCTTCTACAGAACATTTAAAATAAAGTACTCTTATAGTGAAATAAAGTTTTTGTTTCATTTTACAGACCATAGCCACTAATGCTTTGCTTTTGTTCTTTTTCTTGGTTTCATGCACATCTTTGTTTTAATATATACAATATATACAAACAATACATCCACATTGTTCTCGCTCATTTGGACAAAACTATACAAATAATTTCATCTTGCCATGTTATTGACCTCTGTGAATAAAATATTTAGCAATTACTATAACCCCTTTCAAATATTTTCTCACTTTTTTTTTTCCTCATTTCTACCTTTTGTATGTACACAGAAACCACTCTGTTTGGATGAGATAGAGCCAAAACATGGAATTTACTGGCCAGAATGCAGCACCACACTGGTCGTTTAGGTGGCAAATGTCCAGGCAAGGTTTATGATCCCTTGGTATTACTACGGTTTCCAAGGTTACTAAAAAAGGCTACATGCGTTACCAAGTCTTAAGTAATCCTCACTGCAAGAGAGTGGGGCAGACAAACTAAAGTGCTGACCATGAGAAGGGACAGGATGGTCACTACCCTTGCAGGTTCCTGGGAGGTGGTGGGGGAGCAAGAAAATGAATTTAAATCCTGTAAGCTGTTTCTCATTATTTCCCGTGCATTACCCGTTTACCACACACCCACCCCTCTGCAAATTTTCACAAGACATTAAAAACCTGCAGATTTTAAAAGTTGCATTAAGTGTGCTGTAGAGATTCAAATGGACGGACGAACAAACCGACGGACGGAAAGAAGGAAAAAAAAAAAAGCGAAACAGAAACTCAAAAGCGAACGGTGAAGGAGATGAGGACAGGCGGACTCGAACGACTCGGGTGATCTAAGCCCTCCACTGAGAACCAAGGATTCAGCTTCTTGGAAGTCACCGCAGGTGCAGGCGCAGCGCTCCTTGTGTGGCTGACGTCGCCCCGCCTGTTCTTATCTATATTTTTGGTATAAATATTTGTACAGTTCCACACGATGTTTGAATACAGCCCTAGTGACAAGGAAGGCGGCTTCCTCCTAAGACGAAGCCCTTCCAAGTTCCTCCTGGTGTCTTGTTTTTCCTGCGATTCAACAGAAGAGTTGAGTTCCAAGATGTCTTGCTGATCAAATTAAAAGTTGTCCATGAGAGTGCAAATGTAACGACCAAACATTCTCGTTAAAATCCTGCAGCTGACTCCCCAGAACTGCAGAGGGATTGTATGTGTGTGTGTGTGTGTGTGTGTGTGTGTGTGCACAAGCGTGTGTGTGTGTGTTGTTGCATGTCTCTGCTAAAAACAGAAATGGAAAGAGTCTGAGAAGCAATGTCACATTGCTAAGGGATGCTGCTGTATGTCTTCAAGTTCCTTGGCCTTTTTCAATTCTTTCACTCTGGAAGAGAAACAAAACACAACACCAGGTGATAACTACAGAGTGACCAGATAAAGGACGGGGGCTATCGCCCCTGAAATGAGATGCCCAGACAAGCCCCTTCTGAAGACTGACAACAGGAAAACTTGTGAAATTGTTGGGAGAATACCCAAAGAGGAAGATGTGACCCTACGTAAAGACACGTTTCACAAGGGCAC
Source organism: Grammomys surdaster (assembly GCF_004785775.1). Lineage (NCBI taxonomy): Eukaryota > Metazoa > Chordata > Mammalia > Rodentia > Muridae > Grammomys > Grammomys surdaster. The sequence continues at coordinate 4,583,666 of NW_021620991.1, read as the reverse complement.
TCCAAGAAGAGAGCAGAGCTATTTGCTCTGTTGTTCTGAATCAAGGGTGACACTTGCTTGGGGACATTTAATTACTTGAGAACTTCTTCCTTTGTCTGATGGACTGCTATAAATGCCCCACAATTCCATGTGATATAAACTAGGGAATTACCACACAATTTATTTAGCTCTGAGTTGACCCAGGAACTGAATCATTATTTTACTTATAGACGCCAGGCTGCTGGCTACCTTAAGCCAGCACCAACCTACACCAAGTTCCTTCTCCTACTCTGCTATATTACTGGGTCTTGGCTCTTCATAATTCTTGGTTCCCTCCCATTTCAAACTGTAACTTTAAAGTTCATGTTCCTTCTTAGAGCTCCCAAATGGGCAGCATTAGGATCAATACCAAAAAGGGACTTTGTTTTGCTTATCAGAAATACTAAACACTTACGTGAGACTGCTCCATGACGGCCATGGAGAGCTCACACCGTGGAGAGCTTTAGAAACTGCTGCTCCAGTTTCCATTTTTAAAATATAAGTCTGTGCCTTAAAAATGTGCTGCCTGATGAGATGAAGTGCGAGGGAAGTGTTGTAGGATATGAGTCTATCCCTCTGCGTGGACCATGGCAAGTGCATTAACGGCAGAATGGTCAAGTGCAAGGCAATGCTCACTGAGTCAGCCAGTCTCCAAATGCCACCTGCCACAGTAACATCTGCTTCCTAGAAGCTAGCATGAGAGGACAGTTTAGCCAGACAAGAAGCAGGAGTTCCTGAGGGTATTCCTTCACTGCCCCAGTGACAGAACAAGGAAACATTTGGTTGGTAATGGACTTATTCAGACATCAGTCAAATGTGGCCTCTATCTAAGGTCTATCTTACTGTCTTAAGATATGCCAGTCCATTAAAAGTTATTCAAGATGAAGGTTAGTATTTTCTAAATATATTCAATAAAACTCAGGCAAATAGGAACATTTGGGGAGATGGGGTGAATGGGTGAGGAACCAAACTATTGGTTGGATCACACAGGTTGGCAATGAATGGAAGGGTAAGAACTTGTAGATTTACAACCTTCAAACAAAATCATTTCTTAAGAGTGTGAAAGCTGTTGTGACTTCTTCAGAGAAAGAAGACATATCCTTCGGAAGAAAACCTTTATCATTTATATTAAATTGCTGTTGTAACATGAAAGCTTGCTTATCTAATTTACTGCATACACCAAGCCCAGCTTAGCACAGCGTATTTATAAATGACAGTGTATCCCCTAAACTGTTCTTTCTTAAAGCTACATTTAATATGTTTGTTGTTGTTGATGATGTTGTTGTTTGTTGGAGATAGGTTTTTCTGTGTAGCACTGGCTGTCCTGGAACTCACTCACTCTGTAGACCAGGCTGGCCCCAAACTCAAGAGATCTACCTGAATGCTGAGATCAAACAGGTAGTGTTCCACCACTGCCCGGCTTAATATGCACTTAATAATTAAGGATATCATAGCGAATTAGGTCCTAGGATGTGGCACCATGCTGCAGTATAGAATAGTATAGGATTATAGGCCCCTAATTTTGGACATGCATACTTGATAAATGGCTTCTTAAAAATTGAAACATGCTATAGGTCTCTGTTCAATTTTTAAACATGCAGCATCTAGACTAACATCCCTTTTGGCTGGAACAATGCAAGGCATGCATGGATGCCAACCTCACTTCCAGACATGCAGTGTCTGTGCTCACGCAGACGCGTCTGCCAAAGTCCTGCAAGATGTGCATGCTATGTCAAATACCATGGGTTTGTTTTTTTTTTTTTTTTTTTTTTGTGCATTGTCACAGAACTCACTCACAGCACCGCTGCTGAGACCTCTAGAGTTTCAAGTTGTCTGAACTCAGAATCTGGTGGCATCACCACAGATACAGACCTTCATCTTCCTAGAACCATTGGAAATGCTTTACACGTATTAAGTTCAACACTGAGGTGAAATAAAAAGCAGACTGGAATTCTTTAGGCAACTTCATACCAAAGAATCTATTACCAGCTGGTCAGGATAGGCATAAGTTAACTCTACACATCTAGTTAAACTGGTCACCAGGATGGGCTTTTGAAGACACCCTTCTGCCTCTATCACTTCTTTCAGAACTAGTTAAAATGTCATCTAAGTTTTCACAAAGGTTTAGGTTGCCACATAATGCTGAATTAATTATGAATTAATGATGTCGTCACAGACCACTAAGTTAAGGAGAGAGGCATGTCTACACACACAGGAAGTCTACATAGGAAAAATGAGAACACTCCAGTTTTCAGATACATTTCATCACCCTACACTGGAATTATGCATGACATTCAATGAGTGAAATGCCATAGGACTTTTCTTTAAACAGAAGTCTGTTAAGGGATGAACTAGAGAAAAGATCGTGAGGGAGAAAAGACTAATCATAGGCCAGTGTTGCTCAAGGCTCCTGAGTGCCTGTAACTGAAATGCAGCCACTGTCTCTAACTTGTAAACCCAGACTGTAAGTTTCATAGGAATTACGCAACCGCCTCAGCTTGTGCAGATGATAAGTATCAGAGCAGCGACCTGAGCTCATGTCTCTCTGCTTCCAAAGCCATTCTCTTCCACTCCTGGCCTCTAAAAGTTTTGTTTTTAAATTCCTACTATATTGTTTTTTTTCAAAAGGCTTCAATAGGAAAAATAATCTGGACCATAGTTTGAGTGAAAGAAGTAATGATTCTGTTTTCTCCATTCGAAGACACCATTGTTGGTGAAACACTATAATTGAATTTAATTACAATGGGGGAAACACACTCATACAGAAGTGCACCTGGTCTAACGCAGTCCTGGAACCCTGAAACACACATAATGTGTCTGTATTCCAAGAAGACAGCCTGCAATGTAAGACAGACACACCCTGTTGACACCAAACCACCGAGACAGTGGGAAACAGACCTGAGCTGTCAGTCCTGCTGAAATCACCAGAGAGGGCTTCATGGTACTTGAAGAGATAATGACTATGAAATAGGTGTCTACATTTCCCTTTAAATCAAACACTAGGCAGATAAAACCAAGCATTCAAATTATATTGCCTCCAAAGAAATTCTATGTCTCTAGGTTGATTTGGGACAGTACTAAAACTTTCAAAACAGTTATTTCAAAGATTTCAAAAAAATTGATTTTGCCTTATCATTCATGGACATAACATTAAAACATGCCTTTACCAAGAAGAAAACTATGTAAGTCTAACAATCATCTCTGCGTCTTCCTCCTTGCCTGCATGTTGTTCTCCACGAACCACAATGGATACATGCTTCTATATTAACTACCATGCCTGTTTGCCATTCTGTAAGATGTTTCTTTAACGGTTTTACTTTAGTGCATGTGTGCACAGCACTGTATGCACACATCGAGGCCAGAGGGCAGCCTTCAGGAGTCCATTTTCTTCCTCTATCATCAATTCTGAGGATCAAACTGTTAATGCAGTCAACACATATGCCCACACAGCCATCTCACTGACCCTAAAAGGTTCCTAAGATACTGTTCTATGTATCTGTTAGAGCTTCATATTATAAATGTGTTTACATGACAGAAACTAAAAAAGTTAGTGGAAAAAAATAATTCACTTCTATTTTACTCAAACCAAAATCAACTACCTAGACTATTTTGCTTTCTATCTCCCATGTTACACACATGTTCAGTACGTGAACCTGGTAAACACAGACCTCAACTTATGAGATTGGATTCCTATTTGGAAATGCAGGACCTGTGGTTACTAGATTGCATAGGTACTCAGCCAACCTTGTTATGTTTCACAGTAGCTAAGGATTGCCAAAGTTTGAGTTTTCTTAAAGAATTACAAAGGTGAGGTCCACATAGGACTAAGAACTTAAAATGCCCAGGTTACCTCCAATCAATCAATCAATCAATCAATCAATCAATCTACCTATATCAATGGATTGTACTTGTTTCTGAATCCCATTACATAGAACAGTCTTGCATGAGATAGGATAGACAAACACAGGACAGAAGCTAGAGTTTTTATATGCACAGGTATTGCTTCCTCTTAAGGAGAGCTGTGAGGAGCACATCTTTTTCTATTTTTGATTATGTGTATGTGTCAGTGTGGGGGCACATGCACAAGAGTGTAGGTATGCTTTCTTGGAGTTGGAGCTACAGGAGGATGCTGAGAACCAAACTTCAATCTTCTATAAGAACAGCACATGTTCTTAACCACCGAGACATCCCACTGGCCGGAGGCCCATGTTTCTGACCCTCTTATCAGTAATTTGGACTAGCTTGACTAGCTTGGAGGTGCAGAAATCAAGGCAGCAAGCCTTTGAATCGTGACCATTCAAATCACCAGGTGATCCCGAGATTTTTACAAGCATTCAGGCTGCAAATAACTCACACTCTGAGATACTGAGGCAGTCTCAACCAAAACCAAAAAGAAAGCTGCATCAAATGGACTGGAGTGATGTATAAGCAGCAGCTCTGAAAGCCAGCAGAAGCTCCAGGGTTGACTCCATCAGATGTCCAATGAGATACATGAATAAATGAGAGGCCTGCTGCAGACTCTAGCAAACAATGGCTTCATGGGAAAAGCGTCAGGCAAAGCCGCTTCATTACATCTACTGGGTGACGCTCAGCCAGAGAGATGCTTCATGAGTCAGTGGCTTCTAGCAGGCAGAGCCTCGCAGTGCTGGCCATCAAAAAACCACAGGGCAGCCTGATGCTGCTTTCTGGTTAGTTACCTGTTGCTCTCAGGGCTGCAACAGCTTGTGGGAAATTTAGGAAAAGAGAGATCTTGCCATATTCCAGAAATTTCATTTGGATTGCAAAATAAAACAAACAGAGAGGCCCAATAAGAATGACAGAGAGCATGTTGTCTGCAATTTAACACACACCACTGTGTTCCAAAAATATTCATTTCCTAAAAGAGGTAAGTGAGACACAATTACCTAGAGATTCATGACCCATCCTCCACGGCATGTTCCACATTCACTTCTAACTTCTTGGATAGCACGGGGCCACCTAGAATCTAAACCTCATGTCACATTTAACTAAAGATGGGGCTAACATGTCTGTTGGCCCTTGATAAAGGCTCAGCTTTTTGCAACACTACTCTTTTAGGTGGGGTCAGAAAATGATCCCTTAGATAAAAGTGTACAACAAAACAAATGGCAATCTGTAACCCCCAGAACCTGTGACAGCCTGCTCCAGGCGGTCCGCAGGGCTGCTCTGGAAGGCACAGCTGCTTAGCTGAGGTAACCACTCACCAAAAGGCTTGGTCATTTCTCACAAAGTGAAGGATTGATTGGAAAACTCTGTTCTCCAACACCTGTGGTTGGAATGCTTGAGATTGAACATGTTACCTCTTCTTCCTCAAAGAAGATTTGTTTCTGTAGAAGAGCCCCACCCACCTTTATTAAACATGAGCAGTAAGTCAGTAATTTCCAAAAATAGGTTATTTAAATACCTAGGCTAATCCTAAGGACCCTTTGCTGACTGTGTGCTTTCTGAAGCCCTCTCTGTTACCTTGTACAGAAAAATGAGACAGCTGTCTAGGATATATGGAGAATGGCCTTCCTCATTTATGAGGAGCACAAAAGGACTGTCCTTAAGACAGAGGACAAGACCACTTTGTATCTGGGAAGGGACACAACTCTGTGTCTGCATGCATTTTCAGCCAATTATGTCTCAATACCTTGAGGCCAAGCTGTTGTGTGACTTAGTGACTTGCTAGTTCTTTAACGTGTATCTCAGTGGTTCTGCTGTAAAACTGGGAAACACCACATGGGGCACAGCAGTAGTCCATGTGGAAGGCAGTACTTCTATTATTCTCCTTTGAGAAATCCTCAAACTTTAAAAACCATACACTAACCATGTGAATAAAAGTAAACAATAATTCATTTAAATAATGCAGAATAAACATTTTCTCCTTAAAGGAAAACTGTTTCTGGGAAGAAAGGAAGGAAGGAGGGAGGGAAGGAGGGAAAGAATGGAGGAAGGAAGGAAGAAAGGAAAAAAGGAAAAAAGGAAAAAAGGAAGGAACCAAAGCTCCAAACCATACACTTATCATGAGTTGGTAACTCCATTTTCAGTTATTGGATAAATCAGGAGTTAAGCCTTGGTGAAAGGCAGGAAACATGAGCTGTACTCTGGATGCAAATGAGTGTGTGTTGGGCCTTCCCCAGCCTTCCACAGAGAGGCTGCAAATGAAAAGACACAGTTGGTAATTTTGGGTTACCCTGCAGCCTGGGATATTCTGCACCAGGATGAGCTATGGTGTCCTAAATCTGCTGATGGCGGCGCCTACCTTTGTGGAGGTCCTTCTGTTGTGGGCCTGAGTGTGGCCAACAGCATGTTCCACACTGTACCACAAAGTGTAACTGTACATTTTCAATTAATTTTCAACATATACACCTCTAACTGGTTTGCTGTACTTTATAAATTAACAAAATAAGCATGTTATTATTCTCTCTGACACGCCATCTCAGGACCATACACCTGAGAGACTCCTCGGCTCCCAAGGAGAAGTTCAACTTGGGGGATTACCAAGGGGGGTGCCACTGCAAGTTCTTGAGGAAGAGAGAGGGAGAGGAGATCTTAGTGGCAACTGCACAAAGCCATAGACAAGCCATTCCTCAATAAGGAGCTGGATAAACGGTCCCGTCCCAGAAGGAACCTGAAACCCTCTTGGCTCCTCTCTCTCAAGCTCCCTGCTGGCTGCATGAGGCATGAGGGATGTTATGAGATTCCAGCTTCCCATGCATGAGTGGGAGTCTCCAGAGTTCACGGCAGAATGCAGCAGGCACTAGAGAAATTAAAGTAGGGACTCTGGTTTGCACTGAAATAGCTTTTAGAAAATGAGCTCTCGACAATGATCAGTATCGACATACCAGAAACTACCAAGCTTCCAAAGTGCTTAAGCAACCACTTCCAATGTCAGTTCTCTTCAGCAGGCTCTACAAACTGCATTTAGCATGCAAGATACTACCACTGAGGTAAACTGAGTGCTAGGGCATGCACCTGTCCTCTGAAGGGCTCCTTGTTGTTTCTAGTGGGAGAGGTGGACCCTCCTCTCATTTTCTCCTCTATTTCAAGCAGACAGATCTGAGAGGCTCTACCACACGGGGCCTGGACTCTCCATGGTGAACAATTGTCTAACACCAAGAAGAGTGGGAACCACTAAGTTACCAGCACCGCTGTGTTTCTGGTTTTGGTTCCAAGTTTTCCCTCCAGCAACTGTTCATGGTTAGTTTGTCTTATTCCTGGATTTAAAGTAGTCACAGCTGTCCCACACGTAAGTCATTACTCAAGAGAAATTTGTAAACTCAGTGCTGCATCATCAAGTTGGCGTGGCAGCAGCCTGTACAGGTTGATGTGTTATACTCAATTTCCTCTCAAAAGCTAACAAAGTTAATCCAGATTCCAGCCCCATGTTGCTGAGTTCTTGTCCTGGCTTTTGAACAGTTTTCTGACATTTTCTTTCACTGTAACTTCTAATTGTCTCAGCTGCAATCCTGTACACTCTTGTGTGCAGTGTGCACCTACAGACTGGAATCCTATGCGCAGACGTGGGAACACCGGCAGTGTCTACTGACTATCTAGTCAAGACAATGTCTGCAAAATACAAATGCATTTGCGACAGCTATTCCCAGCAGTAACGTGGAGTCTCTAGGCTCAAGGTACCTCACACGTTTTTAGTAAGAATTAGTTTGACACTGCACATCTGGCTCGCCTTCTGCCATATACTCAATGTCCTAGGCAGGTTCTGCAGGGAGCTTTGTCTCCTGACTTACCTCACACCACAAGGGAAGAGAGGTTTAGAAACGGAAGCTCTAGGCAGGGTGACAGGGAAGTAGTAAATGATTTTTTTCCACCCTAACACTTTCTTCTTCTTTTTTTGGTTTTTCGAGACAGGGTTTCTCTTTATAGACCCTAATACTTTCTAATGAGCTTTCTTGCCTAAGAAATTTTGACCAGTTTTGAGGAAATCTGATGTGGCAAAATACTGTAGTTACAAAACCACTTGCTGAATGTTTTCCTGTAACGCTGCCTCACATCAGCAGGAAGACCTGTGTGGAAGGCGCTCACCCGCCCGGCCTGAGCATGCTGGGCGGTGGTCTCAGAAGGTCCCTCCCTCACTTCCTCATGCATGTGCACATTGACTGTAAGTGGCCGCTCTCCTGTTGCATAGACAGCAGGGTTAGTACTCAGGGTTAGTTTTTATTTTGTCTTATTTTTCATTCAGAATGGATGTGAAATTTACTGGCATACCTACGCTGCAGCCCCATGCAAGCAAGCAAAAAGCAAAATATTGAAAATGGAAGATAAGGAGAAACTGGCTAGCAGGCAGCTAAACTCACCCTTTTGTACAGCCTATGGTCCACCAGGGGGCTTTAGACAGTAAAACAACACCAGAGAGCTATTAGCATATGAGGGTCACAGTAGAAATCTTATCAATAGTTTTATTAGCATGTGAGGGTCACAGCAGAAATCTTATCAATAGCTTTATGTCACCCAAAAGACACTAGCAGGTGGTTTCTCTTGTGGGGAAAGACAAGAACGTGGTGGCATGGTTGGGGACAGAAAAACAAAAAACAAAAAAACAAAACCGTTGCGATCACATAACTTAGAAATGGGTCCTGCTGAATTCTCAGGCCACTGTCTACCTACCTTGTTGAGAGGGCGTCATGAAGTTTTCTACTTAACACAGACTGTAATGCTTCTAAGAGACAGTAAACATGACAGTTCCATTTATGAAAGTAATGCTAAGTAAACCACAATGGGGTGTGCACACCTGAGGGAAAACACAAGTTTAAAATAACCCCCAGGAGAGAGATCCAGGACTTCATGAGGCTCCTTAGTGAAATATGTTAAACAGACAAACGAGAAGTGAGCAGTGCCCACCACGCAGCCAGCACGCAAAGGCCCCTGCTGTCCATGTATGCATTTTTCTATCATCTGAACCATGAAAGAGCAACAGTCTTTATTTTGCTGCAAATGGTGAGCAGAAAGAGCCTCAGACCTGATGCTTTCCTTCTCAGGGGACCTTGCCAGCCTCCCGGAGGATGGGCTGGTTAAAATATGAACTCAGGACAGGTGAGATCTTCAGCAAATTCCTCTGCTGGTTTAAAGCTAGGAGAGGGATTCCTCTGTCCAGCCTACTTCAGCAAGCAGTCTTTTTATGCAATTATACTTTTAGGTATCTTACTCTACTCATCCACTGTAACCACAGACCACACCCTCAAAAGAACACACAATGGAAAGTCAGTGAAGGACTCGGGTATCTCCGCTTATGCTGCATTCCTCATACATGTTTGGACTCAAGAAATACTGAGGAGGGAGCACAGTACAGTTTAAATCATGGATGTTCTGGTTCATTGAAAACGACTTCAAAAGCAACATCGGGGTCTGGACCAGATGAACTAGTCTCTGTGCTGGACAGTGGGGGGCTCTCATTCTGCAGGCAAACACAGAGGGGGAGCTGGACTCATGAGGAGGGAAGAAAAGTGACCTGAGGGAGTCCAAGGTATTTTAGCAACCCCAGAAACTCAGCTATTCTACCAAGTCATAAATGCTTGACCACCAACTGAAAGGCATGACTTAACAACAGAGACAGGAGACTTTGGGGAAACTTGCAGAATCATTCTCATTACATGAGACTGTACCCTGTAGTTTACTATCTGTTTCCTGCCAGGACTTCTTCAGTCAGTTTATTCACACTTGTATTTCATGAGCTAGCTCTTAGGGCAGGAGGGGCAGGGGAGTGTGGAGGAGGTGGAGGGAGAGGAAGACCTTCTTGATCCAAGGCATGGAAGAGCAGCCAGGGCATGGACCTGCCGTCTCAGGTTCCATCTAGAGAATGCCTAGCCCCCTAACACGCTCTTTAAAGTTTTCTATTACTGTTGATGTACTGGCTATTACGCATGTTTGTTTCTACGGTCATACAGATGTGTGTCTGTGTTAAGAGTAAGTAAGTCAAGTTCCCAGTTAAACTGTAAGTCTCAAAGGCAAGGGATTTAAAAATATTAGCAATGTAAAGGGCTTTAAGAAAGAGAACCTAACGTGAGGTCTCTGAGGAATGAGGGGATGGTTAAACAGGAGAAAGAGCAGACAGCGTAGATCCAGCCCAAGTCTGCAGCTCTCAACTGCAGAGCTCCTGATACTCTGGAAACACCCCCACCCCACCCCCGTGCAGCTCCACCAGCCACCGCTATGGACTCTGCTATCTAGAGAGAGAAAGCGAGCCTCTCCCTCCAGCCCAGATGTCTTAAGTCTTCAGCAAGACAGATCATGTGTGAGGAGAAGCTCCTCTAGCAAGGCCCCATGAAAAGATGTTCTATCCTCAGGGACCAACAGGCTGTCTTTTCCTCTGTGTTCCCTGCCTTCTCAGACCAAATCGGACTGGCTCTCTGTGGTAAACTGAGTGGAAATGCTATCCTGTACGTATCCAGCAGAGGGCACCAGCCGCTTAGTGGAAATTTCACATGTGAGAACCTAAATGTTTGTCTTTCTTGACTTTCTGTTTATTATTAGCAGATTAAGGACACACTGTGAAAATCATTATGCAGACGGGTGTATACGTAATAAGTTAAAGAAGAATTTAGACTAAAACCTAGTCCGAGTAAATTACATTCATGCCCAACTCAAAACAGAAAAACACTGCTGGGGGAGGGAGGGTCTCTGCGGTCAGACACAACCTCTCAAGCCAAGATGCCACCATCCTGTTACAACCTGGAGTGCTTGCCCCATGCTTGCTGGAGGTTACCAGCATGACACAGAAGCAGCAAATGGTTAGAAAGGTCAGGGCTGTTCTAGTATTCCTTATGAGCATAAGGAGAGATAAGGACTTGGTGTACCTGTGGCGACAGCGACGCAGAAACCTCATTATTTTTCGAGCAGCTTGGTCCTGCTTTTTGGTCAGCAAACTGCTCCTGAAAAAGCCAGAACATGACCGTCACAAGAAAGGTCCCATAAAGCTTGCAGTGCAGACCCTGAACCAATCTGTCTACGGCCGGAGGAGACTTAGTTAAATGGTGTCACAAATCCAACCGCAAAGCACACATTGGTCCCAGTGTTGAGATTGGCCTGGGACTCTCCCAAGCCTTTGTTTTCTTTAATTTGTTTGAGACAGTGTCTCATGCATCTCAGGCTGGCATCCAGTATAGCTGGGACTTCATCTCCCAAGGGCTGGCAATGCAGGCATGAGCTTCCTCGACCAGTTTGTGTGGTACAGGATACAGAGCCCAGGGCTTTGTACATGCCAGGCAGGCACTCTGCAGTCAGAGCTATGGCTCTCTCCCACGGTTTAAGGAGACGGTAAGACTGATGGTCCCTCCTCTGGGGTAAGTCGGGGGTTCCTTGTAGGCCAGGTTAGCCTCTAGAGTGTTGGGATTACAGTTGTGTACCACCATACCCAGTTTTTTTCCAGGTTTTTGTTTGTTTGTTTGTTTGTTTTTGTTTGTTTGTTTTTGTAGAAACAGGCCTTCTGGTGCTAGCCAGACTTCTTCAAAGAGTGTAGGAGTTAACTCTGAGCTTGATATTCTCTTTGGTCTACTTTCTGTTTTTAATCTTTAGTCTACTATTTTCTAAACTGGAATCACTGAGTCCTAAGAACTCTCCTGAGGTAATCAGGGAGTCGATTAAACATGGCAGAGCGACTCTGTAAGTACAAACTCTGGTCCTGACAAATTCTTATCTATACTGAAGTTGGCCAGTGACATAAAAATAACACCATGTGGCAGATAGAGAAAGGACATCAAAGAGAGACTAACAACTAACAGGTACTGTTAGACAAACTCACAACACCTAGGCTATGCTGGAGAGGCCACCATGCCTCAGGCCCTTCACAGAGGCAGGTCTAGGTACCATGCCAGGCAGATCCTCTGTCAAACCCTGCAGGCTTGCGACCCACCTGAGCTTCTGCTGCACTATGACCGCTGTCCTGCGGGCTGGCCGTCTCCGGCCACACTTCTTGTAACTCCTATAGAAGTTCTGAATCAGCACTGCAGCGCGCCGGCTCTGCTGGAACCGCTTCTGCTCGTAATAACTTCGGAATTTGCTCTGGATGAGGATTGCCGCCTGTGTCATCTTTTTGTAAAGTGCATACTGCAGGGGGACACAGAAGGAACGGGACAGTAACAACAAGAGTCGGAAGTCTTCCAAGCTTCGGGGGTAAGAGACCCTCCTCCTTCCCTATTCTAGTCTCTGCGAGGAGCCGACCTCAGGATGCCAACAGCAAGCTTCCAGTACTCTTCTAAAATGCAAAGAACTAACGCAGGATGGCATGCAGGTAACACGGTATCTCCATCCTCACACGACAACATATTCTGCCTCTCTTCAAGATTTCCAAAGGCATTTAAAATGTAAAAATTTAAGCTGTGTTAAATTTAAGATGAGAATTTACTATCCAATTTAGAAACACTTTAATTCTTAGTCTGTCTTGAGTCCACTCATACAAAGACCTACCTAGCAGTCAGCACCTCTTTCTAACTAATTTACTCCATGCCACAAATTTCTGATGGAGTTACAAGGTCCCAAATACAAGGCTTATCATGAAACGCTGACACGTTTAAGCCATTTCACCCTGCAAGAGTAACCACACTCATCAGACCCATATAGCGAGCCTGGGAATGGACCCTGGGAGGCTGTCAGAGAGCTGTGGATCACTCCGGAGCCATGTCAGAGACCCCCCACCAACGTACTCCACAGATCTAAGGACGAGACAGGAGCCAGGTTTGGCTTCTGAATCAGTCTTGCCGTCCTAAGAACACAAAGCTTGCTACCATGCCACGTGGGAGTTTCAGACACTGAAGAAGTCACACGAAGCCCTTTGCTTAGAAGCGGCAACTTACTGTTGTTAAGGGACCAACTACTCAGAACCCTACCCCAGGCCTAACCACATCAGTAGCTGTGTCATAACACAAGGGAAGGAAACTGACTTCTTGGGATGTCCAAAAAGCAAATCTGCTTTCCCCTGACCTGTTTTAGATTCCTTTCCACCCATCCAAAAGTCCTTTAAGGTAGGAACACTGCAGCTTACGGAGCTTTTATGGCTCATGTCACTGTGTCCTGAACACAGAGCGTGTTCTGGTCCCTGGGTGTCCACAGTGAAGCCCATCACAGAAATTAGGTATTTGCTTAATATTCACTAGGTCCAAAGTCACCGGCTTTGATGGACTGCCCTGGCCATGAAAATGTCCACCTGTTATTAACGCCCAAACCTCCTCCACTAGAAAAAACACAGGTCCCCGAGGACAGAGCTGGCGTGTCTGGCTGGCTTAGCAAAGGAGTGTTTGGTGACTGTGCCATCTTAATGACCCCTTCCTTGTGGCTGGTGATGGGTATGACGTTGGTGACTCTGGTGAAATGGTTTGTGAGAGGACTTGGTGTATCATTACCTTCAAGGCTATCCATGTCAGCTTGGGGGAGAAACAGAAAATACAAAATTAATGTTAGTTTACTGAATATAGGGAACAAACCAAAAACAATTCCCAAAACCACTACAACTCCCAACCAAAACCAAAAGCAACAAGAAAGCAGCCTGGCTATATTAATATCTTCTACCTTCCAAAATAACACTCTTACACTTCTCATCACTTCCAAAGACAACGCCTTCCACCTTCCTAGCCGTAGACAACACTCATTCAGCAGGGATCTTTCACTTCTTTTTTTTTAAATACCTGCTGCCCTCACAGACTTGAAACCTCGATTCTGTGTATGACATAATCTCGTTCTAATGTGAAGCCTGCTCACCAATCACAGAGACAAAGGGACCCCGGTGTCAGCGTTTTACACAATAAACCTTCAGTGTCTGGGATCTCGGACTCAACTGGCCAGAACTCTTGCCTCCCTGCCCCAATAGAGTTTAAAAGAGAAGTTTGGAAAACAAAACAGTAACATGTGTTAGAAACCGAAATCCTGGGTCAGAGGGAGAGCACAGGACCCCAAATTTCTCTGTAGTTATTATACAAGATAGCATGCAATATCCTTTCTGTAACAATGTAAGGGCTACTCAAGCTCCAAGAAAATAAGTCCAAGGTTTTCGCTCTAAAATCTTTTCCATAACTGACAGCGTTGAGTACATGCCTCTGTGTGTGTGTGTGTGTGTGTGTGTGTGTGGTGTAGGAGTGGGTCCAGGTTGGCCTTGAACTTGCCATCCTTCTGTCTTAAGTTTCTTAGTGCTGGGACTAGAGGCTTGTGCCACTGTTTCCAGTAAAGGGACCAAGGTTTAACATTGAGTCTAGACTCAACGAGGAAGTTTCAGGATTTTATAACCACCATGACATCTATAAACTATAACATCTGTTTAATTTTTCTGAGCCTGCTTCTTCCTCTGTGAATGGCAATAAAGTTGCTAGGAGTAGCTTTGAGGCTATGGTGCTCCTGAAGACTGGCATACCCTGGCTCCCCATGTAACTCTGGCTACCCCCACAAGCTGGCAGCAAGGCCTCCGCAAGACAGGAGTTACTCTTGCCCCTATTGGCTAAAGCTCTGAGGCAGGCTGCTGCTTTCTTTTCCTAGGGTTCTTAATTCAAGTCAGGTCTTTGTTGTCAGGAGCTGGAGGTAGTGCTTTTTAGCCAAACTGCAGAGCAGCATCTTCCTCTGAGGCCAGGGCGGCTTGGACAGGTACCCTTCCCTTCTGTGACACACAGCTGAGTTTACCTGTTTGTACTTCCTATAACAGCGCTGAATGACGGCGGCAGCCACTTCCTGCTGTTCCCTCAGGGGTCTGCCCTGAAAGGTGAAGCAAGGGAGATCAATAAACTAACCTAAGAATTGTCAACATACTGAGGCTGGAGAGATGGCTCAGCAGTTAAGAGCACTGGCTGCTCTTCCAGAGGTCCTGAGTTCAAGTCCCAGCAACTGCATGGCAGATCACAAATGTTTGCAACTCCAGTTCCAGGGAATCTGACACCCTCAAATAATTAAATATATATATATATTGTCTGTGGGCTGCCCACATACATATATATATACACATATAAGTATATATATATACTTATATATGTATGTATATATATGTGTATATATATGTGTGTATATATATATATATATATATATATATAAATTGTCAACATACAGAAACTTAAAAATTTTACTCATGTCATGTGCCTGCCCAAAAAATAAAAACCCAGCTTTACTGAACCACATTGGACAACAGTCACTATAAATTAAGAAAAATAAAATTTCAGAATAAATCTCCAACCATTTTTGCTTTTAAAAATGAAACCATGGCCGGGCAGTGGTGGCGCACGCCTTTAATCCCAGCACATGGGAAGCAGGCAGATTTCTGAGTTGGAGGCCAGCTGGTCTACAGAGTGAATTCTAGGACAGCCTGGGCTACACAGAGAAACCCTGTCTCAAAAAACAAACAAACAAACAAACAAACAAAGTCAAACCATATTTGGATGTTAGGAGCCTAAAACTATGCATTTAAGAGGTTTTTAACAAATTAGGTCTTGCACTACTAATCTTTCAGTTTCTTGCAGTCTTTCCTAAATAATCTGACTATTTTTTTTAACACATCTGGACAGTGATAAATTCCGTTAGGAATGTGTAAAAGGTAACAGATCCCACCCTGCCTCACCCCTACCTCAATAAAAGCATATGTCTAAGATGATGACTGAGTTCTCAGGGGCTCAGGGCAGCCCACAGTCCTCAGGTCCCCAGATCTTCAGGAGCTGAGAACAGCTCACAGTCCTCAGGTTCCCAGGGGTTCAGAACAGCCCACAGTCCTCAGGTCCCTAG
>NW_021620991.1:4498149-4567936 GCF_004785775.1 Grammomys surdaster | reverse complement strand
CAGCCCACAGTTCTCAGGTCCCTAGGGGCTCAGGGCAGCCCACAGTCTTCAGATCTCCAGATCTCCAGGGGTTGAGAACAGCTCACAGTCCTCAGGTTCCCAGGGATTCAGGGCAGCCCACAGTCCTCAGGTCCTGATTTAGGCCCTATGTCCTTTGGGGTTGAGGTGTCAGCTTACCAACAAAAAGATGATGAGGGCCACCCTACTGGTTTTATTTGACTAAAGCTCCTGTAAGTTTTTATGATAATACAACATAACAGCTTCTAATAGACATTTTATCAAACCACAAACCACACGGAAAAGGGGTGGGACGCAGACACTCCTCCTTTACCTTGTACTTCCGGAAGGCTGTCTGGACAAGCCTGGCAGCTTCGTAGAGCTCTCTCTGCTCGTGGTCGGACAGTGTGAGCTGAGCGAGCTCATTCTCCACCTTCTCGCTGGTGGATGCACTCAGGAATTCTGACCAGTCTGCCGCAGAGGGAAGGGTGGGTTTCTCGAAAGCCACCTCACTGGCTGGAGAGCCTGCGGGACTCAAGCTGGCATTAGAAGACGGAGTTAGGGTCTCAGTGTACGCACTCCTAAGACAAGAAGAGAGAGAAGACGGTCAGTGGCTACCTCCACCATCCAGTAATTAATGCCCCAGTAATCAATAAGACAAGATCCACCTGAAGCTACCTAGGCCGGTAAGACGCAGCCACTGTTTGTGGGTAAACACACTTGACACTTCAGTTACACCTTGGTGAGGTTCCTACTGAGCACCTAGCATCAATTTAGCACTGTGCTAAATACTAAGCCAGTAAGGATGCTACCTTACCGCTGGGAAACTTTGGCCAAAATAGGTATATCCTGGGATAGTATCAGGTTTTTGTTGTTTGTTTATTTGTTTAAAAAGACTTATTTATGTATATGAGTGCTCTATCTGCGTGTATGCCTGCATGCCAGAAGAGGGCATCAGACTCCATTACAGATGGTTGTGAGCCACCATGTGAGTGCTAGGAATTGAACTCAGGATCTCTGGGAGAATAGTCAGTCCTCTTAATCACTGAGCCATCTCTCCAGCCCTATGACATAGTAGCTTATAAACACTGATGTGGGAAGAAGCAACAGATGGAGAGAGGGCAGAACCAGGGTCTGGAAGTGGCATACTGCCCTGTGTTCTCCTTGGCAAAGTCTCTCTTTACCCTTCGCCTCCCTGCCTCCAGTTAAATCCAGGCCCTTATCCTGGTCAGAGGATCCCAGACTCCAAATCTTCCAACCTGATGTGGGCAGCACTGGGCAGACGGTCAGCATCAGCTAGGTAACTGGCCAGCCAGCTCATCGTACTGCTAATGGTGGCCGGATCTGTTCTTTCCAAGGCTGAGGATTCCATGGGCACAAAGTTCTCCTGCTTGATTCGGTCTGGTGTGGCCTCGATAATGTGCTCCGCCAAGGTCATCATGTTCACCTACAAACAGAAGGCCACAGACCACGTGAGCTCAGGAAAAACAACAAAAAACCCAAAGCTTCAAACTCCCATTTTCTGCCCCGACCTTGTACAGGACATGGAGGGGCATGGAGGTTGGGAAGACAGCCAACATACGCCTCCATACCATGCACTGAAATAGTGTTTTAAGTTAGGCTGCGACTCACGCAGACCTGACTATCTTCTAATTATTGGCCTCACACCTTAGTCACATCTCAGAGAACTTTTGTCTTGGGCCCACTGTCTACTATCAACAGCATCTATCAGTTACGGACCTCATACCTGGTATGGGGGGGGTTCCAGGTAAAACAAGATCTTAAAAATATTGTGACATTTATTGATGGCCAGAGGACAAAGTACAGGAATGTGTTCTCTCCTTCTACCTTGTGGTCCAGGAGACCAAGCTCAGTTGAGCAGACCGAGGGCATGAGAGCAGCTGCTCACAGCCCAGAAGAGGGTGTGGATCCCCTGGAATTGGAGTAGAGAGTCACCCAGCACGGCGCCCTCTGCAAGATCATCAGCCTCTCTCAACATCAAGCAAGAGCCTGCCAGCCCCTAAGATGTCATCTTGCCTCACCAATATCCCACCACTCCCCATGCTCCTTGTCTGGGAAACCCCAGAGCTATGGATAGCAGCAATCTGCAGAACCTTGGCTCAGCTATACCCACTGGCTTCTGGATCTCCTACACTTAGGGGAAGGTTTATGGCCCAGCTCTGGGAAGCAGCACTGTGCAGCATGCAGGAGTGAGAACATGAGCCTAACCCCAGCACACACATTAAAAGGCAGAGCACAGCGCATGGGCCTGCAGTGTCAGTGTGGGACGGGCAGAAACAGGAGGATTCTGGGAGGCTTACTGCGAGGTCCTGCCTCACGCCATTAGTGGGGTGTAGTGGGAGAAGACCTTCACCTCAGCACCCTCTCACACGTGTAAAATAAAATTTAGGGTTGGAGGTGTCTTTTTAAAACTCCTTGTACATCTCTTAAAAACAGTAATCAAAACCACAACAGTTTAGGTTTTCGCCAGATCCTCTGGCTCAGCGGATGGGTGTTCTGAGAGGAACCCCACAGAGAGGGAAGCGCTGCCCTCTGACCATGAGGGCAGCTCGGAAAGTTACCGTGCTATGGGTTCAAGCTTTGTGCACTGGCTCCCCACCGTGGGGAGCTGCTCAGGGAGGCTATGAGACCTTCAGTAAGTAGGCTCCTGCTGACGGGAGTAGGGTGACAGTAAGTGTCATTGACTCGACAGAATCTAGAAGCACCTGAGAGAAGCCTCTGGGCACGTCTGTGGAGAGTCATTCTGACTACACAGAGTTATGAAGAAAGACCAGTCTTTACTGTGCGTGGGCTGTTCTCTGGGCTGGTATCCTGGTCTGTGTAGGTCTGTGTACCATAAAGAAAGCAAGCTGAGCAGAGAAGCATTCACTGACCTGTGTCTCTCGACTTTGGCTGTAAGGTAAGCAGCTGCTCCAAGCTGCCTTGGCCTCCCAGCCACTATGGACTGTGTCTTGAACTGTGAGCTAAATAAACCTTTCTCCCTTAGGTTGACTTTGTCAGAGTGTTTTATCACAGCATCAGAAGAGTCTACAACACACACTGTCAAGCGCAGGCCTTTGAAGGCATAGCGCCAGTTCTGGTTCCTGAGCATGCTCAGTGGGTCCCTGCCATGCCCTCAAAACGGCCATAAACTCTTTAGCCCGTTCTGCACCAGGTATTTTGGTCACAGCAACACTAAGACTTAGAAGACTACATCCCAGTTGGATGAAGCCTCCAGAAAAGCAATATTCTGGGAATGAAATCAGATCTGGGTGGATGGTACGGTTGGGATAACAGAACTGACTCAGGAAGCTGACCTAAGACTTTGTTGACAGTCAGACAACTATCTAAAGTGGGTTAAAGTGGATTTTACAATCTAAAAATCAGGACACCCTCCCCACCCCCCGCCACCAACAAAACCTATTTTAAATGCCTAAGATAAATCTTCCTCAGTGAACAACTATGTGTGACAATGTTTCCATAAAGGTTTAACTAAGAAGAGAAGACCTGCTCTGAAGGTGGGCACTGTCACCCCACGAGCAGGGGTCATGGGCTAAATAAGTAGAAGGTGGAGAGGACCAGCAAGCAGATGCTTCCTGACTGCTGTGCACAGAGAAGGCGCCTCATGCTCCTGCTGCCCTGCCTTCCCCAGAACAATGCGTTACACCTTCACATCGAACCAGAAACAACCACCGCCCCCCTTTGGCTGGTTTTGTCATGCCAAGCAGGAAAGCAACCACCACAGGTGCCAGCAGGAATCATCCACAGCAAGGACTCGGCAGATGGCAGCAGGCAGAGCGGAGCCAGCTGCTGGTTTGTGTGATGCGAATTTTACCACATCGAAGCTACGGTCATCCCTGTAACTTAGTCCATGGCTCCTTTCATGCTTTTATGGCAGACCCAAGGTTATAACAAAGTTTCTGAATGAGCCACAAGAATAGTCACCATCTGGCTCATAGAAAAATACCCAGCCTTCTGTCTACAACACTGACTCATGCTGGATGTGGCAGGACGTACCTCTAACCCTAGCCACTCAAAGTTGGAGGTTTGACACCAGCCTGGGAACTTCATGAGACAGAGTCTCTAGATTAAGTTAAAAGGGGCTGAGGATTGTGCCCAGGGGAGTGTGTTTGTCTCAAGTGTGTGAAGCCAAAACAGTATCATTTGACTCAACTTGGCAGACACCCTCCTGGCTTCACGGTGGTTGGTAAATCAGTGGTGGGGTCCGCCACCCACCAGGAGCAGGGGCTATACTGGTAATAGGCATGCAGGCTTCTTGTCCTTCACAGAAAGCCAGAGAGCTCCCCCAGGGTGCAATGCTCAGGCGTGACCCAGCAGATATACCTCTCTAGGACCTGCTGGCAGGGGAGTGGCCTTCTTCCACCCCAGCATCACCCCTTAGGCAGGTGGGAGGTGCTCTATATCTTCCCTTTTGTTTTGGGGGATGCTTCAAGAGGAATCTGGAAACAGAGGCTCAGGAATAGAGCATAGAAAACCATGCTCTCTGGTTGCCCCTTTTGACTGCTTCTGCATATCTGAGTTTGATGGATTTTGTCTAGTAGCCTGGTGCCTTGTTTAGTCTATGACAACTCTAGTGTCCTCAGAGGACTCTGCTTCCTACGTTCATTACAAGGGCAATCAGTTATTAGCTCTGAAGGGTTTTTCACTACATGCCATGTTTCACATGTCCACAGATGTCCTTCACAATGGCTAGATGACGGCCACGCTAGTCAAAGTCACTCAGATAATCCAAATCCTGCCTGCAGGCTTCCTTGCTGGCTATTTTTAGGGCCTTGACTCTATTATAACCAGTACCAAAACCAGTAAAGCTGCCATCCAGGATGCGAGGAAGCAGGACACTTATTAGGAGTGTGGTAGGTTTAGTTCTCAAAGGGCTGGTACTGAAGGGAAGGCTCTGTTAAGAGCCTGTGGTCAGGCCCTGCTCACGGTGCCTGATTTGCAGAAGGAAAATGTGGTCCCAGGGGAGCAGACAACTCAACATCCCCCCTGAGCAAGACAAGACCAAGAACTCTTTCTGGGATGGGGATGGTCAGGTGTGTGGGGACATAAAACCTGCATGACTTTCACAACTGAACTGTGATGGTCCAGGGCCGCTGTGAGGCTCCAACTTCTGCAGGCTTACCTGAGCAGCCTTACCTGAATATCATCCATGGGCTGGGAGCACTCCTCCTGCTCCGTCCTATCCCGGTAGGCCCCCATCTCTGTATTCACCACCTCTCTGTTAGCCAACATCAGGACGCTCATTGGTTCCCTCGGACGCACCTGTGAAGGCGCCGCGTCCTTTACTACACTGGTCCCCTTCGGATTTCCAGTCACCTGTACTGTAGATACACCAATGTAAAGATCTTTGGAACTCCACTTTACTACGGGCTGAGATGCAGACGCTGGGGAAGCTGCAGTCTCTGGAGTGGGAGGGGAGGCTTCCCGGCTGTACTCCCTCACTCCTTCACTGGGGCTGATTGTCTCGGGGGAAGACTGCTTAGACCTAGGGCTCTGCTTCCTGATATTGGGCTGCTCCGGACTCAGTGCAGTGCAGAGCAGCTTCTCCTGCCTTGCCTGGAAGGGCTCGGGGTTCAATTTATGCTTTTTGGGAGCCGGATAATCTTTGTGGCCCTCAGTGCTGTAGTAATTAGAGGGTTCAGACCGAGGTCTTCTCAGCTCTGAAAAGTACAGTAGAAAGGACAGTCAGGTCAGGTGATGAAAGTAGGAATCCTAAAGAATTAACACTTTATGCCTGGGAGATAAGGAGGGCGAAGCTGGAGGGCAAGGCATGTTCCTGAGGCATAAAAACTCCCCAGCAGCATAGACTGTACTCGGATAATCCTCCTCCAAAAAGTACGTGTTTCCTACACAAACAGACTTTCCATACTGGGAGGGGCACTAACTATTTTTAAAGGAAAACCAGAAGCAATCTGTAGCCCCCTCCCACCAACCCTTAAGTGTTTCCTACAGACTCTTCCTCTAAGGGAAGCTGCAGACAGCCAATGGGGGGGAGGAGGGGGGAGCCGGCAAGTTCCCAGACGACACCCTCATGAATTTGTACCTGGATTGGTGCTCGCAATGACCGTGACTCCTTTGGGTATCTCTGGAGGGCTCATGGCCTCCCTCTGCCACTGGGCCATCCAGCTGTCTGTGCTTGGCTCTTCGCTTGGGGCACAGTGGATCCGGGAGGCCTGTCCCAGCTGGGCCTGCTCGTCTCTCTGCAGGTGCTCCAGACACTCTGCTAATTTCACGTGGCCCCTTGACCTGGCAATTCCCAAAGGCAGCCGTCCCAGAGAGTCAGGGATAGAGATGGCCCGGCGGTCCCACTTGTACAGTACCACAGCCGCTTCCAAGTGCCCTAGGGCACAGGCCCACATCTGAAAGCCAGGCAGACAGGAAGAGGAGCTCAACAGGAGGTGAAAAACGACGTTCCTTCTGCTGTTGCTAGCAGCAGAAACACTAGTCTCTGTGGGCACTCTCGGTGGGGCCACTGGATAAATGGTGCCATTACAATCTTCTCTAATGACTGTCCCATTCCAACGAGAAATAATGGTGTGCTTCTCTGACACCCCCAGAATTTATAAATTCCATTTCCTATGTCAGATTAGAATTTATCTTTGTATTATCGTCAGAAAGGGTCTCGTTACAGCCCAGGCTGGCCTTGACGTGTGTAGTCAAGGATGACCTTGAACCTGGGAACCTCCTGATTCCATCTCCTGAAAGCTTATGTTAGAAGTCTGTACCACCATCATACTCTGATTGAGTCTCATCTTTTAAGTGACATTCTCAGATCCCATTGGGGTTTGGAGTCCTTGTGTCAGTTTAGAGAGATGGTTAGGGGACTAAACAAGCCATCGCTCTCTCTCATTCATTCATTTTAAGATCGGGTTTCTCTGTGTAACCCTGGCTGTCCTGGAACTCATTCTGTAGAGTAGGCTGGTCTTGAATTCAGAGATTTGCCTGCCTCTGCCTCCCAAGTGCTGAGACTAAAGGTATGCGCCACCACCGACCGGCTAACAAGCCTCTTCCTTACCAGAGGAGTGCAGGAGAAGTGGTCCACGTTTAGGGGATCAACTTCCAGTTCCAAATCAATGCTGTCTGCATGCTTTGTGCTGTCGGGGACAGAACAGAGGTTACCACGCATTAGCCAGTGGCAAAAGGAAACACCAGGACAACACAGAACCCGTGAAAGTGAAACCAACTGGGCACCTAGCCTCCCCAGTGTGAAGAAATAGGATTCTAGATTCAGAGAGTAGTCTGGACTTCATTTAACAGAAGCCCAAAGGAAGCAGAACACCTAACATCTCATGTCTCGCTCAGGAGTCTAGGGCACAAGACCACACAGATCTCTTGTGAACTGTCCTGGGAAAAAGCCCTGGTTCATAGACCATGACACACACTGAGGGAGCGGATTCCTAGCCACCAGTGGGAAAGCCCAGGAAACAGAGACATGGGGATGGCCAAGGCCTTTGTGCCTGGCCTTACCGCCATTTGATGAGGGTCTGGATCAGGGTGGCGTAGCCCTGGGCAGCAGCCAGGTGTAAGAGGGTCATTCCACGGAAAGTCTTCGAATGGATCAGATGCTTGGACTTGGCCCAGCAGGCTCGACTCATCATCTTTTCACAGACAACCACCACACGGCTCTCGAAGCAGCTCCCTAGGGTCCCCGCGCCCGACGCACACTACGTCATGAGAAAGTACATGTTACATCCAGGGCCCCAGGCCCTCTTCCACGCAAGTGAGACAAATGACATTAGCAGTCAGTAGAAAACATGGTAACAGTGAAAACAAAGAACTAGAGGTGGGGATGGCAAGATGGCGCTGAGGCTGAAGGCTCCTGCTGCCAAGAGTGAGGGTCACAGTTTGATCCCCTGGAATGTACACGGTAAGCTGTCCTCTGGTTTGCATGTACATACACACAGTTTTATTTTATTTTTATTACATATGTATTAAGTAGGAATGCGTGCGTGAGTGCAGGTGTATGGCTGAGAAGGCTAGAATAGGAAGCTAGGTTTCCCGGAGCAGAGTTTCAAAAGCCACCGCTAAGGGTGCTGGGAACTGAAATTGGGTCCACCTCTAAGAGCAGAATCCTGTCTGCAGAGCCATCTTGCCAGCTGCCCTATAATTTTTTTTTAAAGAAATATAATAGACAAGCCAAAGGTCTCAACCCTACACAAAGAACTACAGGCAACTTCTGAATGGTGACAGTCGGGGAAATGGTCTCCCCAGGACAGAGCACAAGGACCAGTTAAATGGCAGTCTTAGAAGCAACTAACATTACACAAACTGACGTGTGTGTGTGTGTGTGTGTGTGTGCACATATGCATGTACTGACAATGAAAAAAAAGAGGCCATGGAGTTAAAAGAAAATAAGTGGGGAATCTGGGAGGCTACAGAGGGAGAACGGGGCCAGGGAGATAACGTAATTATATTTGGATCTAGGAAACCGTAGCTTCACATGGGTAATAATGAATTTGATATTTTACTGATATTTTACTGATATTTTACTGAAATGTTGCATTTCAGAAAGGATTTTGTTTAAGTTGACAGGAGGAGGCAAAGCAGAAGCAGCAGCTACAGGGGGAGGTGAAGGGGCAGGGAGGGGAGCGAGTGGGGGAGCCAGGGAAACAGCATTGCAGGAAGTGGAGGCACAGGTGACTTGCCATCCTTGTAGTAGCTATAGTGACAGAGACACATTGCTGGGTCTCAGGGGAGTCGACACTACTGAAACTCCTCTAGCCTCTGGAGGGCAGCAGCCACCACAGGCAGCTCCCATCTGGGTCCACAGAGATAGCTGACTCCTGCTTCTTCTAAAGCCAAAGGCTGTGGTGTCACTTCAATGTGGAGATTTCTTTTTAAAACAAAAAGTACCTAAAAGTATCCAAAAACCATTTTTTTTTTTTTTACTTTTTAGAAAGAACTCATACGTGTAGGAGTGTTCTGTCTGCATGTGTGTGCCCACTGTCCACAGACCTGAAGAACTGGAGTTCTGAGCTGCCACATGGGTACAGGGATTCAAACCCAGGTCCTTTGCAAGAGCGGTCAGGGCTCTGTACCAATGAGCCATCTCTCCAGCCTTTTTTTTTTCTTTTAAAGTTCTTACCAACTTTTAAAAAGTGAAAAGGGGTACATGAGGAAGTCTGAGAGATGTGCCATAAGGGTTACTAACTGTTAAGGGCCCATGGAACCTAAGTTCACCAGTGCTGGCCCTGTGGCTTCCTTGCTGGAAACCAGCAACAGAAGAGGAATAACAATCAAAGCTGGTAACCCCAACAAGCTGAGTGCCAGGCAGCAGTCTCCAGTTCAATCCGCTCTTAGAAAACGGCACATCTAGCTAGCTAACCTCTGGTGTTATTGTAAAAGCCTATTTTTTTCTGGCAATAAATTCCACATAATCCAAATAGAACAGAAATAACACTGCTCTTCAGTGCTCTTTATTTTTAAATCTTAAAAAAAATAAAATTCCAAAAATTAAAAAGGCAGACGGCTGATGCAGGGTCATCTTCCCCGGAGCTGTCAAAACATTCCACAGAAGAAGGCTAAGCCAACGCAACGTGCAGCAGACTGACCTTGACTCGGGCAGAAAGCCTGCTCTATATACGCCTAACAGACACGTTTATAGAGACATGGAAACTGTCAGCCAGTGACTAAGCAGGGAAAGTTTCCGACTAAACACAAACAGCCCTATCTCTGTCATAAGTAGTAGACACTATCATTTATTGGGGGACAACTTAAATCAAGGAGAATAAGTCACAGTAGTTGTGGTTGACACTGGATCAGATCGCTGAGGGCCAGCTGTCGTATGGCTGAGCTCGAAAATGCGCTAAACCGTTCCCTTTCTGTGGTGTTTGTCTGTGAAAAGGATTTCATGGGAACCTATCATTTGGCCCTCACATCAATATATGGATTACTTGCTTTACAAAACTTAGAAGTATCAGGTGAAAATCAAAGCTATCTTGGGCTGGTTGTAAGGGTGTAAGCCTTTAATACCAGTGTTTGGGAGGTAGGGCCAGGCAGACCTCTTGCTTTCCAGGCTAGCCTCAACAGTAGTTTATCACATGTGGCTGGAACCACCAATTTCTGAAGATGGGAGACATTACAAGAAAACTGATATTTTTTTTAATGCTTTGCTTTCATCTGTTATTAGTATTAAAAACACCAGTGCTGGAGAGGTGGCTCGGCAGTTAAGGGCGTTGGCTGCTCTTGCAGGGGTCAATTCCTAGCACTCACACATGTGGAACACCAGTTCCATGGAAATCTCATTCTGTCTGCTGGTCTCTTCAGACACTGAGTGCACATGGTACACACACACACACACACACACACACAGAGGCAAAACACCCATGTGTGTAAAATAAGTGAATAAAAATATTGCTAGCATTTCCTATTTTCAAGGTTTGCAAACAAACAAAAGTGGAAATTTGCCAGGCGTGGTGGTGATATACAACTTTGAGCTCAGCCCTGAAGAGGCAGAGACGGCCAATCTGCAATGAGTCCAAGGCCACCACTGTCTACAGAGTGAGTTCTAGGCCAGCCAGTGCTCTATGGAGACCCTGCCTCACGAACAAAAACAAAACAAAACAGAAGGAAGGGTTTGGGAGGAGAGAGAAGGAATTCTGCACAGGAAATCATCCTTCACAGTGAAGAATAGGAAGGGGATTTCCTTGTGGCTTCCAGGCAGGGAAGGACTCAGTAGCTGAGGCAAGAAACACCACTGGGTCTTCTATCTTGGGGTGTTTTTACAAAAGTTTAAATCTCCGAGATGGGATGTCCTCAGCAGCTTCAGGACAGTAGTTTAACAGCAATGCTTTGCCATCTCCCTGTGTGGCCATGCGATACACATTTTGTGCAGTATGTGAAGTGTGGTTGGACTGATGGTTCAGTGGATGGCAGTCCTTGCCATCACGCCTGACAGCCTGCATTCAATCCCAGAACCAAGGTGTTAGGGCAGCTGTCCCCCGGGCCCCACGTGTGTCATGCACACAAACAGAAATGAAGAGAATAAAATTTAAGAAGAAAATGAAAAGCTTTGCGAGAGATGATCGACACCACACTGTGCCTCTCTGGACAACAGTCTTCTGGTCATTTTCTGAGTTCATCTTCCAGGGGCTATAAAAGGCTTAAGGACTGCTAGACTGAATTATGCTCTTCAATTTCTCAAGATAGGCATGAGATACAGACTAGGAGGAGAGGGACTGGCTTAACTCTAGTTCCAACAGACGGGCATCACTGCACCATCACCCTTTGGCCGCTCCTTCCAGTTTCCAGGGAACACAGGGAGATCTGAGACCAAGAGGGACAGCTGAAAACTGGGCTGGGGGATAACGGTCTGCACCTAGGCCTCTTTCACAACTAAGCACGGGCGCCATGGAGCAGGGCTCTGGACAATGACATTAACAGCAGCAGGGAGGACACCGGGACAAACACCGAGCAAACAGAAGCCTACCTGAGCCTGGCCCCCTCCAGCACCGCTCCCACTGCCGCTGCCGCCACCGCCACCTCCTCCTCCGCTGCTCGTCTGCTTGTGCTGCTGGGAGCCGGTCATCTCAGCCATCCTCCTTTCCATCTGCTCCAGCCGCTCCAGGATGGACATCCTGAACTGGTTATCTAGGGCAGAGCAGGAGGTGTGAGGCTGAGTTCTAGAAGAAAAGCATCTGACCTGTGGCCTATGCCAGCATGTGAGTGTGGTGTCCAGAAGACTGGCACAGCAGCTCTGCCAAGTGAGGGTCTACCACAGGCCCATCTCCGCAGCGAGGTAGGCAGGCTGCCTCCACACACCAGAACGTAACGCTTACAGAAGCCCACAGTGCCCAGAGGAAGAACCAGAAAAAAAAAATCCCTGTGTCAAAAACCTCAATTTTGGGTTCCTGCTTCACTATTTGTTTGTGGAATTCCCCACAGAAACCCTGAGGAGATCTGACAAAACACCCCCCCTCACACACACCCACAGCACTCCACCACCACCACCCAGGGAAGACACCGGAAGTGGCTATGATGTCATATAAGCTAGTGGGGCAAGACTTCGAGAAAGAAGGCAGGAGAGTGTAAGCTCCCTTACAGAATTTAACGCTCTCAGTCAGAGACAGGTACACTGTCTCTGACAACAGGCCGTCACTGCAGGAGCTGGGACTGTAATTCAGAAAGCCTGAGTCTATACCACCAAGTAAAGACCAGACAGTACATCCGTACCCCAACCTGTGTGCTAGCACACACCCAGGAAGAATCAGGGTACGCCACAGGAATAAGAAGACCCCCCCCAAATCATTGTGAAAGTCATCGGCGCCTATATTACTGCCACAGGTTCTGGTAAATATGGTGCCAGGGGTGCCAGGAGCACTGAGGAGGGCAGATGAGGTCTCTTGCTGCTGGAGCCCCACCAGAGTGTACAAATGAGGCAGCCAGTGCATGTGACCAGCAACAGTGGTCAGGAAAGGTGACCCTTACATCTGGCCAGTGTGAAGAGAAAAACCAGATACGCAAGCCAGAAATAAAGGGCCTGAGACAAGCTGTGCAAGGAGTGGTGGGCCACAGAGGAGGGAGGGTAAGCAGGAGAGGTGGGCTGTTCGGAACCCTGCTGTCCTGCCGGCTAACTGCACAGCAAGGATAAACCCACAGCACCCCCAATTCTCAGCTGTCCAGTGGGAATCACATCGGTTCATGCTCAGAATGTACTATGCCCTAAGGAAGCGTTCTTGACATCAGCTTCTCAAGGTGAATCACGGTCGTCAGGACCTTGCTGAAGGTAGTTATAGCACATTTCTCCTCAAAACTTCAAAAGGCACAGATCCATTCAGAACACGGCCATCCGAGTCACAGAAAAGCTTGGAAAGCTTAGGCCCCCACAGTGTTCCCTGCCACCTTAGGTAGACCCAGATTGCTGAGTGGGGCGGCTCACATGCAAGAAGGACCTAGAGGCAAAGACAACACTCCGGGGTGGCACCCCCCCTCCCCCACAGCCTTCAGCCTCAGCTCTTCAGCAACGCAGGAGGCAGGTACCATTGCTTTACTTTACAAACAGTGGCATTCAAGGATGGCTCCTCTCTCTGGCCAAACATCCCAGGAAGGAAATATTAGAGGAAGACAGGCACAGGCTGGAAGTGTCCTGATAAAACGTACCTCTTCCTCGGAAACTTGAACTATTAACTTTCCATCAGATACATTTTACTTTACTAAACCAAAGAGCAAGAGGGAGACCTTTTCCCAGTCCTGAAGTCGCCTCCACAAATACAAAAACAGAAAGCATGGCGCTCTCAAGTGAAATGGGAGCCCTCCCCCATCTCTGCTCTGACTTGATACAGCCATCTTGGGTTGATACAGCCATCTTGGAGGGTTTCATCTTAGCATTTATGCATGTGAGTAACTTGGAACCAACACTGTCTGGGATGAAGGGAGGGTGGGGAAGATTACCGGAGGGGCCTTCAGAGTTTGGATCCCAGGAACCCAAATGGTACAGGAAACTCGTTTCTCTGTTGGAGGTCAGCTAAAGACAGAACTCCACCCCTGGGTCACAGCTCAGCCCGAAGCAGCAGCCCCACGATCCTGGGACACGGCAAAGGCTCCTGCTTCCTTCCCACAGTTCGATCCTCAGCTTCACCTCCGTTCACCTCTGGACCTGCATTAGGCTACCTCACTGACTTAATTCTAAACCTCCACAGCCCCAGCACTGCTTCATACTCCTGCACATTCCCCGAGCACTGTGGACCCAGCAGCCAAGATGAGCCGCTCCTCAGGAGACAAAGTCACAGAGGCTCTGAAAGCCCTGGTTACATCCACCCGGAGACAGCCACCAGTTTCCTGAGGAGCGTAGCTGAAGTATGCTGTGCTAAGGGTGTTCACCTGCCTGTCCCTCCTGCCAGGCCCAGACTAGAGGGACACAGGCTCTCCTGATTTGTAAAGACCGAAGACGACACTGGCTTTTAAACTCCAGAAACAGGGCTGCCCTGTCGCCATGCAGTGAGTACTTATACATTGATAAGCTACTGTAAAAAGCACTTCATAAAGATACCCAGCCTCTGAATCATGAGTCATATAAACACCTATTCTTTATAAACCTTCCAATCTCTAATAGGGCTGCCTCTGTATCCATGTCCTCTGCTTCCGTGGGCTCATTTGAAAGACGCAAAATCTTTTTACTAAAGGTAGAAGGGACGGGGGAGACAGCTCGGTCCATGGAGCACTTGCCCTGTAAGCGTGGGATCCTCACTGTTGAGCTCTGGCTCCACGATGAAGCATTTACGCATATACATAAAACAAAACATAGGGCCCAGGCCTGGAAACTGGCTGGCCTGTAATCACAGCTACCTAAGAGGCTAAGGCAAGAGGATCAAGAGTTCATAGCCAGACTGGGTAACTTATCAACAGTTCGTTTCAAAATTTAAAAGGCTTGATGGTTCACGTCTTTAATCCTAGAACTCAGGAGGCTGAGTCCAGGCAGATCTCTGTGAGTTCGAGGCTAGCCTGGTCTATATAGCAAGTTCCAGGCCAGCTAGGGTTACACAGTGAGATCCTGTCAAAGAAAAAACAAACATCAAAATACCCAGGGCTGTCTATCAGTGATTCCATACTTGCCTTGTGTTATAAGTCACCAGACCCCAATCCCATCAAACCAGCTCAAACAAGCACAGTGAATGAGTATGGATTTCTTGTCGTCATTCCCTAATGATATGGTGCATTGACTGACACAGCATTTACCTCAGATAAGGCAAACCATGCTAGACGGTGAAATAAACGGGAAGACACACACAGGCTCTGTGCAAACACTTTGTGTAGGAGACTTGAGCATTCTTGGGTCCTGGTACCTTTGGGATGTCCTGAACCCAACGCACCCTGCGTCCTGAGGAGGCACTTGACTTTATCACCTCCATAGGAAATAGAACTGACACCGGTGGCTCTACTCCTAGAGTTTCTGAGCCCACAGGTTGCATTTCTTACAAGTTCTCAGGGATGCCAGGGATGCTAGTCGGGACCACATTTCAAGGAGCCTGGCTCAGGCCCTGGCTTGTTTCCACTCTGAAAGAACACCCCTCTTCCACTCAGTGCTTGGATGACAGTCTGACAGAAGCACTGACTCCTCCCAGCCTTGGGTAAACTCCCATCCACACCAGCTCTGTTGAGAATTAGGACCCACACCTTTTCCCCAACTGCAGAGCCAACACCGACCTGTCAGTACTTGAAGACGTTAGGATCCACTCCGTCCCCACTCTTACTCCGCTCTCTAACCCAGCCACGCCCCCACTCTTACGCCGCTCTCTAACCCAGCCAACTACTACATTCCAGTTGTTTCTGACCAGCTTCTATTCAAGGAGGGTTGTGCGCCCAGGTGTGAGGCTCTGCCTCGGCAAGTCTCTCAACTGACCTACTTACACACACGGCTCTGGGAAAGGGAAGGTACTTCAGCTGTCACTGGCCTGCCTCACAGAACAAGCGGGCTCCATACGCTTGCTCTGCAGTCCGAAGGTAAATAACCTGGCTGACTCACCCCTGCTCTCGTGAGGACTGTTCTACCTAAACCCGCGTTTTGCAGAAGTGCATTCTTTGATGGGACATCAGTGCCTGGGGGGAGTGAACACAGGAGCCATCAGAGCTCTTGGCTGGGCCTAACTATGGTGTGATCCGCCTGATGCCTCCCTTCTCTCATCAGGAAAGCAGGGGCGCCAATGTCTATCTCGTACGGATTAAATAAGCCAACACGAAAGTCTAAGCGAGGAGACTTCCTTCTAAGTGCGAACTTCCGTCACACGGGGTCTTCTCCCAAACCAAAAATGTGGGGCCTTTAAATATATATTTAATGTGTGTGTGTGTACACATTTTAATGCTACTATTTACATATCCGTAGTAAAGACTACAGAACTCCCATAGGTCCCGTGCCGCCCAGTTATCCCCAGTACTAACATTTCCCATAACGCCTGTGTTAAGATAAAGTAACATCACTATGGCCCTGTAACTAACCACAGACCTGAACCTGACTGCAACTCACTACCCACTAATGTGCCTTTCCTGTTTGTGTTTTAGGCTTCTTGGATTTGTGACTTTTTGACTTCCATGATTCTGAGGAATCCTAATTGGATATTCTGCAGGTGATCCTCCATTTTAAGACTGTCTGTGGTTAGACAGGGTCTGTGAGACCTTAAGAGGGTACCCGCGGGTCAGGGACAGCGTGTAGGTGTTGTGAGCCTTGACCCATTTGGTTTGGGCAGGGTCTGTTGGACTTGCTGGTTAAGTTGCGATTTTTCTCTTGCGGTCTTTGGAAGCAAGAACTAACTCACTCCTGTCTGTGTTCACAGGGAAGGGCACTGAGTTCTGTGTCATCCAGCCTTAGAAGCAGCAGTCCCTGTGAGACATGGAGCCTGGTTCCTTCCACTGGAGGATGGTGTTCGGGAACCAAGCCTTGGATGCTGTGTGTGTTCACTGGTGCTGGGTCGCTGCTCCTAGGCTCCACCGGTGCACAGAAATAGTGCACGCTTGTCTGTATACAGACACGTGTAACCACAGCAATCCATCTGTTGTATGTTAAACATGACTCCGTACTGAGAGCCGAGAATAACTTTACAATGTTCATTTATACCTTCGGGGCCACCGAAATATAGACAAAAAGAAGGTGAAAAGAAACAGTGTTTCCTAGATGTAGCACACCAACAGGAGAAGCTGCAAAGGCTACTCAATGGTAAGTCAGACTGCAAAAGGGAGCGAGAACCCCACAGGCACACAGAAAGCCCGGTACAGTAACCTGCCTGGACACTCCTACTCTAGTTCCTAAACTTCCAACAATATTAAAAAATAGAAGTATAAAGGAAACCACTCACAGACATGGATAACTGCTGGTTACAATGACCAGAAAGAAAACACCACACAACCAATCACTGCCCAAGAATCAAGAAGGGCTTGTTGAAGCTGCGTGTCATGGCACCCACCTTTGAGCTCAGCGCTCAGGTGGCAGAGGCAGGCAGATCTGAGTTCAAACCCAGCCTGGTCTACATGGTGAATTCCAGGCCAGCCAGGTCTACACAGTAAGACCCAGTCTCAAAAAAGCATAAAACAACAAACAAGAACGGGTAATCAGGGCTTGATTTCCCAGATGCCAGCCTTTCCCATCATGGAAAGCACCACACAGCCAATCCGGGGACTTCTCTGTCTCTGATAGGAATCCTTAATTCTCAAAGGGATTCATTGAAAATATTCACTGAAAATATTCCTAAATCTTTAAAGTTCCTAAGCCGTACCGAAGGCTTAAAGAAAAATTTTCAAAAAAAAAAAAATCAGATACCCACAGTGTGTTCTAAGTTTAGAAAACATGGATGCTGCTGCTGGAGAGTGGGACATCCAGGGACTTCAGCATCCACGAGCAGTGAGGAGGAGTCTATGCCGAAAGGCTCTGAGCCTGCTGCATCGCTGCTTGCTTCTGATGCTGTACATCCTATTTTACATTTTAGAACTCAATTAATTTTCATGGCTATACTGAATGGTTTCTGACATGAGATCCAATCATTTAAAATCTCGGGGGCCTGGGACTGGAGAGATGGCTCAGTGGTTCCTAGTACTGGCTGCTTTTCCAGGGGACCTGGGTTTCAGTTCTCAGCATCCACATGGCAGCTCACAGCTGTTTTGTAAGTCGAGTCTCAGGGGACCCAATACCTTCTTCTGGTCTCACTGGGCACCAGATACGAGTGATGCAGAGGCATACATGCAGACGGAACACCCGTGCACATAAGAACCGGCTCAGCTGTGAAGAGGGCTTGCTGCTCTCACAGCAGACCCACATTTAGTTCCCAGAACCCACATGATAGCTCAGAACCATCAGTAACCCAGGTTCCAGAGATCTGCGGCAGATGCCGTGCAGGAGGAACTACGGTGGGCAGGTGAGCTCCCTGGAGATATTGCACTTTTTCGCACAGTTGCAATGGATGTACCTCAGAGAGGCACAGCCTCAGGGGCGTCCTCTCTGTATAACGTCTTGCTGCCGCTGTGTGCCTTCTCATGTCTGTCCTTGCTATATGCCTCCTGGATCTGGCATGGTGGGACTGGGCGTGAGGAGACCCTCACACTGTCTGGTGTGACTGCTTTCTGAAAGACAGGCCACTCTCTTGCTCAATTTTCCTTTAGATCAATATGAAGATGAACTTTCTTAATATAATGCTGTTTAGATGAATTCCTGGCTTAAATCATTTTAAGAAGTTAGGGTAGTTGACAGAAAGTTTAAGAAGATGGTTTAGGTTGTTCTGCCAGAAAGGTGTAATTATTAGAATGAAGAGTTGAATGTGCCCCGTCCCTTGTAGAACAGCACGGGCTTCAGAGGCTAGAGAAGGCGTGCAGTGAGCTCTCATGCCTCACAAGTGTGTAACTGTATTTGGAAGAGAAAGTAACAAGTTAATGATCAAAGGAAACATTTCACTCCAGGTTGGGTCTGAGTTCCCGGATCCTGGGATCTGGGGATGTAGTCACTGGTTCCAGTGTGCACCATGTAAAGACGGGGTTATGAGTAAAGAGTAAATATTTCTGAGCATGAGACTAGAGAACAGATGATTAGCCAGTTTAGCTGAACAAGATGTCAAAAAGAAGATGTAAGATAGACGATCCGTTTCTTGGTAAATTCAAGTTGCCGTCAGCTAAGCGCAGGGGAACACTTGCTACTATAGGCTGCCTTGCTTAAACTTTGTTAATACGAGGCAAAAGGATTACAATGAACTCACGGAGAGAAAGACAGACGGGAAATGTTTAGTTAGGTATGAGTTTCAAAAGAAGAGTACACATTCCATAATCCTGTTGTAATTTTGTGTAATAATTTTAATGTTTTTTGAAGAATATGTTTTGTGGTGATTGTTTTAGAGAATACGAAACTTGTGGCTACGAGGCAATCTTTGTCTTAGAGAATTTTGTTTTAGGGGGTATAAAAGAGCTAAGGGAAAAAAATAAAGTGTCTAGAGCATGCTTCATCCACCAAATGTGTGAGCGTGTGCCAGCTTTAGGTCGTCACCGGCCCCCACATCCCTTCCTTGGATGGCTGACCATGCTGTCTGAGCTGGTGTTCAACAGATCTGGCGCCCTCTTCTGGCTTTCACAAGCATTGCGTTCACGTGATGCACTTATATGCAGGCAAAATACGATGTATCTAAAAAAATGTCCTAAGTTAAATCCTTCTCCTGGAACCTGTAATACGGAGTTAAACTTTTTGTTATACTGTAGCATACTTTTCAGCAACTGCTCCAGGTCACTCATCTGTTGTCTACTGGGTACCTCCCCTCCCCCCTTTCTCCTAATTCACTGTTCTCCAAACACAGGAGGAATTTTCCATGCCTCTGGGCCTTAGCTAAAGTTCCCCCTTTCCCAGTCCACCCGTGACCTTCTGATGCTTCCTGAGCTCAGACGGCACTTTGGACTGGGCAATAATGGCAGCGCTGAGCTGTTACATGGGAGCCTCTCCAGAAGCCAGGCACACCTCACGTCTAAGTCCCATCTTCCCAACAACCGAAGGGTTTCCCTCTTCACTTAGAGAGGAGGAAGCCAAGGCTTACTTACCCAATCCCATGCTGTGTTTGAGATCAGGACTGAGATCTGAACACAGGCTGAAATCCAAAGTGTTGTTCTTTCCACTGAACCCAGCTGCCCTTCCCGGTCTTGCCCTCTGTCTTAAGAGAAAAACTCAGCCAACAGTACACCCTTCCTTTCCTATATGCCATCCCACTACTGGCGAGACTCTGGGCTTTTGGGACGCAGGGAGCTGGCAAAGGCGGAGCGAGTGCTCGGTGGAAGGAGTACTCTTTTCTAATTTAAGCACCTGGGAGCCAAGTTATTGATGAGGTCATTTACCGACCGGCCAAGGACTAAGCAGACTTCACTGCCACAGTGGATTTATGCGCCAACCAGAAGCTCTTACTGTTTCCTTCAGCGAGCGGAGAGGGATTGGCTGAAATGGTTAAAGCGCACTGGAGCTCACTTGGAAAGAGGGCGGGAGAGGGGGGAGAGAAAGCTGTGTTTTCCTGGCTGCCTTTTTTTTTTTTTATTGCAGCTCAGGTAAAGAGATGATGTCACTACACAGTGCTGGCCGAGAGGCCTGGCAGCAAGACCCAACCATGTGACGTCCTCACAGACACAAGCTGGAATTTCCTAGCAGAGCAATGTCACTCTTCTGCAGCCACCGGCACTGCACACTAAAAATATCACTGACCCTAACTGTCAGGTGCCCCCCTTTGCATGTGGGAAACGGGCTCTGCAAACGACCGGCACGGAGCTCACCGTCACGGGAAGCAGAGCCCGTGATTAGTTACCAAAGTGTTAAGCAAGTTTGTCACGTTAAGCTGCTGTGTGAACTCGAACTTCTAATGATGCGAAACCAAAGAAATATTTTTCTAGAACCACCTCAGACGCATGCTTGGGTTGGGCACGGGTGTCTGCAGATCAGCTAATACGCAGCACAGGCAGAGGCAGTGCGTGCTGAGCCACTTCGAGTCCTCTGGCCAGAGGGGGAAGAAAGTTTGCCTTGGCAGGTAAATGAATGAAGGAGCAACCATCAAATACCATCTGCTATTTTAAAACACGCTATTTGTGTCTCAAGTGCACATGTGCCTCCTGTTGCTATTTGGACGGGGAACGAGAAGCCGTCTCCCGTTCCATTTACAGCCTTTGGCTTCGGCGGCAGCAAGGGCTGACCAAGCAGGAGGGGGTATGGCTGTGACTATTTCTGTAAAGGACTGTAATTGCTGCTTAGGAAGTCTCCTAAATGTTTCAGGAAGCTCCGAAAGAAGGGGAAAGTGAAGTCACTTTATTCCTTCCCAGAATACGTGGGGCCACCGGAATCCATTAAGCCGCGCCTCCCTGGCAAGCCAAGTAAGATGTCCAAGCGCAGAGGGAAGGGGAAGGGCCGGACCACGATGAGGCACACACTGTACCACTCCGATTTTCCAAAGCAACTGCTAAATTTAGCCTCAAGAAAACCCCCGCACTTTTTAAACACCCTCCAACTATTCAGACCAAAACTCTAGAACCCCCGTTCTGGTTAGGGTGCCTCCTCCACCTGCTTCCGTTTGCAGGGCTTCCGCACTCCAGTTTCTCCTCCGTGTCCTTGTTCCATACAATTCTGAACAAGAGTCTTAGGAATGTCCAAAGACTCTTCTGGGAGCTGCTGAACAAAGCCAACTGGCTGGCATCACAGCTCTGAGGAGCAGAGCAAAGAATTCGCTCCCACCTGCGGTCGTCCAATATGACAGCCAGAGAAGCATGAGGAGCAGCAGCAAGCGTATTCTCCAAGGATCCTCCCCTTCAAGGGTTCACAGGGTACCCATGGAGCCCGGCTGTCTCTGCAGAGCATTAAGGCAGGAGAGAGCCCTAAGGTACTGCAAGAGCTGACCTTGCTGTCAATAAAGGACGAAGCCACCTGAGAGTCAAGGCAGCAAATTAGAACCAAAGAGAACTGAGCTCCGGCTGAGGATTAGAGGGTCAGTGCCCACTCTGATACAGTGCCCCTTTAAGAATGCTAACTTTCCAAAAGGCAGCCAAATCCGAGGGGCAGCCTCAACAATCATAGGCCACTGAGAAAATGCAATACACAATGAAGCCCATAATTTCAGACAATGACTAAATGTTAATATAAAAGAAAGATGATAAACAGAAAAGGAGATATCAGACAGACACGGTGGGGGGGGGGGGAAGCAGTTAACATCAAAGCCCAAGGTTTTTCAAAGTCGGAGTGTTAGCCTGCGACTCTGAGGACAGACAGGAAGACCCGGGGGGGGGGGGGTTGGGGGGTGGAAGGAAAGCTAACTGGCTTGTAAGAAGGAAATTCAGAGCAAAACCCCTAAGTCTTGAGGACTGAGAAGGACAAAGCGGGCAGGACTGTCAGAAGGCAGAACTGGGTACTCAAGTGAAGACTGTTGGTTGTTCCACAGTTAGCGGTGTTGCAGAAAGCCACTTAAAATCCTTGGGGGAGAGTCCGGGGGAGGGGGTGGGAAGAGACTCCTACTGTCCCTCAACTGGGACTATAGCACTGTGATAACCAAGAAGGCTCGAACTTTGTTAACCAACAAGGGCCTAAAACACGAGCGCTCAGCCTCTGGCTGATGCACAAAACACAGACAGGCCACCAGGTTATGTGCAGTCCGGCCACAGCCTCGCAGCATACAGAGATACACACTGAGCGTGGTGGCACACACCTTTAATCCAGCACCCAGGACGCAGAAGCAGGTGCATCCCTGTGGGGTTAAGGTCAACCTGGTTTACACAGTTTAAGTACCACGGCTACGTAGAGACCCCGTCTTAAAAAACAACAACAAACAAACAAAACATAAGGAAGAGAGGGAGGGAGGGAGAAGAGGAAAAAGGGAGAGAGGGAGAGAGGGAAAGAGGGAGAGAGGGAGGGAGGGAAATACTGAGAAATACCTGGCAAATGAGTGACTTCACCCATCTGAAAGATAAGATGTGAACTTCAGTAACATTTCATTTCTATGGTGGTCTGTTTTTTTTTTTTTTTGACTGTCATGAAAACCATGTTTTTATTTATTTATTTATTTATTTAGATCCTGGCTGTCATATACCTCAAACTCACTATCTAGTCAAGAACGACCATTACCTCCTGATCCTTCTATTTCCACCTCCAGATGCGGGGGTTACAGGCACCCACGCCACACACACTCTTCCACTTCCTGTCCGTCACCTGGCATGGCTCTCTTTTATCTATCCACCTCTGAAACAAACGAGACATCTCACTGAGACCATGCAATAATCTCTAGTGTTTTCACCTGAAACACTGTGCTCTGCAAGGTTAGGAAGGAGACTACAGGAGGCAGAGGTGGAAACTTAGTAACAAAAAAAGGTTGTTGTATAGAGCACCTAGGAAGAGGAGCCAGAGAACCCTGGCTGCTTCCAGTTAGGACTTCTACTCACAGGGGATACTTAGTCCCACATTCCTTGTGGTTTTCAGCGTCTGAGAAACCATGCACGGCACACACTGATTGGAAGAGTTCCCCTGCTGGTCCCAGACTCGATCTCTATGCACTGTTGAGGGCCTGCGGTTGGCAAGCCTTGGCTCTCAGAGCTGACTGGGGTGCCACCTGCACAGGCACACACTGATGACTTGCTAACTTGTGAGAACGTTGAAGCTCAAAGTAATTCAAAAGTGAGTATCTTATCTGTTTATTTTTAGGACAAGGTCTTACTATGTCACTGTGGCTGACCAGTCACAAAGATTCCCCCTACCTCTGCCTCACAAGCGCACAGATTAAAGATGTGCACCGCCATGTCCAGCCTAGCCTTTTTATCTTTTAAGACGGAGTTCTTCAATGGTATACTTCAATCCCATAACTTGAACATTTAATAACCTTTTCTGCAATGCTATAAACTCTGGGATAAATACAGGCAAAGTACTGTTTAGATGAATCAATTAAATAATTTAGAAACAAACAGCCATAATCCCTAAAATAGTGGCCAGATTACAGGTAATTCTCAACAGATAAAGTACATAGAGATGGTATTTTGTAATCCATCACAGGTCTTTCTGATAAAGGGATAGACATTTTGTCAAATTCAGCGTGGTTTTTTGACAGATTTTGTGAAGAACAGTTTCAGGAAGTACTTGGTCCTCAGCATCTATCCGAGATGGTTGTTTTGTCCTGGGCTCTATCTTCTGCACCGGAACAAGGACAAGTCCACGTCTGTGCAGTGCTCACTCCATGTGGTGACTGTGGTACTTACACCCTAGGCCAGGTCTGAACCCTACTCCATTGGGACCTGGTCTTCTGGGTGGGACAGAAGAGCTGAAGCCCCAGTGTTCACTACAGTGGTGTAAAGCTGGACTCCAAGCACGTGTGGTGCAGCCCTGTCCTTCTGTCATACAAGTCCCCAGAGCGGATGTCCTGAACCACTCCATTCGGAGTGCAGTTCTAAAGGTGTGGGAAACAGTTAAACAATGGACCATGGGGGTGGCTCATCGGTTAAGAGTACTGACTGCTCTTCCAGAGGTCCCGAGTTCAACATGGTGGCTTACAACCATCTGTAATGGTATCTGATGCCCTTTCTGGTGTGTACTCAAATAAATAAATAAATAAATAAATAATAAATAAATAAACAAATCTATCTAAAAAACTAGCCAAACAAACAAACAAAAAACCCAGGAGGTTAATAATGAACGCCGGCAGCCATGGATACCAGCCGTGGAAAGCTTCCACTGCCAGCTCCCACTCCACGGTTCATTTCTCCGTCCTCACATTCCCTATCTCCCCCTCTCTGTCCCAGTGTATTCCCCCAGAGTCCCTTTGGTACCCTCCTTCTCCTTGCTTAGCAGGTGGCAATCCCAGATGCTACATCTGCTTGAGGTGAGGCAGCGGGTGAAAATGCATACAACTGACATCAGATGAGGGCAAATCAAGACCCGGGAAAGGAAAGTGCTCGGCTCAAGCATGCACACAGGAGTGCTCCAAGGGTCAGAAGGGAGTGCTCCAAGGGTCAGAAGGAGTGCTCCAAGGGTCAGAAGGGAGTCCTCGACTTCACTCACTTAGCAGACCAGGTGAAAGAGAGGTCATGATTGTAGGATCACAACCTGTCACTTGACTACATTCATAGCCTAATATCAAAATCTGAAGAGGGACTGGAGGGACGGCTCGGCAGCCGAGAGCTACTGCTCTTTCAGAAGATACAGGTTTGGTTTCCAGCACCTCAATGGGTGGCTCACAATCACAACTGCTTGTAACTCTAGCTCCAATGCCCCCTTGTGGCCTCTGTAGGCAATGCACTTGCAGGCACAAACTCATACACAGGCATACACAATACACAGAAATATGCAGGAACAGTACCAGTGTGTGCGTGTATGCGTGCATACACACACACACACACACACACACACACACACACACACGCACGCATGCAATCTAAAAGAAACGCCTTTCATAGTCACTAATTAGAACCTTTATAGTTCTTGAGCCCTTACAGTGGCTCCCAACCATCTGTAATGGGATCTGATGCCCTCTTCTGGTGTGTCTGAAGACAGCTACAGTGTACTCACATATATAATACAATTAAATCTTAAAAAAAAAAAAAAAGCCGGGCGGCAGTGGCGCACGCCTTTAATCCCAGCACTTGGGAGGCAGAGGCAGGTGGATTTCTGAGTTCGAGGCCAGCCTGGTCTACAGAGTGAGTTCCAGGACAGCCAGGGCTACACGGAGAAACCCTGTCTCGAAAAACAAAACAAAAAAACAAAACAAAAAAACAAAAAACAAAAACAAAAGAGTACTAGGCTTTTCCTATTTTAGAGTATCATTTTGAGTTCTGTACAAGAATCCTCACAAAAAAAAAGTTTCTACCTCCTCAACTGTCTTATGCAAATTTCTGCTCAGGCATCACTGTTTTATGCTCTGAGGTTCACGATCTCCCTGGTTTGGGAACACATTGTAAGTGTGTGTCACTTGTCACTATACTATGTAAGCTATGCAGTTCAGTGCTTTACAGTACACAATGCCTGTCTGTGTTATGTTTCTTATTTCCCTGCAAATGTAAACTATTTATTGCAGGTTTAAAGGGTTTTGTTGTCAGGCTAGCCTAGGGCTGAGCACTGGGTAAAGTGTGAAGTATTACTGATCGGCCGGCCTATAAGCTTTTTTTTTTTTGGTTAAATGTCCCCCATAGTCATATATTTTAAATACCTGGTTCTCTGTTGGTGACCCTTTGGGGGCTCTAGATGGTACAGCCTTGTTGCAGGAAGTGCAGTAACTGGAGGTGGGTTTTGAGATTAAAAGCCTTGTCCTGCTCTTCAGATCAGTCTCTCTGCTCCATGTTTGTACCAGGAGACACAATCGAGCATGTGTGCACACTCAGACACAGACACACACACACACACACACACACACACACACGCTTTCTTCTCCTGCTGCCCCACTTCCCTCTGGGTTGCCTTGGGTCTGGGTTTTATCACAGCTTGTTCTCCCTGTTTTTTTTACAGTAGGAACCGAAACACCTTTCACACATTCAAAAGCCAAGGGCATTGATTCTGGCCAGAGTACAATCAATGGCTTCTTTCACAAGAAAGGACGACAAGATTCTTAAATACAATCTTTGCTGGGCAGTCCAAACCACAAGTGTGTGATGTTAAGAAACCGAATCGTATTTTTCTGAAAACGGTCCTAAGGACCATTCGTCAGCCATCACTGGGGAGTCGATTAACAGCCATGAGCACTGGTGTCTCCTCACTTAAAATGGGACAGGAGTGAGAACACAGAACGGGGCTTTACTGCTGAGTTTCTGTGGTTTCTGAGTGGCAATCTGGTATAAGGATCACAAAGTTTAGTTCCCACACAGTGTGCCCACCTGACCTCCCTTCCTCTGACCACAGCCCTGCGGCACACAGTGTTTCTGAGCCTTCCTCAAAGCTACACATTTGAACTTCGTAACATCAGGAGACAGGGCCTCTGGTGGGTAGTCAGGTCAAGGTAGAGTACTTGTGAATGGAGGGATCCCAGGGAACCATCTTGTTCTTCTGGAACACAAGGACATGAACGGCTGGTAACAGCACCCAGGAGAACACAACCACAAGTATGGGCACCCAGACCTGGGACTTCCAGCCTCCAGAACTGTGGAAACTCCTACGTCCATAAACTGCCTGCCAAGGGTATGATGTCACAGCAGCCCAGACTGAAAACTACTCTTGCCCTGTACTTAAGGGGGTACTGGCCCTGGACTCCAGGGGTGAGCGGACAAAGGCCGGACACTTGACTCCAGCTGGGCCAGAATCCAGCAAGCGGCTCATCTGTGCTAATAAGGGACATTTTGGGAAATGCAAAGGTCAGTCTGTCTTCCCAGACAAGTTTGCTAAACCGGCGGGGTGTAAACCAGGCGCTTTGAGCAGGCCGCTTCAGGAATACCTGCCTGAGACTAAAGAGCCAAGACACGACAGATTCCTTATGATGTCACTTGGGTACTCAGAACCAGTGTCCCTGAAGAAAATGCCAAACCTGGACTCAATATGACTCGGGACTTCCTTTCTACATAATCTGATTCAAGAGGGAGTTTTGCCATTTGTGGCTGAAAGAAAGGCGTATTTTGGCTTCGTGGGTAAAGGTACTTCCCCTGCAAACCTGGAGATCCCTGCTGGAGCCTTAGAAACCACATAAAGACTGGTCAAGAGAACTAACTTCATAATGCTGTCCCTTGGCCTCTATACCTGTGTCCGAACAGACATGGCTGCTCACCCATATACAACAGCAGACTCACCTAATATGGCTCCCTTTTTTATTTTAAAAGGGAGGGTTGAAGTGATGGATAATCAGTTAAGCACACTGGCTGCTCTTTCAGAGGTTCCAGGTTTGAGTTCCAGCTACCCGGCAGCTCGTAACTGGCTGTAACTCCAGTCCTAGGGGATCTGATGCCTTTTAGCTTCTATGAGCACTAGGCAAGCATTGGGCCCACATACACACCATGCACGCAGGAAAAACATTTATGCACATAAAATAAAGTTTAATTTGTTTCACTTAAAAAAGGAAAGGCGTGAATAGACTGTAAAATGGTGGTCTTTTTGCTAAATACCAGGTAAGTTCTATTTTTCACCTATAAGTAAAAATATTCCCTATCACTAACTATATTTTAGTACTATCCTTACGTCACTATAATTTTCTCTAGAAAACTGGGTAAATCATGGCAGAAACAAGCTGCCCTGCTTATCCGGAGCAGAACTTGATGTTCATTACACACAGAAATCAGAAAGATGGCAAAGGCAGACTGTGCTCTGGCCTAGCTGCAGACCATCTGTCATCAAATTTATGTCTTGAAGAATCTTAACTCTTCAAGCCTCGAGTTACAGCTAAATGCTGTGGCACAAAGACACAGAGCAGAATCACAAGGCAACACCAGACCTGAAAAGGTAGTCTGAGGATTACCTTTTGACTCTTTCTTACTGTGGCCTACAGCAACAAAACCCACTAGGCAGGCAGACAGGCAAGCAGGCAGGCACACAGACACCTGAAACGAAAGCACTTCCAGTGTGCACTGTGCTTTGATTTTAAAAATTGGTGGTGCCGACCCACTAAGGCAACTTCCTGAACCACTTATAGCTTTGGGAGCTAGGTAAGGGATGGAGACACAGGTATATAAGACAGTCCCTACTAGTTCAGTTAGTGGCAAAGTGAAGACACAACCCGAGTACCCCTCTTACTGTATGATATGACACGAAACAGCTGTCGCCTATACGCATTCCTGGACAGCAAGCTCCCCCGCCAACCCTAAGAAAGTCGGGAAGATGATCCACATGTCT
Organism: Grammomys surdaster; assembly: GCF_004785775.1. Taxonomy (NCBI): domain Eukaryota; kingdom Metazoa; phylum Chordata; class Mammalia; order Rodentia; family Muridae; genus Grammomys; species Grammomys surdaster. The sequence continues at coordinate 4,539,714 of NW_021620991.1, read as the reverse complement.
GACCTAAGCCACTTTCCATGGGTACGGTGTCCAGGTTTTTAGGGCCACCTCAAGACCACTTAAGAAGGACTCCCATCCAGTGGAGACCTTGAACCGACCTCAGTGGGAGATCATGTGACGTCTGTGTCTAGACTGCCAAGAGACAAGACCAGCCCTAATGTATAAATAGGATCACACTGGTTTCAAGCATAAAGAATATTTTCACTTCAAGATCCTGGCACTGTTTATCAAGGCGCATAAGGCTGAACGGCGTCTTTATTGGTGTGTGCCGAGCTTAACACCTAGATCGTGTCACATCAGGCAGAGTCAGGGAAGGAAGCTGTAGCCACCCCTCACACACCACCAACAGCCTCTTGTCTAATCCAGATGCTGGAAAAGGTTGAGCCAGTGAGGAGGGACCTGAGTCAAGCTTGGAGAACATTCAGACTGAATTTAACATGGAGTGTTGATATACAGAAGCTTTCAGACCTGCCTGCAATCCTATATCCTATTCAGTAGCCAAGTCACAGACCTGGATGGTGGTGGTAACAGTTAGGTATGAGATGGGTGGAAAATGAACAGAGGACATGGTTGATCCTGGACGTTAACAAGTCTTTGTTTAAAATAACGGAAAACCCTATTTACTTACCCTTGCTACCCACAATAAAAAAAGTTAAGCTTTTCAGCAGTTTAATTACTGTAAACATCTGCTCTCCCTATATTTACTCTGCAACTTAGTTCTTATCAGTTACAATTTGCTTGAAACATTGTATACAGTAGATGCTTCAGAAGGAGTGGGCCCATCTCTCCAGATGGCTACTATGCTTACCTTAGACAACAATGCAAAATTCAACAAATAAAAGATATACTGCCAAAATTTTGATTAATCCACAAGAAAGACTTCTCTAAAAACAAAGCATCAAGAAAGATCACACAACTAGCCCCTTCCACGCCTGCATTTTTTTTTGGAAGGCCACTATTTATAAGCTATCTTGTCATTTTTAAAGAGTGACTTTCCAGATGGCAAACGCATGTGCCTACTGTGTGGTAACCCAAATGTAAGAACAGCGGAGAACACCGAGAAGTCATATGGCTTCTGGGCTTTCCAGTACTATGCCGAGGGTGAGCCTATTCATACAGACCTCTGCAGATCGGAGCACCAAGATCCCCATGACATGAGGTGACAATATCCATGTGTCACCTAGTAGGCTAATAAGCACTTCCTAAATGTGGTTAATATTAACATGTGACCATTAATGTAACTTAATACATATCATCCGGATTTCTCCCACTGTTATTTAAAATTATTTGATGGCTGTTTGACTTTATATGGAATATATATCTTAAAAGAGTAAGAAAGATAAAATCCCCCACAGGTTGCTTTAGCCTACAGTTGTTGGATAGCCTAAGTAGAGTTTATGGCCAACCCCTAGGGAGTGCATAAGATTTTATAGTGTTGTTTACTAATTTCAACAGTTTCCCCAGCGCTCTTTCTTGAGCCTTCAATTTCCTGTCTAATCCTCTTTTATTTCATCTATTTTTATCTGGATTCATGTGTAATCTATATCTCAGTAGCCTCTCTTAAGTCCCTCCCCCTCCCTCGTTGGAAGGTGAGCTACACACAAATAAACCACATCACACACGGCTGCCAGAAGCTTTTTGGCAAAGAAATACGTAACTGAAATCAGCTACCAAATATCAGACTCGGGCACCGTGACGGGATGCTCTGCTGATGTTTACTAATGAAGACCTGGCACCAGATCGAGACACCCTCTCTTGAAAATATCGAAGGGACACAAACACTAAATCACTTTAAACTGGGGAAAGCAACGCCCTTTAAATATGAAAAGACACAAGAGCAAGCAGGCATCAGTGAGGAGTTGAGGAAGGCTGGTACATCCGGCTGGGAAAAGATGAAGGCTTTTAGAAAACCCTGCGGGGCTGTGCCAAGCCTAACAAAATGGTCTCCCCCGAGTTTTACTGGGCAGCATGGAAAGTTGTGTTTTGTATGAACGTATTCAATTTTCTCTAAACATTTTTTTTAAAAGCAGGCTATCCACACAGTACTGTAACTTCCAAGTTCGTGAGAAACAGTGGCACACCCGAAATCATTATGACAGATTTCCAAAAGAAACTCTAGGTCCCCCAATTTATAAATGTCCCACACTGCCAGGGGCCAGCCGCTCCAGAGCTGAGCCTGGAATCCTAGCTGTCAGTAAGAGCTTCACGCCTTCTTGGTTGGATACTTTCTCTGGCAACTGACTCTTCAGCTTCATTTGCTCATGTGAAACAAAGAATTCTCAGTTCCACCTGTTATCCACGAATTCTGAAGCAGCCCAACCGTATTACACAGCAGCCGTGCCGGCTATTCTAGGAAGGAGGACCCAGCTCAGTTCTGAATTCAGGGCTAAGGGAAAGTCTGAACCAGCACCCCTAAGATTTAAAAGCCTTAAACAATGCAACCCTGTTAATTCTTTCCTTAAATGAGCTATGTCCACTTGGATTTTACAGAGTGGAATTAACCAACACCCCACTGAGGTTCCTAAGCAATTCACAATTTCAATGCTTTTTGTTTTCACTACTAAGTCAAACGCCTTTTTCTAAAGCGTTAAAGATTATCATTCCCTGAATCCAATACAAAGAAAAAGACCCACAAGCTATTCTGCTACCTAGTAACTCTGGTCTTCAAATAACAAATGATTTACCTATAAACACATTCCAGGGAAAGCACTGTGAGCTGCTTCATGGTTCTCTTTTCTGGATCTCACAGTAATAGTTTCTGTGTACAAACAAAGACTGGAGGGAAACTCTGTCCAGCTACTGTTTATCCATTTTACCACAAAACTGGTTGGGAGCACAGTTAGAATATGTGAGTTTGGCTTCCCTGAGAGGAGGAAGGTAGCCCGTTTAACCAAGTCAAGGTAAGAGGCACTCTGGAGATCCGAGAGCCTTCCTGGTTGTTTATTAGGTCTGGATCCTCATTGCTACCTCAAGTCGGTGGACCAAGTAGGATGGAGAGACAAGGAGACAATGCGCAAGACTCAGAAGTGGGTCCCGCTGTTCTACAGTAGCCTATGGGTTTTGACAATGGTTAACTGCGACTTCTAACGCCGTGCAAACCACGGGAATCAAAAAGAGCAGGACCTTGGGCATCTAAACGGCTGGCCATGAATAAAAAGGTGTCCCCGCGCCCGTGCTTCTGGGCTGCAGGTAAGCCAAGCTCTCAGCAAGTTCTTCCACACCTTGCCTCTCAACTTTGCCCACCGGCCTTGGGCGCATGAAAAACAAAACGGCCTTCGCTGCCCTCGCTGCGTGCACCGCGAGCGCGGATCCAGGCAAGGGGCGCGGGCCCGCGGACAGAGGGGGAGCTCAGCGCAGCAGCGGAGCAGGAGCGCGCCCCCCGCCCGCGCGCCCCCGCCGCGCCGCACATAAACACGCGCGCTCCAGAAACGCGCGCCAACGCCCGGCCCCGCGCGCTCCCCGGCGCACGTAAACACACTCCGTCTCCCACGAGCCCGCGTGTCTCACACCTGCTCTGCGCACGCTCACCCAAACACACGCCCTCCTGTAAACACGGGCCTCGCACCAGCGATCGCTCCAGAAACACAGCTCGGTGCCCCACGCTCACCCGACCACCCACACGCGCTCCCCACTAGCTCCCAAAGCACGCGCGTCTCACACGCAGTCCTCAAACCTACTCGCTGCCGCGACCGCACGCCCTCACTCGCTCCAAAACACGCCCCCACAACACCAGGTCCCCGCGCACACTCCAAGCTTCACTCGCGCCATAAACACGCGTACACTCACCGTCGCGCCTGGAAAGACACAACCCGAATGGCCTCGCTTCCCACGCGCTCCAGAATCACGCGTGCCTGCACCTAGCTCCTCAGACGCTCTCGTTCTTCACTCTCGCTCGCACCCCTGCGAGCACGCGTGTTGTCCCCACGCCCCCGCGCCAGCCTCCGCCCTCGCCCCTCTTCCAGGCGCACACTCACTGGGACGTGGGAGCACAGTCACCCTCGGTCCGTCCGGAGCCCAGACGCCCGTGTCCGTCTCTCCGCCCCGCCCGGCCCCGCCCGAGTCGCTCCACTCCACAAGCCGCCGCTGGAACGCCGCGCTGGGCTCCGGGTACCGCGGTCTCCCCGCCACAGCCCGAGTGCGCCCGCACGGCCAATGGAGGGGCGCAGCGGTGAGCTCACCGCACCCGGCTCCGCCTCCAGCACCGGGAAGACCAATCGAAGCGCGCTACGTCACCCGGAGCCGGGCAGAAGCAGGTGTGGGGCGCGGAGCCGCTCGGCGCGCGGACTGCGCCGGAACTGCGCCCAGCTTGGCGGCGTCGCGCTGGACGGCGTCGGGCCGGGCCTGGAGGGCGTCGCTCGCGCGTGGGACCGCGTGGGGTCTGAGCCTCCGCCCTGCCCTGTCGGCCGCTCCCTCGGCCTCCAGCCTGGATGCACCTCGCAGGCCCGGCGTCTCCCAGCCCGACGGGCCGCCGCGGCCGCAGGTTCCCTGCAGCTCCTAGCTGCGCAGCGCCGTCGGGGGGGCCGGGAGCCCGCTCTCAGGGGCCCAGCGCCCCGGCGTCTGCAGTGCAGCGAGCTGGGGGAGGGGGCACTGCGCTGTCCGAGGTGGGGCCCGAGGACCACAGGGCTGTGACAGTGACTGCACCCCTTGGGAGTTCAAGGCGCTTTCCATTTCTGTGTTCAGAGCTCAACTCCTTAGCTGGAGTCATGGGGCCTCCGCCTACTCAGTTACGGCCTGGCTCCCCCCAACTTAAAGCGCTGTAATCACCCACTTGGATACTTTGCCAAGATACGCTTCTGTCTCCTGCTACAAAGCTAAACACAACTCTAAAGGCTCCTTGTCTCCCTCCACACAGCCTTCTCAGACGTCCCAGAGGAATGCCACCGACCCTTATTTCTCTCAAACATTTACATCCTATCCTTACTCAGTTAACCACTCGCCCACCAAGGCCTCGCTCAGAGAAAGCGTGACCCACGCACGCTTCTGAAGAAGCATCTTTTGTTTGCATTTCTTTTTTATTGTCTGTTGACTTTAAAAATGACGTTATGTCTTTCCTGCCATCTGAGTTACAAATCTCTACAAAGAAAGGCAGGAGCCTCTTGATCCTACCCAAGACACACTTTTGCATAGCCCAGTGATTCCGTGGTTAGCATCCAAGTGAAGGACATACAGTGTTTATGCTTCTAAAACAGAAAAGGCAAGCAGGTGGCTGGGTCTGGCCACAGACTGAACATGAGCACGTTCTCTTCCCAAGCGAGAGATAGCATCATCAGGACGCTGCAGCATCTTCACTCTCCCACCCAGGTCCTTCAGAGTCCACAAGTCTACCCTGGTCCCACACTGGAGCTCGACAACTTCCCAACTTCCCTTCATGTGCTAGGGTAACTTCTGTCAATACCCAGTGCTTGCCTTAAACCTCACCACCCTTCCTGCTTTTTCCTGCCACTGTGAGTAGACCCATGCTGACAGCACTGTCACTTCTGGAGCTGCAGCACCCAGTAGGTGGGTTGTGCTTCTGTCTAAGGGACATGGAGCATATTGCCCAAATTCAGAGTCAGATGCTGACATTTGCTACCTCTGTGGTCTGTTTCTTTGTATCTATGGGGCAAATGTTAAATGTGATTAAGGCCCATGGTAAACACTCCGTGGAGTTAGCTATTGTTACTTTCTCAACTAAATTTGGGCACCTTGAGCTTCTAAGCAGTGACTAGAAGCTATGGGGCTGTAATTTTTGAATTTCAAGTAATGTTCTATGGTTGGCCCGAGAAGTTTTAGTTTTGGACATGTGATCTGTGCATTATTCCATATGTATACTGTATATTCATCAAGGTCTCAAAGGTTAGCGGGACGCCCTCCTATCTCTCTGAACAACGACAATGCAGCTGGGCTTGTGTCCTCGGCTGATTGTTGGATTGCCTTGGGTCTACTGTGAGCAACACCCAAAGTGTGCAAATGAGAGGAACACGAGGAGTCACACCTCATGCTTCAACATGCCAGGGACTGCACCAAGATCGGACTTTGTATGAGGAAGCTCGCTCGCCCCCTCTCTCTCTCTCTCTCTCTCTCTCTGTTTTAAAAGAGGGGCAAATTCAGCCCTGGATATCCCAGCTGTCTGGAGAGAGACTCCCAGGGACTATAGGACTGACCCTTCTCTCTCCAACGCAAGTGGAACCTGCGGCTGCTGCATGTGGTACAGGAGGCACGGCTCAGCCCTCCTGTCCAGTCTGAGGCCTACAGCAGTAATGCCTCTGCAGCAGGACCGACCTCTTAACTACTCCTCTGATGGGCATAGTTTCCTAGAAGGCACTTCCTGCTTCTCTGAGTCCCCACTGTACAGCGGGAACAAGCATCCTCTTTGGCCAGTGCACAGAGAGTTGGGCGGAACTGGGGTGAGCTGGATGGTTTTGCAGCTAACCCAGAGTCTCCGAGCGCTGACCGTGTGTTGCAGCCTAAACGCCCACAGGTGGTGGGTTGCTCCTTTTTGGGTATTTGTGTCATTTAGAAAATGAAAGGGTACTTGGGAGGCAGAGGCAGGCGGATTTCTGAGTTCGAGGCCAGCCTGGTCTACAAAGTGAGTTCCAGGACAGCCAGGACTACACAGAGAAACCCTGTCTCGAAAAAACCAAAAAAAAAAAAAAAAAAAAGAAAAAAAGAAAAAAGAAAATGAAAGGGCAGGACACGCCTGTGACTCAAGTATCACTCTGGGGTTTTATGAGGCTTTGATTGGATCCGGGTCCTTTTCTGGCATGGAGAAAAAGAAAGCTTTCATGAGTTAGTGGAAACCAGACCAAGTGCAGTCTTTGTCCCTTAGGTGGACACAGTCTGCTGTAATCTTAGCCCAGCCTCTGCTCACTGGGGACCCCGAGTGCTGATAGGGAAAAGGGGAAGGGCAGTGGGTTGGGGCCTGCTTTCTGTTCCCATTGTGTTGCTGGGCACTCCTATCCATCACTGCTCATTCTTCTGCAAGTAGGACAGAGTATGAGACAAAAGCCCCAGAAGGCTGATAACTTAAGGCTCCAGACTCGGCAGTTGGCAAGTAGCAGACCTGGACTTTGGGGGTCTGAAGCTACACCCCGTTTCATTCTGTTTCAGGCAGTTAAAAAGGTACTGTCTGGAAGTTACTCTAAAAGGACTGAGTTTCTTTACAACGGTTAAAGTTTCAGGTGCACAACAGTAAGGCCAAATCAGCCGCTGGCTGTCTTTCGGTACCCTGAAGGGAGAGACAGGAGTATTCGAATTTCTGGCCGTTATCCTCAGAGATGCTTTGCCCTTGATGGACTCCTTTGATGTTCGATGTGACCATGTGATTTTCTTGGGCCAATGCAAGGTGGAATGACTTGTGTCATTACAGATAGATATTTGAAGAGCCAGGGATGCGCCCACCAGCCCACCACACTCGTTTCCCTGGCCCCTGACACTTGTGAAAGCTTGTTTACATAAAGTGATGGCTTCTCTATGCCTAGACCCCTGAAGGTACACCACAGGCAGAGTCCTCCCAACAACACTTGAAGTATGGCTGACCAAATACTGACATCAAACTTTGGACTGCTGGATACCGCAGCACAGTCTAACCTCTCCTCTCTGATAACAATCGAGTATGCTTCTGGATAGGTCAGCTTCCAGTAAGTGAAAAGACAGTAACAAAATGAATATTTTAACATAACAGAGGCAGGAGAATTGGCTCAGCGGTAAGAGCACTTGCTGCTCTTTTAGAGAAGCCAGGTTCGATTCCCAGCACTCACATAGTGGCTCGCAATGGCCTGTAATTCAGTTCTAGGGGATCAATTGATATTTCCTGTCCCTCTCAGCATCCAGACATGTACATGGTGCACATGCATACAAGCAGGCACTTGCATATACACATAAAATCTTTTTAAAGAAAATTAAACATAAGTAAGTGTAACATGTACGTTTATGTCTTTTAAAAACAACAGCAGCAGGATGATGAGGTGATACAATGAATAAAAGAAGTGTTTACAAGTAGGCTGTAAAACTGGATACCCCTGGGCTGGAGAGATGGCTCAGTGGTTAAGAGCACTGACTGCTCTTCCAGAGGTCCTGAGTTCAATTCCCAGCAACCACATGGTGGCTCATAACCATCCGTAATGGGATCTGATGCCCTCTTCTGGTGTGTCTGAAGACAGTGACAGTGTACTCATGTAAATAAAATAAATAAATCTTTAAGAAAAACACTGGATACCTCCACTCAAAAGAACGAAAAGGGAACTCTCCTTACCTCACACAGTATATAAAAACTAACTCACAGTCCAACAAAAATCTGGAAGAGCTCAAAGTATAGAACTCCTTAAAGCATCTTAGCAGCAGATTGTCATGACAGGGACTTTGTTGGTGGTCATCTTGAATATGATTTCAGAAACCAAAGCCACTGAAGGAACAATAAATAAACTGAACTTTAGCAAAATGAAACACAGTTGTGCTTCAAAGAACAGCACTATGGAGTAGAAAGACAGTCCACCAAAAAGGAGAAAATATGTAAACGATATATCAATTAAGGGACTTGCATCTGATATCAAGAACTCTTACAGCTTAAATTTAAAGGCAAATAACTCATTTTTTTAAGCCAAGTAAGGGATCAAATGAGCTTTTTCTTTTTTTGAAGATAAACAAATGACCAGTAAATGTAGGAGGAGCTAAGGTGGGAGGAGTAAGGAGAGGAAGAGGAGGAGCTGGGAGAGGAAGAGAAAAAGGAAGAGGAGGAGCTAGAGAGGGCAGAGATGTAGGAGGATGGAGAACCACACAGGTATGGAGAGCACTCATGGGGAACAACTTATAAACTTATAATTAGGTTAGCTAATTGGGATACAACTCTCTTTGTACGGGCATCTTGTTATTAATCATTATCAAACATATAAAGCCTTTGATTAATCTATAAGAATTAGAGTCTCATTCTCTTACTGGGCCCACATGGATGGCGGAATGGTCTGGGCAATGCCCTGCCTTCTGGAGACAGCGTGGAAGATTGGCAGAGCCATCTCTCACGATGGCATCTAGTGGGTGGCAGGGCTAGTGTTTCTGGCAGGCGGGTTCTAGCTGCAGCGCGCACGTGGCCTCAGGCCGAGAAACATGGCAGCTGGGCTAGGCAGAGCCACTGCAGCTTAGATAGCAGGCTTGAGCCAGAGGCCAGTTTTAAATCATTACCACAACAAGTAAACACATAAGAAGATGCTTCACCAAGGAATGCAAATAAAAACTACTGTGGACCAGACACAGTGGCACACACCTTTAATTCACCAGCACTCTATCTGAGAGGCAGAGGCAGGTGGCCAGCCAGACCCACATAGAAAGTTCCAGGCTAGCCAAGGCTGCATACTGAGACTGTCTACAAAAACAAAACCACCACCAAGACAGCCATGGAGCAACAACAACAGAAGCTGACAAGAAGCCGGGCAGTGGTGGCGCACTCCTTTAATCCCAGCACTTGGGAGGCAGAGGCAGGCGGATTTCTGAGTTCGAGGCCAGCCTGGTCTACAGAGTGAGTTCCAGGACTGCCAGGGCTATACAGAGAAACCCTGTCTCGAAAAAACAAACAAACAAACAAACACAGAAAAACAAGAGCTGACAAGAAAAGAGCAGAACTCTTTAGCACTGCTGGTGGGGACGTAGGATGGTGAGATCTCTTTGGAGAGAGCCATGGCAGTTCCCCCAGGTGGACCTGCAGCTATGGTATGGATCAGCAATTCTTCTCCTAGCTATGAGCCCAAGAGAAACAGAAACAGATGTTCAACATGTGGACATTTGTCTGGCAATAAACAGAGGAAGAACAGATATACACATTACACAATGAACCCAGAATGCAGCACTCTAGGTTAAAAAAAAAAGCCAGCCTTAAGGCCACACACTGCCTGATTCCTTCTACAGGCAATGGCAAGAACAGGCAGGTTTATAGAGACAGAGAGGATTACTAGTTGTTTAAGGTAGGGCTCAGAGCATGGCCATATCTTTTAGGGGGTGAGAATGACCTAGAATTAAGTTTCTGGGAATCGTATAACCTTATGGATATACTAGAGACTTCTGAATCCTGTACTTTAAAAAAGTGTGAGACTGGAAAGCTGGCTCGGGGGTTAAGAGAACTGGCTGCTTGTCCAGAGAGGATAAGCATTCAATTCCCAGCACCTACATGGGAGCTCAGAACCCTAGAATATAATATAGAATATAACTCCTGTTCCAGAGGATCCATTGCCTTCTTCTGGTCTCTGGGAGAGCATGACATAGTACACAGGTATACACGAAGGCAAAACAACTCTACATGTAGTAATAGATAAAACTGTAAGAAGTAAACATGAACATACCAAAATATACACACAAACAGACACACATGTACACACACACACACACACACACAAATACACACATACAGATGGTAATAAGTCTAAGTCTTAGAAAGAAGATTGGACCTCAGGAGAAGGCCACAGGTCATGGTGGAGGGCCTTAAGCCTAACCTCAGGTCAGGGGGTTCAACGGTAACCATGGGTCAGGGGGTTCAAGGGTAACCATGGGTCAGGGGGTTCAAGGGTAACCATGGGTCAGGGGGTTCAAGGGTAACCTCAGGTCAGGGGGTTCAAGGGTAACCTTGCTCACTGAGCCCTTTGTTTCTAGCCCTCTATGTGAGGCAGCAAGGGGAAGACTCTAGACAGATAGGGCTCTGCTTCCGGACTTCAGGGCTTCCCAGTGAAGGCTCCATGTTTCATGATGCTGACTTCCAGGACTGCAAGCCAGAAGGTGGCTATCTCTAACCGTAGTTTTGGAGGGAGGGAAAAACAGGGTCAAATCTACCAAATCCCTGAATACTATGATGGCTCCCTTGATCTTGGAGAAACACGTCCTGAACTGAGGTCTCTCTCAGCACCCCATTATTGGGTGGCTAACTTGGGAATACCACATGGAGCTTTATAGACTCCCACTGCCCTGCCAAGTCCTTGGCCAGGGCTTTTAGAGTGTTCAGTGGAAGGTGGGTCCTGGCTCGGGACAGTAGCCTGAATTTTGTGTCCAATTGTAACACTAAGTCCCTGGGTGGTGGGTTTCTGCTTCCTCTACTTTGAGCCCCTTTCCACCCATGTTAAATGAGGTTAGACTGGATCCCAATGGAATTTGTAAAACAACCTGACTTGAGAGCAAGGCCTCTGAGCGTCCCGGAAGGGAACCCGGATGCCACGTGACGTGACCAGTCCTATGAGGGCAGCTGCACAAGTGAGCCCGACCAACCTGCAGTGCCCAGAAAATAAATGCACTTGTGTCATTTTGAGCCCCTCGGCGGTGGGTGGCTTGTTCACAGCAATACCTACAGCTAGCATGGCGGTGGAGAGAGGGGAAGAGAGTCATTTACCACTTGGGTGGACATCAGCATGGGAAGGCTGTAAGGCTGCTGGCTTTGCTCGGGCTGCAAGAAATGGGGGCTTTTCCATAAGACTGACAATATACGGATTTCTCTTCATGGATAAAAGGCAGGAAGCAAAGAAAAATCACCTTTAATTTGTTCTCCTTATTGCTTCTGTGGACTCATCCACACCTAACACTCCCAAACATCAGTACTACAGCAAGTGATAAAGTCCTCGGCTATTATCCATGTTAAAGTGTGTGTGGGGAGGAGGGTGCAGAGACATCTCTCTCCAGGGCAGTGAGTGTAGAATCAGAAGACGGGGTGAATACGTGTTATTAGAATGAGGATGGAGACAGCTCAAGAGAGGGTCAAGAGAGAGAGGGTCAAGATGGAACAAAATGAGTATCAAGGAAAATCCAGAGTGGGTACTCAGCAAGGCTCGTGGACCAGGGATGACACTTTGAGAAAACAGATCCTTTCCCACTTCCTATGTGTTAAAATAAATGTGTCTTCTATGTAGCAGTGGGAGGGAGCTGGCAGATACTGTGGCCATGGTAATTAATCCCACACAGAGGGAGGAGAGTTACCCTAACTGAGGCCTATGCTGGGGCCTTACAGGAAGAGCTGGGGAGAGAGGTTCCAGGCCCAGACTCTTTAGCATACATAACCCAGGTTAGCTCAAAGCCCCACCCAGCAGGCACTGTATCAGCTAAGACAAGCTCAGCCCAAACCAACAGTTTTGTGCATATTTTTGTCTGGCACAGCTCACAGGCCCCTCTATGGAGGGCGTGGAAGCCTCCCTAACCCTCCTTCAGGGCTCCTTCCTTGTTCAATCCAGAGCACACCTCACTCAGTCTTTATGGAGCCTAGGGCTTGAGGTTTGAGAGCTCAAGTTGGCCTTTGTACAAGGCAGGAACCTCAGCAGACATCTCCCCCGCCCCCAAATAAGGCTGTGAGGGTACCTACAACCATGCAGATACCACTTTTTCCATAAGAAAGGCACACTCATAAATACACAGATTAGCCAACAAAGTGTGGTGGCATGCCTTTAGTCACAGTACTGAAGAAGCATAGGAAGGCTGATCACTAAGGGTTCAGGGTTAGCCTGGTCTACATAGTGAGTTCTAAGACAGCCAGGGATACATAGTAAGACCTCCCCCTCTCCGGTCTCAAAAAATAAAACACATATGCACACACACATGCACACACACAAAATACATGCACTAAAGCTGTCAGCACCAGATAACTCTTAAAAAAGTAAGGGTCTGACCAAAGACAAGTAGATAATGACAGAGTCAAAAGTCTGGCCACTTAGAATGACAGCCACTTTGGGATCGCCCTCATAGTGGCCATCAGACACCTATGGAAGTAACAGCTCTGTGAGCACCCAGGGAAGGGACTGAGTGACAAATTTATCTCAGGGACTCTGCAGCACTCTAGGTGCTAAATGTAATTGCCAGAAAGGGCAAGAGTGTGTCCAAGGGAAGCATGGCTGTGTCACACAAATGCATGCCCATTACTCCTGCTGGCCTTTCTCTGACACTATGATCACGTCTCCACAGTGGCCCCTCTCCATGTGGCCATATCCCCCATGGTGCCAGCTCCAGGCTCTGGGACTATCTTCCATCCTTTATTTGGCTCTGCTGAGCACTTTCCCTAAGTCAGTTCACACCTAGTTGGCCAACACTGTGATCTAGGCCTCCCCTCCAGCAGGAGAGAGAGACCAGATAACCCTGGGTTGTCCCACCTGCCACTGGTTATCTAGTCTGCCAAGAAAACCCCACCCACCTGTCCACTGTCGTTTAATTCCTGTTCAGGTGACTCAAAATACTACCTGTGCACTATTCACTTTCTTACTGGAAACGAAACCATATAGAGATGAACATAATGGCCCCCCATACATGAGGGCCCCAGCTTAGTCCTTGACAGCAGCAACAATGAAACCAAAATGGGGGCCAAGGGGAAGTGAAGGTGGGAAGAAAGGAGATTCGAAAAGTGTAGGAAGAACTGGGGTGTGGTGGGAATGGAGCAGGCTGCCTCTGATGCAGAGGGATGTCCTGGAGCTTCAGAGCTTTTTACTTCTGTCTTCTCCACTCAGCTTGCTCTTGCCTGATGCTTTCAGGGGTGGGGAAGTGGGGTGGGGGTAGAAGGTTCTCAAAATGCACCAAGTTGAACAGGCACAATGGCATATAAGCCTGGAGTTCCAGTGCTCTGGAGATAGAGGTAGGGACATTGCAGCAAGTTCAAGACCAGCCTGGGGGCTGGAGAGATGGCTCAGCGGTTAAGAGCACTGACTGCTCTTCCAGAGGTCCTGAGTTCAAATCCCAGCAACCACATGGTGGCTCACAACCATCCGTAATGAGATTGGATGCCCTATTCTGGTGTGTCTGAAGACAGCAACAGTGTACACTGTACTCATAAATAAAATAAATAAATAAATCTAAAAAAAAAAAAGAAAAAAGACCAGCCTGGGCTACAGAGTGAGACTAGCTCAGAACAAAGGAATAGGATCATCAGGGACTTCCAAGTTCCAGGGCACTGATGGCTTCAAATACATCACGCCCAGCCTTCTGGGATCCTGCTCATGGCTCTAGCATGGCATTGGCTCTAGAACCCCCCATACAGGCCATGTTTGCAGTTTCCTGCCCTGATTCTCTGGCTGTTGCAGGATAGCCCAGACTATCATTAACACCACCAGATGCCTTAAGCATCATATCAAACAGCCTTCACAGTAAAAGATGGCTGACTTCCGCACCTATCAGCTGACCACCGTTTGCAAAGCGAGGTCCATTCCCATCAGTGTTGGGGGAAGTCACAGAGACACTGAGTGAGGTCAGCCACACAGGAGAGGATAATAATTCTAGTTTTCCTCAGGCTAATGGGTCCCAGCTCAGGAAGAGGGAGAAGGGGGTTGGTGGGCAGGGGGAGAAGCTGTTTATAGTCTGCTGCAGCGAAGGACCCTTTGGGAGAACACTTAAAACAGAGACCGTTGCTCCAGTCCGGAGTGCTGTCTGTAGGGCAGAAGTGAGACTCAGGGTCCTTTCAGGGTCACTGCACAGATGAGTGATTGAAAGTTGTGATTGAAGTCATGTATTAGGGTAATAACCCTGGCTAACAACGCACCTGCATTTTCTCACTTAATTTCACACCTAGGTAGACTGATCTAGAATCCATTTGATTTCACATCGCAGCCCAGGGGAAAACTAAGCTTTCCACGATAATCCTCCACAGAAGACAAAATACTCATTTGCGTTGTACTTCTGGATAAAATATGTTCCCAACAAACTGCACAACTCGAGATGAGATCTTTCTAGGGTCGGCGCTTTAAAAGTAAGTGACCAAATGTGTCTTCAGCATTCCCTCTTCCCTCCGTGAAGACAGACCCGAAGAATATTATCTACAGGGGCTGAGGGAGGACCTACGGGGAGCACCACTTTAAGTGGTGAAGATGTGTGGCCTTTATCCTCACCTGGGAGGTGGCCTCTAAGTCTTCTTGGATCCCAGGATACTTCAGCAACACCATAACAGTGTGGCTTGCTGTCAGACACACTGTACCAGCTGACCAGAGCTGGATGATAGAGCCAGAGACTGTGAAGGCCGAGACTCTGGTGAACATACTGTCTCTCTGACTGTCACACTTGAGTGCAAGGAAAGCAACATGGCTCATGACAGCATGCTCAAAAGAAAATGGAAGTTCTGTATCTGGAACCCACTACACTTATGCACTGTGGCTGTTCCTGACTGTTACCTGTGTCTTTCTGTGGCAATGTGCTGTGTTCTAAGACTAACAAACTTCACTGTCTTTTTCATAATTTATCAAGGGCTCTCAGGAACCTTTGAACACGTAGTTGGTGTCACAGAAGGTCAGTGAGGCCCTCCTGGAGGGCAGTGTGCCAGGTAGTGACTCGCCTGAGAAGTTTCCTTCCTCTCTGATGGCCAGAGGGTGGCTAGGTCTGAAGCTTTTTTGTTACTTTCCCACCTACAGGGAGCCGAAGGGAGAGTTCTCCATCCTCTCCAGGTGACCTCTTAAAAGGACCATCAAGCGTCTACATGTTTGTCTTAGGTCACTTGCCTGAAGCTTGTCCAGTGAGACAAAGAACAAAAATGTTAGTGAAAGACACCTTCCTCAGCTTGGTTCTCACATCAGATAGCCTAGAGCCAACGCAAGCCGTGGGGGTGAAGGCTGCAAAGACATCGCTGGGCTCCTCCAGTGACCCATTTGTCCATTCACCTGTCCATCCATTAATCCACCCACTCATCTACACACCCACCCACCTACCCACCCATCCATCCGCCTATTCATCAATCCATCTGTCTACTCACTCACCCACCCATCCATCTGTCAGTTCACCACTGGCTTATCCATCTCTTGAAGAATCAGTTATTGAGAACTGCTACATCCCTGTGTCTCTACGGCGGATGTTCTTACAGTGCTAATTAAGATAAAAACCCCTTGCTTGGGATTCAGCTATATTCCTGACCTTGTCAATCTCATCCATATTCACTGCCTCCTCATATCCAGGACCACCTCTGTGCAGACACCTCTCTCCTGCTTGCCAGCTTTCTTGAGTTCAGAAGTCTATGGCCACTTATCATTGACTTTCCTCACAAAAGTTCCAAAGGGCCTACAATCAAGCTCCACCAAACTCAGGACCATTCCTCCAAGGTGAATGTCGTGGAGCCCACAGGCAACCCATCCACAAGCTGTACTAATGTCACCTCCCTCCTTGTTTCTTAACTCTGTGCCTTCTTCTCTGAGTGCCTATCTTTCATCAGAACAGCTAACTGGTCTACCTCATGTATTTCAGGGCTTCTCTAATCTGAGTGCCGCAGCCACTGCCAGCAGACCTCTTTCCCATCTCGTGGCCTTCACCAATACTTCTTCGAGTCACAGAGCTCCTGTGGATATTGCCTTGGTCTGGAATATTTTTGAATTCTATTTTCATGAAGTTAATGTTTGCTCTTCCTACTAATCTCTTCAAAGGTCGTTTCTTCAACAAATCCCTCCTAGACCTCACTGAGGACTCACACCCCATCAGAAGCATCCCGAGTTTAAACTTGGCAAGTACAAGGACCTCATCAACCCAGCTGCACCTGCTCTGATTCCCAGCACTGGGACAGCTCCTGGCACCTAGAGGGAACACACTCTACTCCAGTAATGATTACAGAGGAAACTGCTAATGAAAGAACTTATAAAGCATTATGGGAAAGCACAATACTCAGGCTTTCTTTAAGGGGCAGTGAGAGGGAGCACGGGACAGCGCATGCTTCAAGCTCTGGAGACAACACTCAGGTAATGCCACAGGGACTGGGGAGAGACTGAGAAGACAGATGCTCATGGGGTGGAGGTAAGGAGGGCCACTGTTTCCTCCGCTCCCTATGCCACCTGCTCCTGCTGGTGTCTGCATCCTTCCCTGTGTACAAGGACCTGGAAGATTGCTGGAAGGAAAGGGCACCACATGAATAATTTGTGGATATGGCCTGGGGGATGGTGAACTTTGAAAGCTTCTAGGACAGCAACAATGACAGCTTTTCCGTGTGTCCCCAGGTCAGTCAATGTAGCCTGCTGTAATTGAAATGACTCTCCAAAAGCAGCACCAAGCTGGAGGATGGAGTCCTCCACTCACACCCCACACGTCTCAGGTCACGGCGGCAGGAAAAAAGTCCCTCAGAGGCCACCACTGGGGATTATCCCCATCTGCTGATTTCAAAGCTGGTTCCTTGGCATGTGGCATCTCGAGCCGAGGGTGGGAGTCAGGTTCCATCTCTCTTGTTGGTGTGAATGTTGGCAAAGGGCATCAGCTTGTTTAGCCGTGTCAACTCTCGTGACCCTTGACCCCGGTAAAGAAACTATAACCTATGATGCTAGAAGCTCTGGGCTTCTAGCCAGCTTCTTTTTCATCTGGCTTCCTGTCTCCCGGGGCTTAGGGATGCTCAGCTGTAGGGTGGAGATGGGGAAGCAGGTGGAAGGGATGACATCATGCAGAAGGAACTATTCGGAGACTTCCATTTTGGTTGGCTGTGGTTTGGTTTGGGGTTACTGGTCTTCTGGGGGCTCAGGCTTCCTACAAGTGAGCCCTAGGTTTGCTTCTCATATACCGATGCTTTTCATTCTGTGCTGGTTTTAACAAAAAAATCTAACTCCCCCCTTTTTTGTTTAAACTTCTCATGTCATTGATTCACAGTGGGACATGACTACAGCTTAGGGAGCTGGCCTGCAGCCTGTCAAGGACTGTTTGGAATACCCTGGTGTCATGGAGGTGATGGAGAAGGTCACTGAACCATGCAGCCAGGACCAGACCTGTGTGTGTTTTTAGAAACTTGGAAAAGAAAAGGCCTTAGGCTTGGCTGCAGTCAGCCTTGGCCCCATCTGGAGCTGCACTACCTGGGCAGTGTCTCCTTCTGAAGTCTCCAGAGGTCCCATCCTGCATCCTGCCTCTTTGCTTCCTTGCTGCTGATGCTCTCCAGGCCCCAGGTCTCAGGGCCATTTCTCTCTGCTGCTGGATCTACAGACCAGCCTCTTCATGTTTTCTCAGAGATGGATGATTGGAGCCCGGCTTGGGAAAGCCCCCAGAAGCCAGTCGGATGGCAGAGTGGACCAGCCACACCACAGACTTGATGGACAGTCTTCCTACCTACAGGATCCCTGAATTATGACAGCATCCAGTGGCCAGGAGACTAAAGCTGCCTCCCTTCATCTGACATCAGCGTACTATTGGGTGGAGACGATCATCATTTGTTCCTGATTAGAGTTCAACCCCAAGTTCCCTGTTGGAAGAATGGAGAGGGGGTCCTTCTCTGGGCAGATGCAGGGCTTAGAGGCTACCTTCCTCATGCCCCCAGACCTAGCAAACAGATGTCTAAGGTAGGAGAAGCAGAATTTGGATTCTCCCCTCCAGCTGTGTAGTAGAGGGAGCAAACAGTGGGAGGCATAGGGCCTCCCTGCCAGGTCAGCCCGAAAGGGTCATGGCCTCTGCTGTCCTGCCCCTGGTTGTGGCTATGAGCCGAGACAGGTTTGGCACAATCATGTCTGAACTCTTCAGCCATACTCTTGAATTCTCTAAGCTTGGTCTTCCCCCTGACTCTCCCAGACTCTCCCAACACATGGGTCCCCCTGGCTGGAATGGTCCTTCCCTTCTTCAATTGGCACTGGACATGATGACCAAGGTCTTCTTGAGAAGGAAGGCTTTCTTCTCTCAGCCTCCTTGGGATCCCACCCTCCAGGTCTTCCTCCTTCCACCTCGCTGGCCGCACAGCCTCTTTGTTGGCTTTTCTTCTGCTTATGCATAAGTGCTAGGCAAGACTGTGGTTCTTTTTTTAAAAAACAAAAAACAAAAAAACAAAAAAACAAAAAAAACCAGGGTTTCTCTGAAATCTGGTTGTCCTGAATTTTACTCTATAGACCCACGCTGGCCTTGAACTCAGAGATCCACCTGCCTCTGCCGTCTAAGTACTGGGGTTAAAAGGGTGAGCCACCCATTCACTAGCCGATGGTTACCACACAGCTTCTCTTTCTATGCTTTCTCATGGAGCAATTACACGTAGTCACCCACACGTTCATGATCCCCCAATCTCTATTCTGTTCCTCATTCTCCATTGTCTCCAGACCTTCAAAGCCAACCATGACATTGGTGTCCCCGCCTAACCACACCAAAACCAAGCTCCACATTGCCCCTGGCTCCCACAGGTGCTTCTTCAAACGTCTCTGTCACAGAATATAAGTCTCCATCCCTCTAGCCGTTAAAGGCCCAAATCTGGATATCAACCCACCTACTCCCCTTCCTCATCAGACATTCAAACCCCAGCAGGACATCTGAGTTTACCTCCAAATGTCTCTCAAAGCCAGTGTCTCTGCAGATTGTTACGGGCTCTGTCAGAGTCACTCCTAGCATCTGTTGCCTAAGTGGATGCTCCGGCCTCTGGGAAGGGAACCTGCGGATGGAGACACAGTGCATTCTCCAAACAGCAGCTGGGGTGGCCTGGCGAACACACCTGTACATGTCATGTCATCCCTAGACATACACTGGGGTGCCCCACTCCACCCCCTTAGCACACGCCTGAGCACAGGGTTTCTCCTCCATGGCAACTCCCTACTGACCTTAGGACGACGTGTTAGCTCTCTACATTGGATGGCGGAGCTCCTGTGGACTGGAGAGTCTGGAGTCTAGCTGATACTCCCTGAGATATCACCTTCCTCTCTTCTCCCTCAGATGTGCCAGGATGCCCAGCTCGTTCCCACCCTCCTGGGGACTGTGTTCTTGAGAATCTTTCTGCCTAGCATGTCCTTCCTGTGAGCTGAATTCTACCCCCTCACCTTCACAGGTGTCTCTCTCCCTCTCCAACCCCAAATGCTTGCCTGGAACCTCTCCCAGATCAGCCAGCTCAACGTTTTCTGTTTAGCACTCACTGCCAGCTGGTGTTTTTATCTGCAACTTGTCTTTTGTCTTTCTCCCCACTGGAATATAACCCCCTGGGAGAGTTAAGACTCCCCAGGGCCTAGACCAATGCCTGGCACCCAGCAGAGGCTTAACACATATTTACAGGATGATGGAAGAATGAATTCCCTGGGAGGAAGGAGGCCAGGAGACAGGCTAGGACGTGCACAACTATTTTAGGCTGCATGACAGTGGTGTTGGGGATGGGGAGACGTAGAAAGCATGAAAGAAATGACAGAGAGAAAAGTATCGGGCTGGAGCCGGCATGGGGGAAGGGAAAAGGAAGCAAGGGAGGCCCACTCTCCTCCTAGGGTTCATTGAAAAGACAAGGAAGAAAGGTGGGATGTGGGAAGTCACATGACAGGTCTAGATCTGGGAAGACATACTGAGGAGGAGTCATCATGTCCTGTGTTCTTGTATTTGAACACTGAGCCAGCGGTGCTGTTTGGGGAGGTTATGAAACCTTTCAGACATGGCTGGCTTGAAGTGGATTGCTGGAGGAAGGCCTTACATGCTATAGCTGTCTCTGGTCCTGGCCTCAGTACTCTTGACTCCTGACTGGACATCATGTTAAGGTCTTACTACTATGCATGCCTTTCCCACAGTGATGGGATGAAATCCTTCCTTGATCATAGCAATAAGAAGAAGCCACTGACATATTGATAAGAGGACAGAGTGGGTTAGACCCAGGCTTGAGTCCTCAGGGAAAGTGGGCAAAGAAAAGAAAGAGGCCAGCTACATAGACACTTATAGAACCTTCCAGAAGGAGGAGCTGGTGACAGGCAGAAGAGTTGAAAGGAGCTGGAGGACAGTGTGAAGGTCCAGAGAGTGGAGCAAAGGGGTGTCAAAAGAGGGAGGACCAATCAGCAGGGGTCATGCATAGGTCATGTAGTCAATAGAGATCTACTATGATCCTGGCGAGGGCTATGCCTATCCACATGTCCATGGTACATGGATGTGGAGGTTCAGAAACTGGGTGTCAATGCATTTTCTGTCCTGTCTCCCAGGACCAGCAGAGCATCATTGTCAAGCAGTAGCTTGCTTTCTCTGTGGATACCCTAGTGTCCACAAAATAACCGCTCACTGCTGTGCGGAGCTGTAGACTTCCTTTACAGGCTGCTCCCAAGTGTGGGGCTGCACCCTGCTGTAGACCTCACCGAATCTGGTCAGAGTCCCATGGAGATCAAACCCGATTTCAGCACGGCTAAGGATGGCCAGGACCACACAGGGTATCTGTATTGGTGACTTTTTTTGTTGCTGTGATAAAACACCATGACCAAGGCCACTTTTGGAACTGTTTATTTGGGCTTATGGCCCAGAGGGATGAGTATAGCACTATCATGGCAGGGAAGTGTGGCAACAGACAGGCACTGGAGCAGAACAGTGGAGCGCTCTCATCTCAACCACGAGGAAGCAGACACACTGGGAATGGAAAAGGCTTCTAAAACCTCAAGCTCCATCTCTAGTACTATATTTCTCCCAATATCCTCCTTGATGCCTCCTAAACCTCCCAGACAGCTCTACCAATTGAAGACCAAGTATTCAAACGCCGGGAACTAGGGAGGCTGTTTCATTCAAACCGCCACAGTATTCTTCTGGATACCCCTGGACACCAGTCCTCAAGAGCTGGTGTGCTGGGTTGCATACTGGAACCTCAGCGTGTGATCTGATTCAGAAGTAGGGCCAAATTCCAGAGATGATTAGTTAATGAGGTCGCAGTGGACTAGATGTCTCCTTACATAAAAAACAGGGACACAGGGAAGAGAGGTGGCCACTTGCCAGTGGAGGATGGACTGGGGTTATATTGCCACATTATATTGGGTGACAAAGGATGTTAATAGCTATCTGCTGTTGGGTGAGATGACATGGAACTCTTCTTACATCCTCTGAGGGGAGCCTGGCCCTGCTGCCCTGGACCTAAGACTTCCATTTCTGTAGTTCATGGTAATTACATAGTAGCCATAGGAGAATTCAGTAGAAAAGTGGGGTTCGTGGTAATTACATAGTAGCCATAGGAGAATTCAGCAGTCAAAGAAGGGCTCATGGTAATTACATAGTAGCCGTAGGAGAATTCAGTAGTCAAAGAAGGGCTCATGGTAATTACATAGTAGCCGTAGGAGAATTCAGCAGTCAAAGGAGGTGTTACTGATGGTGCCCATGGAAGGACCAGAGCCTCTCTCCCACAGGCTTGGGGGCAGCCAACTCAGCCCCCAGTGGCAGGGAGCCAGGTCCACAATGTGGCCTGCACCTATCAGGTCCCCAGGCTTTCTCCATGACACATTTCTCTGCTTTCTACCCAAGCAGCTGGGCTGAGGTGGCAATGGTTCTTTGGCCTCTGTAGGGGCCAGTCTCTCTCCTAAATGACCCTTTTTGGTACGGTACCATTTGTCACAACTTCAGGAAGGCGAGGTGAAGCAGCTGCAGGGAAGGGAGACTGGTTCTTAGCCACAGAGAGGAGCTGTATACAAAGCCACTTATGGTGGCTCCAGATGTAAACAGCAGGAAGTTACTTTCCCTTGGTCCCAGGAACAGGGGCGACAGATGGCTGACTGGGAGCCTCAGTAGCCAAGATGCTTCCCACAACTGGATGGAGATTTCTCAGTATTAAGAAAGCATCCAACAGGGTACAGGACCCAAGCAGCAGGACCTGCCCTAGTTAGCTTTAACTGCCAACTTGACACAGCCTAGAGTCTTGATTAAAGGATGACTAGATCAGATTTGCCTGTGGTATATCGATAAGGAATTGTCTTGGTTGATAATTGATGTGGGAACACCCACCCCCCTGTGGGCAACATCATCTGTTGAGCAGGTGGTCCAGGCTAAAAAGAAAGCTAACCAAGCATAAGACAGCAAGAAGCCTTCCCCACAGCTTCTGCTTCTAGCTCCTGCTTGAGTTTCTGCTCTGACCACCCATGGCGATGGATGAATGTATAAGCCACGTAAGTGCTTTGCTCCCCTAGGTTGCCTTCGGTCAGAGTGTTTTATCACAGCAACAGAAAGGAAACTAGCCACAGCACCCACTTGTGATGTGGACCCACAAAGAACAGGAGGGACCGATAAAGAGATGGCATGGAGAAGACACTGGCCACACCCAGAGGGGGCACTCCCTCCTCCTGATCCTCCTCTTGCCATTCAGATCCTCCTGTCACTCAGCTGTAAGACCCTCTTCCTTTCACACAAGTTCAAGACCCTAGTGTGAGACTTCCTCAATCCAACCCTGCTGCCACCCATGTTCCCCAGGTCACTGCTGTACCCGGAAGCAGCCAGAGACCCATGTACTAACAAGCATTTGTTTGCTCAAAGCTCACTCCAGGTAGACTTGGAAAGCTCCAGGTGGGGTCCTTATTTCCTCTCTGGACTTTGCTTACTTACTGGCCAGCTCTGGTGACAGTAAGTCTACAGTGTCCCTAGAGGCAGGACAGAGTGATCTTGGGCTTCCTGGCTTTAACTATGCTAGGATTCAAAGCTGTTATCTAAGGTAAGACAATTCATTGTCTTCTTTAAAAAAAAAAAAAATCTGTGGACTGTGTGCGGTGGCCCATGCTTTTAATCCTAGCACTGGAAGGCAGAGGTAGGTGAGTCCCTATGAGTTTAGGCCAACCTGGTCTACACAGTGAGTTTCAGGCCAGCCAAGGCCACATAGAGAGACCCTTCTTAACAAACAAAACTCTTGTGAATATTGTATTCTATGCTATAACATACAAAATTAACTTCTGTTTCTTCCTCCATTATGTGGGGAAAGGACATTTCTGGACTGTTCTGGATCTCTGCTTACCCATATGTATTCTCTTCTGTCACCCAGCAGGCCTCATGAGGATGATGTCCCAGGTAGACTGAAGAGTGAGGACCACAGACTTGTCTACGAGGACCTGGGTTCATTCATCAGAAAGCTCTAGAATACCATCTTGTGAAGAAGTGTCCCAGAGGCCTCTCGGGAGCAAGTGGCACAGCTAGACTGCATGCAGGGCCTCTGGCTCGGAGGTTTCTATAGTCTCAGGATTGTATGCAATGTATCTATGTCTGGGTGATCCCCTAGCCCTGGTGGGCATGGGCTGGAGGCAGAAGCAGGCTAGGAGGGGACCACATGCCAAGGCTAGATCTGCTCACAACGACATCACTCAGAGGCAGCTGCATCTCTCCCATCTGTTTGTACAGAGGGCAGGTCAGGCCGCACTAAACTAGGAAGCCAGTCCTTACCTTTTCTTTTAGGCCAAAGCCAGGGTGTTGGGGGAAGGGCATGTATATATGTGTGTCAGGAAATGGTCTCCTCTGTCCTGTGAGTTGAAGGAGACCTCTAGTCTGCTTGAGGCTAGCATGGGAGGAAGGCACCTGGATATGGAGCTTGACTCCTGGTCCCAGCTCCCTCCTTGCCTGAGATGGCAAGGCCCCTCCCTCCCTAGAGTGAAGTCAGGTCTGTCCAGGTGACCAGCCCAGGAGAGGGGCTTCCATCTCTTAGTCCGGTTCTCTCAGCAGGAGCAGAGCAAAAGTCTAAGCAGCTTATAGATGTTCTAGGAGACAGGAGGGGTGGGAGTGGGGGCAGGGAGCCCCTGAATCTCATCAGCCCACAGTTCAGAATCAAAGAAAAAAGGACAAGACACCCACAGGTTCCACTCCAGGGACAGAGGTCACCTGGTGCCCCCACTATCTTTGGCCTAGCATGCCCTCAGCTCCAGGGCTGGAGTGTCGAGTAGCCTGGGTTTATTCTCTTTATGAACACAAGCACAGATCTGGCTGTGTGTATCCACTGGATCAAAGGTAGACAGGAGACACCTCCCAGAAGCCCTACCCAGACAAGCCTCCTGGGAAACAAACCTCATGGCTTGTCTACTTTCAGTCTGGAGTAGTGTCCTCTTGCAAGCCCTATTGCTGACCATCCTGGGGTCCTATCCAAATGACCTGGGACATTTGTTCTGGATCTAGACCTTGGGGAGAAATGTGGCAGTACTCAGAATCTGGACAAAGATGGAGGCTTTCCTTCCCCTCTGTCCTCTCTTCCCAGGGCTCTCTTTCCATCCCTCTTAGCCTGACTGATAACTGCCTGCTTGGCCTTCAAGTGGCCTCCCCGCTTCGCCCTCTAGCACCCACCCCCACCCCCGTGGAGCTTTGAAGCTGTAGGGTGGATTAACCCTCGGTTTCCCGCAGGCTTGTCTGCACCTACAGGCTTCTGTGAAATCATGACTCAACCACGCATTGTTCTGCAGGCTGCCTGTGCAATGGGGTCTCAGCAAACGTGGCCATTTGTCCCCAGCGCCCAGTAAGGAAAGTACTTTGGAGAAACTCCCTAGATCTTGAGAAGGCGTGGTGGTCCAGAAGGCTCTCGGCTGTGGCATCTGCGCCTCCCCCTTCTGCAAGCCCATTCTCTGCTTTGCCTTAGTGGAGATTTGGGGACATTAAATCCTGAGCCACAGGAACCCACCACCACCACCTAGAAGAAAATAGCTTTCTGCTGGGTGGGGCTGGCTACACACCCAAAAGCTCCTTAGCAGACAA
Organism: Grammomys surdaster; assembly: GCF_004785775.1. Classification (NCBI taxonomy): domain Eukaryota; kingdom Metazoa; phylum Chordata; class Mammalia; order Rodentia; family Muridae; genus Grammomys; species Grammomys surdaster. The sequence continues at coordinate 4,514,454 of NW_021620991.1, read as the reverse complement.
GGCTGAGCATTGGGGACAAAGACTGCGGCGGGGACAAAGACTGCGGCGAGGACAAAGGCGGAGCCGCAGCTGCTGCGAGCACGCGCCTTGTGCGCGCTAATGCTCTGCGTTTCGGGACCAGGCGCCCCCACCTGGCCTTGAATCTGGTAAACAAGTCCATTGTTTTAAAGCGGCAAAGGCTAAAATTCTCGTTCCCAAATAGTCCCGGGTTTTAAGGCAGGGGAAGGACAAAGAGCGCTCTCCAGAGTCGGAGGAGGGAGATGCCAGGAAGGTCAGCAAAGCTACCAGCCCGCAATTGCAGTGCTTTTGCGCTTTCCCTGCCAGGAACGACTGCGCGCTCTTCCTATGAACACCCGCCTTTCTGCGGCAGCTAGCCTGCACTGGAACCCCACGGGACCCGCGTCACTAGCTATTGCTCGAAAAGACCCTGCATTGCGGCGGTGCGCGCGCGCGTGGTGGGGAGGGCGTACGTGTGCATCGCGTGCGCGCTTCCCGCCCACGTTGCCCTAGATCTCCCGGTGCTGCAGTCTCCCACCCCCACCTTTGCACACACGTCCCTGCTATTTGGTGAGCTGTGATGGAGAAGGTGCCCAGTGGCCGTGGCGCAGCAGGGAATGGTGGCGCGAGGGAGTGGAGAGGAGATGCTTACCCGCCTAGCCGCTGTCGCTTCTGCCTCCACACAAAGCTCCCTGCCAAACCAACCAGTTGGCAGGAGGCCGGGAGACCCCCGCCCTTCTGCTAGCTGTCTCAGCTGTCTCCAGCGCTGGGGCAGATTATGCCCCTGGCGTGTCTCGGCGCTGCTCCCCTCCCCCACAGACCATTAGACGAGTGAGATGGTGGGCAAGCCATGCGCGTTCATTTAGGAGATCTAGAAGCGCTGGGAAGCTCCCAGATTCTCAGCCAGGTGGAATCTCACAGTCCTACTGACCCCACCTCTAGTCTCCTCCCATTACTTGAAAGAACCGCTGGCCAAGAACAAGGGAAGAAAATTCCACAGGGGTCCTCTGTAGTGCTCAGGGGCCTTGGTGGATAGCAGGCTGGCTTTCCCAAACAGGAAGGACCAGTCTGGTTCCTCAGAGTGGCTCCCATATCCATGTAGCTAGGGTTCTAACTGGGTCCTGGTCGGTAACACAAAACCAACGTTGCTCAGATGCTCAGGTCTTAATGCCATCTCTCCTGTTTTGTGCCAAGGGCCTGGAAGTATTTTGGCTTGGAGGCCTACAAGAAGAGAGAACTCCATCTTGGAGCAGGAGGCTGCTGGGAAGCAGGCCTAGGACCTGGGAGTATGTTTGTTATAATATCTGAGATCGGCAGGTTACTCTTCTCTCAGAACGTCCTCCCTTGCCTTCCATCACAAGCACCATTAGGTATACCTGGCTTTCTGGGTTTCCAAGGACCAGCAGATGTTTCGTGTGTTTGAAGGCACCATTTAGCCTGAGACTCTGCTTTCAAGACAGGACCCTACACTGGTTCCAGCATCTCTGGATTCTACCCTAGTGAGGCCGACGGGGTCACTCTTGGAGAACCAGGGCTCAGCAGAGCGTCCTGCTCCATTCCCCATTTTGTTCTGCAAAACCGAAACCGGATTTCCTGAACAGGAGCCCCTGGTCACTCTGCCCTTCTCCATTACACACTGCAGGCCATCAGCTCATGCTGGCTCCAGCCTCAGCCAGGGATGCTGCCAAGACCAGCATGGTGCTCCTCGGCAGCCTTGCCAGGGTGCAGATGCCTGCTGACCCCAAACCACCTCTGGGAGTAACTCCGGAGGGTTCATGGGCCAAGGCGGCTGCCAGGCACCCTGTGGCTGTGGGGACAGGAGCAGGGATAAGGTTGGACTGAATACACTGAGAGGTTCTAGAAAGCCCTGCAGGGTCTGAACCATCAGCCTACAGGAGAAGGAAGGTTGAGGTTAGACGGCTACTGTGGGTGAGTGGTACTTAGCCCTACAACACCCAGGGACTGCTGTGGCTTCCAACAAAGGTACCCCGTAGACTGTCCCCTTTATGGACTGTCCCCTTTATGGACTGTCCCGGTACTTAGCCCTAGGTCTTGAATTTGTTCCCTCTTCAAAACCCCACCCAGGACTTGCCAGTTCTAGGGCATCTTGTATCATGCCTAGGTAGGGAAAGGAGTCAGCCTCTAACCTTGGACCCTTTAGCCTCTCTTTGTTTTTTTTCTGCAGAGATTTTTTTGTTTCCTGGGTGAAAGAAACCTATCCATCAACTCAAGGCCAAGGCCAGCAACTCTGGAAGACCCTGCCCCTCCTTGGCTAGCAAGCCCCGCCCCCCTTTGCAGTATACTTTCAGCCAAGGTTATGAGCCTGGGCTTGTCTTGGGAGCTGTACCAGTCAGAGGCTTAAAACTAGCCAAGAAGCTGGGCTGCCGGGAGTGCCGAGCTTCCTGGAGGAGGCCTGGCTACCTATCTCAGGTCCACAGCCTGGCACCCAAGCTTGTCATCTGAACAAAGGCCTCCCACAGTACCCACACTGCTATCCTTTCTAGGAGGCACGGGGCTGGGCCATGCCTCCAGGACCCTCGCTTCTTCCTGTAAGAGATACAGGAACAGCACCAGAGGGTCATCATAGCTGGAGTAGCTGCTGGGCTCTCCCAGCTCCCGGGGAGCTTGTTCAACCACTCAGACACCTTGGCAGGAGTGACAGCCACAAGCCAGCCTCACGTGCTTCATCTGTTGCCAAGAGAGGCTGAGTGAAGATAGGGCTAACAAGTAGCCAGACACAGGCAGAACGGTAGCATGTACTCACAGTTAATGAGAGAACTCCACAGGTCCTCCCTTGGTGGACCCCGACACCGGTCCCTGCCCTTCTGCCAGCTCCTTCTTTTTCCCCCCCACATTTATACTTCCTCTCCCCCTTTGCCCAAGAAGGTGACCAGAACGCCATTCTTACCGTCCAATGACAGCCAGTCGTGCTGGGACGAAGGGAGTGTGGGCAGAGCCCGAGCTTTGTACTCAAACACCACCGAGTTGGAGATGATCTGATTGTTGAAGGCAACTTGTAGGGTCACGAGACCCGTGTCGTGGGCTGAAAGTCAGAAAGAGAGAGGTCAGGGTGAGGGGCTCCCTCCTAACTATCCCTCTTTCAGTTAATAACCAGCTACTGACCCAGCCTGTGCCTGCCTATCCAACAAGGGCCCAAGTGCGGCACTTCTGGAAAAATTCTTGGCTCTAGATTCACCAGGTGTCTGGAATCTCCAGAGGATTGTTTATTGTTTGTTTGTTTGTTTGTTTTGAGACAGGTTCTCACTATAGTGCCCTAGTTGGCCTGGAACTGTATAGACCAGGCAGGTCTCAAAACTCCCAGAGATCTGCTTGTCCCAACTCCTGAGTTCTGGGAATAATGGTATTGGCCAAGTCTCTGTGTCTTAGCCATCTGTTCCTGTGCTACCTGGGATGGGCAGGGACCTGAGCTCAGCACTGATGGCTTGTCCCATGCTTTCTCTCTGGGGTCAGGAACATCTGAGGATTCATGTTTCCTTGACCCCTTCCTGCAGCCGTGTCCTGACTCACTTCATGTAAGATCCTCAATGTTTTAGGAGCTTGGCTTCCTGCTAACATCAAGAGTTTCAGCTGTGGCTCTCATTGTGACCCTGTTAGCCGGAGATGCTGTGGGTAGGGTAGCTACTAAGCTGCAGTGAGATGCTACAATGTTACTTCCAAGGACTTTGGGAAAGCACGAGCTTGTATTCCAATGCAAACTCAGGGCTCAACAACTCCTGAATGAGCCAAACAAATGGATGAAATGTTCTCTTTAGGAACAGGAGAGAAGCCTGCTGGAGGCGGAGACCTACATCTGCTGGGGTGGAGGCTACTCCACCAAGATATCTCCATTGATATCTTGAGGGCTGCACTGTGGTCCCCAAAGATGTCCTATAGGCTATGGTAGCTATGCTGGGGCTCAATCCCCTAATAGGGGTCAGGTTATATTTTCTGGGCACTGCTTTCTGGAGCTGAGACACCAATCCTCAGGGCCTCCCCCAGCAGGAGCAGGCTGATTTCCAGGGAGGATGCTCGGGGATCATATTACTGTTTAGGCTCTTGGCTTTCAGAAGCCTACGGTCATGAGGAACCCATCCAAGTCAGCTGCTCCTGAGGACAGGGTGAAGCTCTGGCTTCCCTCAAAGGACATCTGCATATCCCACTTCCGATGGGAAACCCAACTCATCGGCCATGACCTTTCTCCAACTGAGGTGTATATAGAAAGCAGGTCTTGGGGACATCCCTACTCAGGTGTCCAGGACACAATCTGAAAGGATGGGTTCCCTGGGGATCATGAAGAACCTCCCATGGCTCTTCTCTGGATAGGGATCCCCAGTGATATCCAGAGTCTTCTGCCATCCCACATCCCTGGGCAAAACTCCAAGATTGTGGTCTCTGTTCTCACCTAGAGATGTGCCTGGTTCACCAACAGGGAGGTAGGGCTCTGAGAACTCTCCTTGCGATCCCAGGGTGCTCTGTCCTCCATGGGGAGAAGCTGTATCTTGTGTCCAATCTCCCCATGGAGGACCCTCCTCCACTGCTCCAATGTCACTGTCCTAGTGTCTACACAACTGGCAGCACAGCTGAATGTGGCAGACCCTCAGGCATCCCTACCATCCCCAGAGATGCAGCCCTTAGGTTTGCGGCATCTGGTTGGAGAAAGGATATTTTAGAAGTGACCAGTGGCCCTTCTAAAGTTTCCCAGGGACCAGGAAAAAACAGTGGCCTGGATGAACTCTGTGTATTAGCAAGGGGGACCCAGAAATGCGTGGAGAGCAGGCGAATTACCTGAGGAGACCAGAATGGCCCTGGCTCTCTTTCCTTCTCCCTACTCTCGCTCTAGAAAAGCCTTTTCGAGATGAGCCCCAGAGGCAAGCGCTATATGACCTGACCGTTTTATGCTCTAGGCTATGCGGAAGAAGGTCTCTGAAGATTAAGGTTCAGGGACATCACTCTCCAAGGTGTGGTTACACAGATGTTATGTAGCCGACAGGACATACCTGCGTGGAACTGATTCCAGCTCCCAAAATCCTTTGAGTCCTGACCTGGGATACCACTCAGAAGTCATACAAAGCCCAGTTCTTTGTCAGGAACTGGAGGTAAGGTATTTAGCCAGGTACAGGAAGAAGTGACATCTATTTATAGGCTAGTCAAGTCCCTTCCCACAGCAGGTGCACAGTGGACAGTTTAATAGCACGCTGGCATCTCTCCTGGGCTGGGCTAGGCTGCCTTAGCCCAGGGTGGCCATTTGGATGGCTGCTGTCCAATCTTAGCAGCGTTGCTGGGAGGACCTGGGGCTGGGTACCTCTAGAGCCGGCCTTGGAGCTGTTGAGAGCTGGGTCAGCAGCAAGGGGTGTGTGTGTGTGTGTGTGTGTGTGTGCATGCTCATGTGTGTGTGTGTTGCTATAAGCCCCAGGCATGGCATCCTGGGGCATGCTAGACTAAAGCAGGGCGTTCTGATATGGTGGGTTGCAAAGGAAGGTGAAGAGAGAGAAGAAGGGAGGTGGAAGACAGGGGTGGGAAGATGAGGAAAGAAGGGGAGGAGAAGGGGGAGGGAGAGGACAGAGAGGTCAGGGAGGAGGAATGGGTGGTTTGTAAGCTCCAGAGTGTTGCAATAGGGGACAGGGACAGCAAGACAGGCAGCCACTGGGGAGAGACCACATTGAGTGTAGGGGAACCCTGTAGGTCTGCACAGTCCTGATTAACCTGCTTCCGTCAGGGAGTCAATTCTTTCCATGCCCATACTGACTCTGCCGGAAGTACCCTCCTTCCTGCCGGAAGTACCCTCCTTCCTGCCGGAAGTACCCTCCTTCCTGCCGGAAGTGCCCTCCTTCCTGCCGGAAGTGCCCTCCTTTCTGCCGGGAGTACCCTCCTTTCACAGTCTGCGGTTTCAAACAACATAGGATGTCCCATCTTCCTTGTTCTGCCTCTCTGGCCCTTGCCAAGCTAGGTGGACGGGTTATCCATCGAACTGGTAATGTGGGCGGTTAATGAGGCAAAGGTTTCCCAGTCCCGGACAAGGGAACAGAAAAGTCATGTTTTTCAAACTGCTCTCAAGCTCCGAGAGGCCCAGACTCTTCTTTACAGATCTCCAGGCACCTTGCTAGCTTTGGGGACACAACAGTCACCAAGAAAGACAGTCTCCTGCCTTCACGGGGTCCACAGGCTAACAGGGAAGTAGCTATAATTAGAGGTCATGCAGGTAGAGATACCAATCTAAGGAGATCCCTAAACCTTGGGTCACATGATCACACAAGATGTTGCCAAATGGAACACCAGAGTTCACACCAAGTTTGGCAACAGTGAAAGGTTTCTAAACACTGAACAACCAAAAATTCAACATAAATGCATAGTGACTCTGAGGCCCTCCGGGCTGTGCTTGCCCTTGTTGGCTCAAGGCACTTCACTGCATAATGTAACATGTGTGTTTTGCTCTGCATGGCTATCCAGACACAATGTCACCAGCAAACCCTGCCTCAAGCACCTCTGATCTGGGACTTGCCGTGAACTGCGGTGTTTCTGCTGTTCACACCAAGTTCTCTGCTCTTACGGTTCAATTCCTGAAAACAGAGACTAAATCGTTCCCCTCATCACTCCTCAGCACATAAATATCACAAGAGTCCATTTGGATTGTATTCGAGCGTTTGCTTTTTTTTTTTTAAATCTTTGTTTTATTGTTTTATTTACTGATTTACTTACTATTCATTTGTTTATTTGTTTTGACCTCAAACTCACAATGTAACTGAAGAGGACCTTGAACTTCTGATCCTCCTGCCTCCACTTCCCAAATTCGGGATCACAACCGTCTTCCTTACATACCCAGCCTTCTTTGCTTTTATATTGTTTAAATTACAAATAACTTAAATTTGCCTAGGATATTTGTATTAAGCTATAGTTTCTAGACCTTTAAAAATCCCAAGTACTTCTTATATATTTTTAATTATTTTATTTATTTACATTCCAAATATTGTTTCCCCTCCACCCCCTCCAGAGTTTTTTCCTCGTCCCACCTCTCCTTTGCCTTTGAGAGGGTGCTTCCCTTCTATACCCTTCACCTCCCCCAACATCCCCTTTCCCTGGGATATCAAGTCTCTACAGGATTAAGCAAATCCTCTCTTGCTGAGGCCAGACAAGGGAGTTCTCTCCTACATATGTGTTAGGGCCATGGGCCTCTTTAGTCTTGGGACCTCTCAGGGGTCCAGGTGAATGTTTGCTTTTAAAGATTGCTTTTTGAGTTGAGGATTAGTTTCATTAAAAAAAAAATCATGTGAATTTTGGCTTCCAGTTACAACAGAATTTCCAACAATTTCTAAAGTGGATCAAAACCAAATTTCTGCCACTTTACACTTTGTATTTATGTGTTTTGGCATATTCTCAGTATCGATGGTTATAAAATCAAGATATCGATTAACTGAAATATATTGAAGGTGTTCTATACCCTTCGGTATCAGATAGCCAAGATTTAATATTTGGTGGGAAGATAAACTCACCCATTTTGTTACTATGCAAATTTGATCTCATCTTTGATAGACAATAAATTATATGAATACCAAATAATTGTCTTAAAATCAATTTCTATAATTGTCTTTAAATCAATTCCTTTATGGTTTGTTACAAGTAAGTGTCTGATTTATTGACCAGTTTTACATGCCTGAACATCTGAGGTCTCTTAGAAACGTCTCAGGTAAAAATGAATCACAAGAAAAAAGCCCAAGACCTCATGAATTAGGTGATTCTGAGGCCCAGGATGAGAGAGGGAGAAGACAGAGCTACAAAGGGCATGCGCTTCTGGCTGGCTTCCTCTGAGGCCTTGAAACCAGAAGTATGTTATATTACCTGTGCTTACCTCTCAAAGGAGTGTGTATTCTTCATTCTTAGTTTGACCCACACACCCTAGTTCCCCACAATCACCTTCACATGGAAGGATTCCCTGACCTCCTGGAACCTACCCTGTGCCTCAATGAACCAATACTGTGAGCACAGGGCCCTGAGTTCTCTGGGCCTCCGGGTGGCCTGGGCGGGGGTGGGGTGGGGGTGAGGGTGGGGGATAGGGGGGCAGGAGTGAGGTCATCTCTGCTGTAGAAGAGACTTTGTCTGTCTATCGCCTTGGCCCAGCCCCAGCTGGGCCCCATCTCGGATTTGTCATTTGACTAATTGGTTCTTTAAATAGTCCTTTTGCTTGTTTTCTTCACAACTCCCACTGAGCATGCCCAGTATCCCCAGTTGATACGGGATCCACAAGCCCCAACTGATGATATTATAATACACTGAGCACACTTCTTCATGGCGGAGGAAAGCAGAGTAAAGGCGTGACTTGCTCAAGGTCACCCCAAGGCTGACTCAGAGTCTACTGTTCTCCTTCCTCCCCAACCCCCGCTGGGCTGGGTACAGCCTCCTCACCTGGGCAGTAGCAACGCAGCACCCCGGGCTGAATCAGGGATGCAGGCACGGAGATCTGGTCAAACAGGCAACTGTAATTATTGCTGGCTTCTTGCCACGGGCCTGTGATGAGGACCTTCACTCCTCCCTGCAGAGGAGAGAGAAGAGATGGAGCAGTTTCCCCCGGGGATGCAGCAGGCCGGAGGCCCCTGCAGCTGCAGGCTTTGATGGAGAGGGCTGAGGGCTGCTGGCTACACATGCAGATTCCCAGGCTGTATTTCACCATTCCAAAAAGCCCTGACTTCTGAGATGCTCTTCTAGAAGACAGGCCTGCAGCTGCTCTGATCCTCAGAGGCTGTCCTCAGTTGACCCCCAGCATCTTGACCCTGAAAGTTCAGGACTATACCAGTGAGAGGCAGGGATTCTCATGCTATAGAAGCCCATGGTGCACCTGAGAACCAGCCAGCAGGGTCCCCAGGAAGGAAGCAGAGGGGACACAGGGGACTCTGAGTCATGCAATTAGGGAGAGGTGGAGGGATCTCAGATTTGGAAACTGTCACCCAAAGGGACAGAGAGACGTTCTTGCAGGAAACTGAAGGGAAATGGAGGGCCCCCAGGTGTGGTAGGAGATGGTAAGGGGGGAGGTCCAGGAATTGGGTGGGGTGAAGAACTTTCTATAGGGAGAGATAAAAATGAACGAAGCATCAGAATTAGAGGGGCTCAGATTGAGCTCTTGTTACTGAGCTGGGGCTTGGGATAGACTGACCCTCCAGTTCCCTAACTGCCTGCTGTGTCGCTCAGGGGATCTTGAGCTACACAGACACAGGAATGGCCCCTCATTGGCACTTCTGCACCACATATGTCGGCACCAGCCTGGCAACCTGGCCTGCAGAGCCTAGGCTGGCCTTCCTCTGCTCATGTGGAGGGAAAACTGTCTTCCCAGACCCAAGGTGCCAAGCGCCAGAAAACATTAGAAATGTGGGGCTCCCTCTAACCTGCTCTGGCCAGCAGGAATACCCCAGAACCAGCAGCCTCATGTGGCTCTCCCAGGAAATTCCTTTCAGGTCCTTTGTTCCGTTAGTGATTAGTGTCTCTCTTTGTCTCTATCTCTCTGTGTGTCTCTCTGTCTATCTTTCTGTCTCTGTCTCTCTATCTTTCTGTCTCTGTCTCTCTCTGTCTCTGTCTCCCTCTCTCCCTCTCTCTCTCTCTTTCTCCTGAACCCCAGGTGAAGAAGACCAGAGGTCCCCTACTTACGGCTTAGCCAAGAAGAGAGGCTGGTCATTCGGGGTGGAGGGATGCTCTGCCCCGGGTTGTAGAGGCAGGGGCGCTGGCCTCTGGCTCTCCTGGCTAACCTTGGATAGACCCACCCCAGAGGCTCATCCACCCCACCCCCAAACAAGTAAACACCTTTCCCTGCAGGGGGGCGGAGAGCAGTGCTGGATAGAGAGGAGAGCGCCACCTGGCGCCCTGGCTAGAGAAGGCCGAGAGGCGCTCAAGGAGCTGAAACGAGGCCCGGTTAGGAGCTGCGGCAGGGAACCCCGACTTCCCTGCTGCTCCCCGCCTGGGCCCTAGCTCTCCGCTGCTATTCCAGGCAAGCCTGCCAGACTCTGTCTCCTATTCAGTCCCCGATTCTCGTTTGCTCTTTTAACCCTTGCTTGTTCCTGACCTAGAGGAAGCTCTGACTTCCATACCTATTTTTGCTCTCAAGACTCCCCTACAATGTTCCCTGGAGCCCAGACTTAGGCGTGGCAGGGCTAGCCTTGTGTATAAGAAGCAGCAGATATTGCTTATTATGATGATGTCCTGAAGCTATCTGTGGCCCAGAGCCAGTAGACTGGCCGTTGGAGGGAAGCTGAGCTGGCAAGTAAATTTTCCTCTGGGTGTGATGTCCCCAATGATGTCCCCACCAAGGTTTGGGGACAGTGGAGAGAGCTCAAGACAGAGTTTCAAAACCATAGTGTGCCCCCCACCCCGTTTATTTATTGTGTATATTTTTGCCTGCATGTATGTATGCGTGTGCCTGGTGCCCTCAGAGATCAGGAGGTGCCACTGGATCTCCTGGAACTGGAGTTACAGATGGCCGCGAGCCACCACGTGGGCGCTGAGAAGCAAACCCAGGCCCCTGCAAGAGCTGCCCAGCCTTCCCCCGAAACCCCAGTGTCTTCTCATGTCCTTGGTAACTGTGTGACTTCAGGAAGTAGCCCAGTCTCTCTGGTAGTTGTGATTTTGGAAGCCTTTCCGCCTCCAGCAGCTCCATAAAGTTCATTCAGGGCTCTGTCAGAGTGATGGTGTAGGGGATTGGAAGTGACTGGCTGGTGTGGTGTCCTGCTCTGAGCAAGGACCTCTCGTGAACCCTGGGACGTGGGAGAACACTGGCTTCAAAAGGCCACGGATAGTTACCACGAGAGAATAGGAGACATAACTGTGACCCACAGCAGTTAGTTCAACGAGGGATTGCTGCAGGGTGTGGCGGGGGAGGTGAACTGGGGGAACAAAGAACTGCGGAGACGGGGAACATCAAGACCTTCTCCATGGCAACTGCCGCAGGATGCCTCAGAACCCGTCAGTTCCAGGGACGGTTACCATGGCAACCGCTCTGCCTGGCTGAGCTGAGCTGTTTGTGATGTGTGCCTGGCTGACAATTCTAATTGCAGCTTCTTCTGCCTTCTGCAGCGGGAGCCAGTGGTGGGAGATGATACAGGGGAGAGATGGGGGAGAGACAGGGGTGCCATCTGAGGTCTATGTCCTGTGAGTCCTGAGATGAAGGGTCTTGAATTCCCATGCTCCCTGGGTAGATGCATTGAGATCCAGAGAGCATTGGTGTGTGTGTGTGTGTGTGTGTTCTATGTATGTGGCGTGGTGTGATGTGGTGTCCGTGCTGTGTGTGATGTGTGTTGTGTGGTACAGTGTATGCTACAGTGTATTCTGGGTGTGGTCACATAGTGTGAATACATTGTAAGTTCACTCTGTTGTGGCGTGTGTGTGTGTATGTTCTATGTATGTGGTGTGGTATGATGTGGTGTCTGTGCTGTGTGTGATGTGTGTTGTGTGGTACAGTGTGTGCTACAGTGTATTCTGGGTGTGGTCACATAGTATGAATACACTGTGTGTTCCCCCTGTTGTGGTGTGTGTGTGATCACCAGGTGGGTAGGTGTGGAGGAGACATGAGAACAGAGGTACACTCAGAAGTGTACAGAACAGAAGGGAAGCACACTCAGAGAGGAGCCAGCAGGCCAGGCTGGGCACGGCATGCCAGGGAACTATTGCAGTTCAAAGCTGGTGGGGGTGCTATACCAGTGCCCACATAGCCTGACTTAAAGCAAGGTCCTGTTGCAGGGTTTCCTTCTGAGCTTGCCAGAGCCTGCTTCAGACCAGACTCCTGGTGACAGCTCACATGTGCACCCTTATCAGATGGCAGGGACAGAAGGCAAGATACTCAGCAATCATGCCAACAAGGGGTTTGTGAGTGCACCCAAGTGCCAGCAGAGACATTCTGCCTCTTACAGAGAAAGCCCCGTGACCCCACTATTGTCCGGGGTAGGAGAGCCTGGCAACGAGGAAGCCATCTTGGAGGCTTCACCATGAGGTCCTGTTGGACACCAAAATGGCTTTTTTCCTCTAATCAAATTGGCTTGGCTTAGCTTCCATTTCAGGGTGCTGGGACTCATCAGGGTTTCTGGAAAACCTGGGTTGGACACGCCTGACTACTATTGCATATGCCATCCTGGGCTGCCCTCTGGTGGAGATCTGCTGAACTGCCGGTCTCCGGGATAGAGTTGAAGGCTGCATAAGAGTTGAAGGCCGCATAGACTGGTGAAGAACAGAGGAAGCCAGGCTTGCGAAGACTTCCTCTCAGCAGAGGCTAGAGAGGTGGCCTGGGTGCACACTTACAGGTCAGGGAACAAGATGATACCACCTCTTAGGTGTTATAAAACCTGTAGGCAGCTTTCGTGAGGGTGGCACCTCTAAAGTCCTAAGACATGGAGGTCTCAAGTCCACCCCTCTCTTCTGTGTGTTGATAAGGGAACCGAGGCCCAGAGAGTCAGATCTGAGTCAGGTCACAAGGCCAATATGACCTTCTCAGAATACATGGTGCTCTCATCTTCCTTCCTTACTGGCTTTAGTGGGTTTTCTAAGCCTCTTGGAGGGGTCTCTGGTGATCACAGCAGGAGGTACAATGATGTTTGCTCAGGAGAGCTGGGTGACGACTGAGCCACACCAAGAGGAAGCCCAGTGGGGTCCTTCTGGGTTCCTACCAAGGGACTGGAGTTTGCCAGAGTTGAGGTGGACAGGGCTGGCTCTGCTTGGGCTGCAGAGATTCCAGGCTCCCTTTGCTGCTTTTAAATTTAATTTAATTTTGTATGTGTATGGGTGTTTAGCTTGCATGGTGTTTGTGGACCATGTGCATCCTGGTGCATGATGGGACCAGAAGAGGGTGCTCAGATCTCCTGGGACTAGAGTTACAGTCATCAGCTTCTGTGCGGGTGTTGGGAACGGAACCCCGGGCCCTCTGGAAGAGCAGCTAGTGCTCTCAGTTGCTGAGCCGGTCTCTCAGGTCTCTCCATGGGTGCTATTTTAGAGACAGGGAAGGAAGATGGCAATGTGTCCAAGGTCACTGGCGTCTAAGGGTAGAGACAGGATTCCTACCAGCCTGTCCAGTTCCAGTTCCAGCGCCATGCTTCTGGCCGTTCACCTACCATAATGGTCTCCTGGCTTCCATCAGTATCCCATGGACACTCACAAGACCAACAGCTGCTCTGCCTGTACAGCTGCCAGGCTGCCAGGCTGCTGGTGCAGGGCTACTGGGCTGCAACCTGTGCTACTCTGATTCTTTTCTGACCTGGGCCATTTATGGACGGATGATCTTAGGTTAGCTTTCCCAGAGGGAGGAAGAAGTATGAGCCCATTCCCTGCCTGTTGCCTAGATGATGTGGCCAGGGGATCAAGAGTTTTGGGCAGCCACCCCCCCCCCCCGGGGGGGGATAGTGTCTGATTCGGGCCCAAGAGGATGCAATGGTGAAGCCAGGGAGAGTTCAAGCTCGGCCGCATGCAAGCAAGGTGTTCAGGGGATCTGGAACCACACTGGCCCCTTCCCAGCTCGTTCTATTTTATTGCATCCCCCACCCCCACCAGGCAAGACCTGGGTCTTCCTACGATCCTGTTGGAGCAGTAGTCTTTAAGGTGACAGCCCATGGTGACAGGAGCACAGGCTAGATCCTGGGTCACATGCCATGCTTCTGATTCTGTAGTTGGCCGAGTGTTCCAAAGTTGCACCCTCCCTTTCACTGGATGGGAGCGCTGCCCGTTTGCGTTAGCGAGGCCAAGCTTGAGCTACGGGGGACCAATGACCCCGTGACTCTGGTGTTGATTTCTGGATGCTTTAAAAACAGCACCGACACCCCCCTCCATCCCCAAAAGAAGAGAGGGGAGGAAGGGGAGGAAAGGAAAAAGAGAAGGAAAAGGAGGAACATACACTGTTCTGATGGGTGCCGGGAAGGGCAGCTTGCCTCCAGGGAGAGCCCTGACTGCAAAGCTACCTGCTACAGTGAAGTCTGAGAGCCACCATGGGAGGGAACAGCTTTGTGTTTCCGGTCAGAGCTCCATCCAAAGAATGGCCACATGCAAACAAGCTTTCCAGGCTTCACAATGGCCCAGGTGAGGGGGGTGGTAGGGCGGTGGCATGTAGTGGCATCTGCAGCTTACCTCTGGGTAAGACCACTCTGGGGAATAGTCAGTCATCATGAACACCCGTCCGCTCTGCTGCAGCATACCCAGGGTGCCCTGGGCCGAGGCGGCCGAGACCACCTCGGCGACATGCATGTAGGCCATGGTGCTGGGCCCGCCCTCAGTGCTGTTCAGCTGCAGGCTGCCCTGCTGGGGGCTGCAGCAGGGCATGCACATCTCCGCCTGGGTGAAGGGTGCCCGTGCCCCATCTTCCGACTGTGAGAGTGCAGCGCTGTCCCCCGACACCAGCTGGTGCCCGTAGATTGTACCACTGCCCCCCTCCACAGAGATGAAGTCATTGATCAGGTCTGAGAACTGATTGCTGAAGGAAATGTCAAAGTGGTCCAGGCTGAGCTCCATGTTAGAGGTGTGGCCCAGGCTGGACTGGGCCACCGGGTAGAGTCCCTGTACCACACTGCTCGGGAGAAGGGGGACACCACCTGCGCTGCGGATCACCCCGTTGGTCTCTGGTTGCAGGTAGTGCTCAGAGCCACAGGCCTGCAGCTCCCCAGACTTGAGGAGGACCTCATTCCCTTCAGCTGCCTGTGAGGTCTCCATGGTAACCTCCCCTTCTGCCGCCATGGCCTGGAAGTTGGCCTGGAACTGCATGAGGTGCAGGGAGGAAGTGGACTCTATCCGAGTTTCCACGTGGCCGCTGCAAGAGCTGGTTTGGGACGAGGCCTCCGTTTTCACCGTGGGCATCACAAAGGTGGCCCCTGACTCACTTAGGCTGCTGTGGGTATTCTGCTCAAGGGGTAGGGGTTTGCTGGCATCCTGCAGGAAGAAGCTGGGGGAGGGGGTCTGGTGGATATGGGGGCTGTGGCCAGTCTGGCTGAAGCTGGACGTGTAGTCTTTGTTAGAGTCTATGGCACTAAAGTCCATCTGCTCAAGGGTGGTGCTGGGACTCAGGCCACCGCCCGACGGCAGGAGGCTAGATCCTGCAGTCAGGGTAAGGGAGCTGGAAGCCGCAGCTGCTGCCGAGGAGGAATAGGCCGCCTCTTTGGCCATCTGCTGCTCAAAGGAGGTGTCTTCGGTCTTGATCTCCTTGGTGAGGACGCTGGTGAAGCCAAAGCCCCTCTCTGCAGGCGGCGAGTGCCGGATATTGGTGCTAACCATTTCAGCTTTCAGGCCCCCACCCCCGTATGTCTGACCCTGCTTTGGATTATTGAGGAAACAGTCGGGGTCAAAGTTCATGGCGGTTTCTGGAATCTTCCGGCCACCGTCAAGGGTGGTGGAGAGGACCAGCTCTTCAGACACATTGGTGGGCAGCATGGACAGGCTATCTGAGCTGCCCGTGGTGGGGAAGGCAAACTTGTGGCCGTCAGAACTTACAGCCAGTACAAGGCCCTGAGAGGCATCAGGCGAGAGGAGGTGGTGGTTGGGACCAGCGGTGGGGGACATGGTGTACACAGCCTCATTAGTGACCTCTGACATGAACACTGTGGCACTTTGGGACAGTCCCCCCATCACAGAGGCCACTGCCATGCTGGACACACCTGTGACAACCGGGCTGTCAACCATGTCGGGGTCGCTGTTGAGTCCGCTGCTGATGGACACGGGGGAGCTCTGGGTAGTGTCAGGGACCTCCACCTGGTTGGTGGAGGAAACCTCGGTGCTGTTCTGGTGCAGCAGTGCTGGCTTGGCCACCTTGCCATTCCTCTTTTCCCGGCTTGCGCTCCTGCCATGGCTAGGTTCATGCTTGCCCTCTGACACGTCGTTGTGTTGGACCTCTGAGTGGCCCCCGTAGCCCCCGGCCCGCGGCTCCACCTTTGGTGAGATGATGCGGTGTTTGGCACTGTTACACTTATGATGCACACTGCTGCCCGCTCCTGTGGAGATGGAAACAGCATACACACACACACACACACACACACACACACACACACACGCATAAGGTCAGAGCTGGGACTTTGGCTAATTCTTCTCCATCCAGTTACAAAGTCCCCAGCCAGAGCCTAGGCAGAGCAAAGACCGCAATCCTGTACACCTGTGATCTATTCCCAGGCCCAAGGCTCTGCCATGCCCCATGTGACCATCCTAAAATCTTTTAATCCTGTTGTAGGTTTTTTGTTTGTTTTGCTTTTTCAAAATCAGCAGGATGTTTCATGTGGGAAGCCCTGGTGTGTGTGGTGTGTATGTGTGTGTGTGGTGTGTGAACGTGTGTGTGTGTTGTGCTGTGTGTGTGTGGTGTGTGTATGTGTGTGTGGT